>NC_054487.1:53696593-54014093 GCF_017639515.1 Carcharodon carcharias
TCTAAATGATGCGCGACCACACCACATGTTATTTATCTAAGAACAAGGCCTGCAAGATACCCGTCAGGCTGCTGTGTGACCCATGCAGCATAGAGGGAACATTGAACCCTACTGTTGTGCCACTTTGTTTAAGTACATGGGTTCTTTGATTTTTTTTGTGTGACATTGCGTGCACAGTAACTTAAAGGGGCTGGAATGCACTGCCTGGAAGAGTGGTGGAGGCAAGTTCAATCAAGGCATTCAAGAGGGCATTAGATGACTATTTGAATAGAAACAATATGCGGGGGTACGGGGAAAAGACAGGGCAATGGCACTAGGTCACAATGCTCATTTGGAAAGCTGGTGCCGACATGATGGGCTGGATGGCCTCCTTCTGTGCCGTTAAAATTCTGTGAATATATGATTCATCACACCGGGTGTTATATTTAAAGTGCAGCCGTGTGCACACCTCTCAGTGCTCCCAGCCCAGGTTGCTGCACATAAGACATGGCCCCGAAGGCAAGACGACTGCAGCACCCCACCCCAGTTTCGTGACACGTCCCTTGAGCTCTTTTTGGACACCATTGAGGCCCTCCATGATGTCCCCTACCTCCACTCTGGGTAGAGCAGCATAAGGTCACCAATCCAGCATGGGAGGCAGTGGCAGCGATGGTCAGTACCAATGCCCTGCAAAAGAGGAGAGCCACCCAGTGGTGCAAGAGGATGAATGATCACCTCCATTCTGCCAGAATAAGTCACTCTTCTCATCACTCTCAACTCACATGCTCACAAATCCATCACACATCCACAGGGATCTCACACCTCAAGGGACAACACCACTAACTCTCACACACACCCTCACATCTCCATCAGGCTCCTATCCTCTCGAGCTCGCATCCTCATCCCGTCCATGGTTCCGCTCACCTAAAATACACTCCACGCAGTGCCATGTGTCCTGCTCATGCTCTCTCCATCTTTTTTCATGCAGGAGAAACTGGCTCAAAGCAGCAGGGAGAGATCCCAGACCGGCGATGGAGTGGCCCACATTAGGCCCCCTCACTCACTTTGAGGAGCGTGCCATCGTGCTGACTGGTGAGGACGTGTGGCAGTGAAGTTGACAGCAAACACCCATGTGAGGATCCTGCACCACATCATCCCTCTCTCAACGCAGCTGTGAGTGCTCTCCTCCTGCTTTTGACTCTGCTGCCACGCACTAACTATCTCTACTTTGGTTCAGAGGGAGCTCTGCTAAACGATTAACACCCTCAGTCAGCCAGTCCCTCAGCTCCATCCAGGCCCTCACCTCCAGCCAAGAGAACACCTCCTTCATTGAAGAGCTGGAACTAAGCAGCCTGGAAGACTCATCATAGCGCTTACCCACACCGTCCACCAGCGCAGAGGCACACACCCTGGTGGGACCTAGATTTAGAGCAGGCTTGGGTTCACAATCTGGTGGTTACCACAAGGACACATGCCTGCAACAGGAGGAACCACATTCAGCCGAGTTTCCCAGTACTTGGAGGACTGCTGGGCAAAAGGCATCTGGAGGTCTAAGTTGGATGGAACTCCTTCCCTTAAAGGAGTCAGACCAGGACCCTCAGGCACCCAAAGCAAGGAGAAGTGACTGCTGGGCATGCCTGGGTCATCCATTCAGGAAGCTTAGAGACTGTCCTCTCCCTCCAAGTCCCCTTTGCCTCTAACCACCTAAACGTCTTCCTCTGTAACCGCAGCTGGACCACAGGACGAAAGACAAAGCAAGTCCCCGGGGCCTCAGCTCTCCAGAGGAACAAAGTCATCAGGGGAACAGGGCCAATCATTGCACAGGCTGTCTCCAGCCTTGCTGCGGATGTCAGGGCAGCACCTAGAAGTATAAGGTCTAGAAAAGATAAGAAATTCTGATGGCAGTTAGTTGCATGGGCATACACATTCTGGCACTTTGAAAATATATTCATTTTCACTGAATAATATGTAATGGTGTCTTTCAGCTTCAGTTACAGGCATCACGAGTTATCCTCCTGCATCCCCCCCACTAGTAGTTCAACTGCACGCAGCTGGCCCATAAGTGATTCTGGAATGAGAAGTATGTGTGTGGCAGGGCCTTTCGGGGCCTTGTACAATCACTTTCCCACGCACACAGATCCTTTCCCCATCACACTCAGTTCAACGACCTGAGCATTTTCAATGCTTCCTGCTGGGGTTCACTTTCAGTTGCCCATATCAGCTGACCTGCATCTCCACCCACCCACTGATCACACTCCCAAGCAGCATCTATTCCACCCACCTCGAGTCTCATTTCACTTTCAAATTTTCAAGCATGGTGCGCCCAACATTTTTTTTCAGGTCCCCCATCTTTCCCCTTCCCCAGTCACCCATGTCCTTTACCCCATTACTGTCAACACCACCACCGCCCCCCCCCCCCCACCCACAACCGCCAACATCATCTTCAACCTTCCCACTATCACCTATCAGCTGCAAACTTTTTCTTTCAGGGATGTCCAGGTGAATATGTACCTTTCCTACCTTCCCAAAAATCCCACCCCCATCCATATTAACCTCCGTGATCTCCCCCTTCCCACCTCAGGGTCCATGTCTGCCTCTGAGACCCACCAACCACCCTTGCCATCCTGTCTACTGATATTGTCGCAACCTGATCCTCCCACCCTATCGTCTTACTCTGCCCTCTGTCATTCTCACCATTCCATTTCACCACACCCCGCTCAGTTCGCTCCCCAGGAGGTAGGCATCAACTCCACAGACTCCTCCCTTGCACATTCACCTAGTCAATGCCCCCCCATCCCCACCCCCACCCCAAACTCCTTCCCCATTGGAACTCCTTCCCCCCTTGGGACTCGTCCCCACCGCAGAATCCTCCCCACCTGGACTCCTTCCCCCTTCCCAACTCCTTCCCCCTCCCGGCCTCCTTCCTCCCCTGGCACTCATTCCCCTCTCCAGACTCCATTCTCCCCTTGGACTCCTTCTCCTCTCCGGACTCCTTCCCCCCCTCCGAACTCCTTGCCTTACGCCTTCATCCCCCTTTGCACCTACCTCCCCAGTTGCTGTATTCTCCACCATTAAACCCTCCTCCTCCATACTCCCTGCCCCACAACCTCACCTCCCCAATACCTTCATCCCCACCCCTAACCTCAACCCACCTGATACCTTCGTTCCCCCCTCCCAACCTCACCCCCTCCAACACATCTTCCTCTCCCAGTCTAACCTAGACTTTCCTCTCCCATCCCCCAGCACATTTTCCTCTCCCACTCACAGCTGGAATTTCTTCTCCACCCCCTCGACGATCATGCATGACAGACCATGGCCAAGATACTGAAGTCCCAAAGCAGACTCTCAACCGTGATTTTCCACCTTCCGTGAGCTTCGTGGTGGAGCCATGTTCATTTGAATCCCCCCCAGCATGCAATGGACATTCCTCCAGGATCCTGTTGCCGTCAGATTCCAACATTTTCTGTTCCTCAGATGTCCGCGTTGTGAGTGAGGCCCTGACAGTAAGTTCCTACTTCCACACGTCACACTTGTCAAGACATGTTGTGCACCAGCGTGTTTTCCCGTCAGGGTGAGTGTTGAATTCGACGTAGCAGAATGATTCCAGTGAACTGGGCTTATAATGATATGCAGATGTATTACAATGAAGTTCCTGATGTCCGACAACAGGCAATGTGGCCCACTATTGACGGGCAGAGCGGGTGATTGCAAACTGGGTTCATCGATGTTTGGCCTTACAGCCATATTGTCTGCTTACACCTGCCAAGATACTCAATGCCAGCGGGCACAGAAAAATCCACCTTTAAACTTTTTCAATTCACTCATTAGATCCTCGGTCGGTTTCTTAAAATTTTCCTTATCAGTTTTTAAAGTCTGGATTTGCCCTTCCATAACTGACATCGCAACTTTCACGTTCTCCAGGTTGCGTCAGAGTTCAAGAATTTCATTGCTCTTTTCATGATGAAGTTGCAACAGTTCATCAGTCTTGGTTTTTAATTTAACCAGCTGTTCTGATTCTTCAGCAATTCCTTTTCCTGGGACTGATACTCAAGTGTTCTCATGAGTTCTTGTTTTTCATTCTTCTTTCTGCATGAAAGTCGGTTCTCTGCACTGATCGTTTTTTCCTTAGCAGAGTCTAATTACTAATGCAGCCTTTGATATTCATGCATTTCAGATACTAACTTTTCTTGTTCCTGAGCTGGTGGTTTTCCACTTCACCCTATCTGGTCTTGTGAGCTTGGGCTGTAGCTACCACACAATCAAGAAACTGTCCAGGATACTCCTCCTGCAAAACCTCTGTTTTGATCAGCTCAGCTGGCTCTCTCAAAACCTTCAGAGCTGGTAAGAATTTCAAACCTGCCAAACTATTACCCAGTATAAAATCTAACCCTTCCATAGGTAAACTAGGAGCAATTCCCACTGTAACAATTCAGGTTACTAAGCCACTTTGTAAGTTGACTTTATACAAGAGAATAGGTTGATAAATTCCTCAAAGATCTCCTATTGATACTTCATCTTTCATCAGACCAGCCGGAACACAAATTGTACATACAGACTCGAAACGTCAGCTCTGTTTCTTTCTCCACCGAACTTGCCAAACCAGCTGAGTTTTTCCAGCATTTTCTGTTTTTATATCTAGAACACAAATTGTATCATCAGCCACCATCAATGACTCATTTGTCCCAGTAGCTCTCAAGATAATAATTTGTTTACTTGTTTTGTTGGAGGAGTAAGGGAACACTTCTCCCTTCGGGACAAAACCTCTATAACCTTCATCAAACTGCTTCATGTTAGCAGTATTTAAAAAACAATCAACTTGACTATCCTTAGCTGCATTCCCTATTCTAGTCAGTTCTGAGGGAATATGTTTCACTTGTACCAATGACACTGTTTTAACACCTATTTCCTTTTCCAATATAGCCTATTCTAAAGACTCCTTAGATGTTCCTACTACAGTCACTAGTTTCCTGGTCAGCTTCCAACAACTGGCTTTTACAGACCCCAACTTATGGCAATGAAGACATAATAATTTCTTCACGTCCCTTTTCTTCTCTACACCATCATTTCCATTGGCTGGAATAGCTTATGCCTTCTCCATAAAGCTAGAATCTCTTCTGTTCCTTCAATTTCCCTGTGGGTTTACAAATGGAAATCTACTGCCTATTAGCTGCCTATGTGATATATCATATCATCTGCCAGCAACGCTACTTCTTGAAACCTTATTGTCTTCCAGGTATGACCTAATAGCTATTGGGATGCTGTTTCAAAATTCTTCCAGTATTATCAGCTTCCTCACATTCACAAAAGTTTCTTCTAACTTCAGTGATCAAAACCATCAATCAAAAAACATTTCTTTCTCCCTAGCAAATATTACAAACATTTCATTCGGCCTTTCCTAAAAAGTCCGAAATTTTAACTGATATGCTTCAGGGACAAGCTCATAAGCATTATGTTTTAACTACCCTGTAATCTGAAGTTTGTTCTTCCGGAAGGCTAGAGTACACATCCATAGCCTTTCCCACAAAACTGCTTTGCAACATGACAGTCCATATATATTCTTTGGCTATTTTAGTTTTATAGCCACCTTTTCAAAAGTGTTATAATATCTCTGAACTCCATCTTCAATGAATTTATGTAATAGGTGAAGACTCTTTGTCATATCAAAGCTCTGAATGGTATTCGATTCCTCATCCAAACTATTAGATTCTCTCATCCCATAAATTAAAATTTTCTCTAGCCAGTTCATGCTGTCTGGTTTCTTTCTCTCTTTGAAACTCTATTTCTCTTTCCTTATCTCGTTCCTCTCTCGCTAACCTCTCTCTTTGGAGTTCAAGTTCAAGCTTTCTCATTTTTTTCTTTTTCAGGTTCAAGTTTCTGCTTTTCTCTAACTCTATCTCGAGCTGCTTCATTTGCAATTGAATTCTAGCTAATTCAACTGAATTGCTATCTGGGTTACCTCTTCTTCCAATCCCAGATGCTGTGTTATTACCTCAATCATTTCTGCTTTCTAAGTTCCAGTTTTTAACTCCAGCTCTAACTCTTCTGCTGGTGCAATTAACCAAACCTTGGGTAATTGTTGCAAATTTCTCAGGGATAAATCTATCTTCTCCATTATAGCAATTGACAAAGCCATTCTGTTTTTCAGTTAGTATATTAAAATTCACTGTGGAAATATTATCAACCTTAACCTCAGCAAGTACCAGCATTCGTATTTGTCTGTATATCCGAAATCCTGCAAGAGCCCCCGCTTTATGTTATGACCAGACCCCCAAGATTTTGGTAAGATCCGGTTAAGGACCAATAATGATTTGGTTAAAGGGTTTTGAACAAACAAAAATAAACTTTACTATGCAAGGTCAGAAAGATAAAACAATTTACAATATTTATCTCTAACATTCAGGGTAAGTATGAGGTACATTGAATTAACAGGCAACCGGTGATTAGACGCACCACACTGCACAATAAATGGCAAATGCAACCAAGACAGACTCCACAGATTTCTCAACAATCTTCCCAGATGTTAGTAAACACCGTGAGTCAACTAATCCCAGTGAAACTCTATCTCTGTCATGAGGGATTCCAGTCTTCACATTTGAGGATCTAACCCAGGAATTCTCTCCAAACGTTGCTCTAACTTGGATGGTATCAACAACAGCCCACCTCACAGGCTTTCAATCTTCTCCATGGGATTCCGTTTCTCTGGATTCCCGAGTATGCACTCAAGCACCAACTCACAAACACAATTTCAGCTCTCCGGCCAAGGCAAGCAGAACACTACTGCCCCAGCGTCCCACAAGGTACAGTCACCAACCTTTGGATGCCTTCTTGGATCTTCAGGGCCTCTCCTGAGCCCTCTTCAATTACTAAAGCTTCCCCGAGCCCTCTTCAATGCAATTCTGCTCCACACGGCCCTTTTCCTGTTTCGAGCCTGTTTCTCTGCTCCTCCCTTTTTTCACCTTAACATAACGGGAACCTGTCTCTGTCCCCTGTCTATGCCCCTACTTGGTGCTTCCTTTTGGGACCTCTCCATGCTTCCCCTCCCTTTGGGACCTCTCCCTGTCCCTCTCCCTTTCCCCTCCCTAGACATGAGTCTTCTATAATGCTCTGCTCCAGGTCATATGATCTGGGTTTTCATGCCATTTTCCCTAATGCACAGACACACTGGACCCAAAGAATGTAAAAATGTAGTCCTGTGCATGTAGAACCTGTTCCTGGCCTGTGCATGTGCAAAAGCTCTGAGGTCTGTCAGGAGTTGAAGTTCCCAGCCTCGCTATCAACATTAAGGTAAGGTGACTTTCATAACACCATGCAGTTAATTAGTAAGCGTGATCCCTCGAAGTGGGAGGAAGGTCTTTTCGGGTGGGTGGAGTTCAAGGTCAGCACAAGTGGCTGACTAAAGGGACACCCCAATAATTATGAGGAAACTGGGTGTCACCATCCTCATTTGTGTTCTCCTCTCTATGGTGAAGCCCACATGGCGACAGGTTTGTTTCCGACTCATGGTTCTCATAACATCCGAGGTCCCAGCAAGGTGTGGAACTGCCATTCATTCTGTGCCATTTTCCATCTGCTGCAGTCAGAGGCAGGGATGAAGGGAGGGAGGGAGGTGGATGCCTCCAAGGGGCACAGCTGGTGGACGGCAGCCAGCTTGCAACTCCAAACCTCCATACTCCCGGGTGAATGGTCTTGGCTGATGAGGGATCATGTAGTTGGTCTTTCTATGCTGCCAAGGCAATGGTCACTCTATAGAGTCTTTAGGGTAGTGGAAGCAAGCAGAATAGTATCAGAGGGGCGCTTCTTGCACATGGCTCTCATCACCCTAGTCACAGAGCAATGTCTCCATGCACAGTCATGAATGAACAGAAGAAACACCCATCTCTGGTCCTCCATGATGTCCTTCGCCTGGAAGGGTTGGGATGTGGATGCCATGTCTAGACAGAGGCCAGGCAAAGGGTTTAGCACTGGCCTGCTGGCTTTGAGATGAAGGGAAACCTGTAAAGGTTATGCTCACTAAATGTATCACTTCTATTCATTCACAGATCTATTGAGGCATCGATGATGCAGGCTGCAGGCAACTCTGCCTTGGTAATGGCTCTCATCCAGATAAGGAGAAGGAGGGCCTATCGCAGGTTGGCACAGGGCCAGGAGGAGTAAGGGCCTGAACAGCAAGAGGCAGCGCTTTGTTGCAAATACCAAGACGCTGGTGAAAATGGTCCACCACAACAGCAAGCATTGGCCCGACCACAGGTGTATTGCAAGCAGTGTTCTTATCTAGAAATGAATGAAAGGCAATGCCAGAGGCTCCTTCGTATATCTTGGGATGTGGTTGCCCACATCTGCCAACTTCTCCAGTATGAGCTGCAGCCGCAAGGAGTCTGGAGGAATAATGCGGAGCATTTGGCCTGCAGTGAGTGAATGGCTGTCAGGATGCCATTTAAATATGGCACCAGGACCTTTGACCCCACGAGGTAATGGCAGGGCAGGCAACTTCTGCCTGCCCTGCCATGAGATTCTCCATTCCCCTTGCGGATGCATAATTAACAAGCTGAACAGTGGAAGATCACGCATGTTCAGCCATCTTGCTTAGTGAGAATCACGATGACTTTCCCACTTGCCATCAGATTTAGACTCCAGAACAGTAGATTCCACCCATAGCCTTTTCTGTTGGGTATTCCTTGTCCTAACAAAGACTGTCCTAGCTTACCCTTTGCTCCTTTGGTGATGATTATAAATTTGTACATTTTGGTTACCGATCCACTAATCAATGAAATTGGGTTTCATCATTTCTTTAATTGTAAGTTCATGATTGTGCATACTTCCAACCCTTAGTTTGGTTGATAACTAGCCAGGTGTTTTTGTTGATAACTAGCCAGGTGTTGGTTAGACACTGTGGGCAGCATTTAATATTCCCCTGAGCAGTGTGGGATGGAAAGGCTCAAGCTGGAGAGTCCTTTGTGTTCCTGACTTTCCCCCCCCTCCACCAAGTTAAGTCTGGGGCAGGAATAGCCAATCACAGCCTTCCTGCCCAAAGGCCAATTGAGGCCCTTAAATGATTTTGCTCATTAAATTTAGGCATGAAGCAAATATTCCCAGCTAAAACCCAGAGATGAATTCAAATCATCAACCAATCTACCAGTCATTCCCTGTCCACATAAACGAAGACTTTCTCTCTGCAGTTCAAAGTTTCTTTCTTATTTTTCTCTTTGGGATTCTAATTCAGGTTTTCACATCTCTTTTTTTACTCATTCCTCTTGAGTTCAAGTTGCTTTGTCTGCAACAAAATGCGAGCTAACTCAATCTGCAATTTATCTGGGTCAAGTTTTTCTTCTTTCAGTTCCAAATGCTGTGTAATTGCCTCATTTATTTCTCTGCTTTTTAGCCGGTGCTTTTAAACTCTAACTTCAGCTTTTCGGCTAATGTGATTAACTTAACCTTCAATTATTGCAAATCACTCAGGGGATACATGTTCTCTCTCAAGAAAGGCCTCAGCAATTGAAGCCATTCTGCTTTCCAATAGGCACAGTAAAATTCACCATGAAATCCCGTTAGCCTAAACTTTAGCAAATCCCAGTGCCTGTATCCATCTGTGGGTTTGAAATCCTGCAAGTAACCCCCAATTTTGCTATGATTTTGGTTAGAGACAAGTATCTTTTTTCTAAACAAAGAAGAAATCTGAAATCCCAGTTATTTACTGAAAAACAGAAGCCACAAGATTCCATGGTTTAAAACAGAAGAATTTTTACTATACCAAAATCAAACAAAGCCATCACTAAATTTGACTTTAGACACCTCCCTGTACATTAAACCCCAGAATCAACATAAGTTAAACATGAGTTAACAGGCAAATTACGGTTGATTATAAACTATAAATTAGACCTGAATTGGCAAATACAACTAAGACAGATCTTACGCTTTGGCTCAGCAGTCTTCACAGTGTATAGGTCATCAAACTCAGCCACAAAGTCCTTCAAAACTCTGTCTTCCTTGCGAAGAATTTCAGCTCCTCTCCTTCCAGCCAATAGCAATGCACAATCTACCTGAGTTTCATGGCCACAGTCTTCACAGCAATGGCACATGTCTGTAGCACGTCCTCAACTCAATCTGGATGGCATAGATCCACAAATGTCATCTGCAAGTAACAGAAACAGCTGCAGCAATTGTGCATTTGCTTATTCTCAGCTTCTATATCTAGCCTCTACCTTCTTCAGCTTGCCTGTACTGCATCACCAAACTCATCAACCTCCACTACTCAGCTTGGAAAGTTCTGCATCCCTTTATATAGCCCAATTTCAGTCTCCCCAGAAGTTTTGGTTTCCAATCTCGGTTTCGATTTTTGTTTGCTTAGAAACTGGAAGGGTCAGTTTCTCTCTCTTTTGTAGGTTTCCCTTTTGACTTAGCATCTGTCTCAAAAAATACAAGCTTTGAAACAACAGATTCTATCACAGAGGCGGGACATCTGCCCTGCAGGACACAGGAACTTGGACGCTGACTAAGCAGGTGCCTGATTTTCTTTTATCCATGTTGGTGCACCCAGGAATAGGCCTGGCAGGGTTGGTCTCTCCAGCCGATGGATGTGCCCACCGATGTGACCATTAATTGACTGACCAGTGGAGCCTTGATTGTGTTTATATACAGGTTGATACTTGGGAGATCACAGCCAAGCAGACAGTACACTGTTATGACCAGGTGGGGAGGGCAGCAATGACTCCTCTCTTTTACCACACCTCGCTTAATTGTAGCAGATGTTTTGAATTTTAAAAGGATGCTGTATTGCCAATTCAGTATGTACTTGCCTGTCTGCAGTTTGCAAGAATTAACTCAGGCAGGTATTCTTAAGTTAACACAAAAGCCTTTATTGTGCTAAAACCCACCCAGATAAAAAATATTAAAATGTACAAACACATCCTACTTCCCACTAATACACACTCAAACTCCAAGCGTTTGGAAAAAAATACAAGTTTACAGAGTATCAGAGGTTAAACTTGGCCAAGTTAAAGTGCAGTTTAAAAAAGAAGTCAATAAAGATTCATTAACTGTATCCAGAGGCATTGGTTCTTCGGCTGAGGCCGTTGGTTTAAAGTTATGGCTGGTATGTCTCTTTTCTCCTGGAAACACTGTTGTAGAAATCCAATGGCTTTCATTAGGGAGTCTCTGCTGTAGGAATGTAGGCACACTCAGCAAAACAGGGCTCAAAGCTTAGGTGGAATATTGTAGAGAAAGAAAGAGAACAAAAGACAGCCGCTCTCTCCAGCAGCTGGAATATCTCTGCCAAATCCCAAATTCAAGTATCCACACAAAAGGTCATATCACATGACCTCTCTCCATGCCAGTTGCATAAAATAAAAGGAAGGTGATCAGCTCATGTTTGACACTGTTCCTCCTAGTCATTGTGATAGCAGGGGTGATTAAATTTTAATGCACTAGCAATTAACTCCTGAACACTTCATTTTTCCATCTGGATGAAACAGGGAGGAAGGTTTTCACACCTCCAGGGAGGTCATTGTCTGTTGGGGCCTCCATAGGCCTTATATCTACCTGAAATGGAATGTGGCTGTACAGATGCGAATTGGCAGCCATTTTAAGTCAGTGTCTTCGTGTTCCAGCGAAATGTGCATTTTTAAAATAGTTTAATATGTGAAACCAGCTGGTGAGATGTCAAATAAATGTCTAAAACTGGAACTGGGTGAATGTGAGAATTAGGTGCAGTGAGAGGAGTTGCTAAGTAAACTAAGTAAACTAACTAAGGAACAAAACAAATAAAAGATTTCAAGAATTTTAATTGATATGAGCTTGTCTTTCTCCTCTTTTAGTTGTTTATCCTTCATTGATGTCTTGTATGTTGATTCCCTAATTTGGACCCTATGAAAGTGGAACATAGATAAGCATGGAAACCTATTTGTGTTTTTAAATCAGCCAAGTAGCTGGCACAAATTGATTGATTTTAACCCCAAATCAGAGTGATGAAGACAATTGCCAGGGTGGTTAACATACTGCCTGGCCTTCCGCTGTGGCCTGGACAATTTTAACTGCCTGTTAGGTATTAGAGATATGCCGGTTTTACTGGAAACTGCCCAAAGTTTTGTTTCTTGAACGAATGATTGTTCTTAGGCAATGATGTCCCTAGCTTGGAAAGGAGCCCATGGTTAGACAAGGCTGAGTGGGAGAGCAACTGGACAGATACTTAAAACAAACAACTATATGACAAATCTGTTAGTCTTTACATTTAACCTTACCTAATTAGGAGGCTTGCTAAAATACCTAAGTTTATTAGTGTGTGGAAATAGAATAGAGGTTACTTGAGTGAAAAGCCTCATGGCTCAATAGTCTTATGAGGAATTAGAACAGAGAGACAGGATAGCCATTATATACAGTTCATTAACAGATGTTATGAAAAGCTTTGGCCATAAATAGGACAGATACAAATTCATGAAACTTCTGCACGTTAGCTTTGAAAGCCAGGGGTGTAATGTTTCTTGAGAGGATGATACAGCCTGAGATATGATAAGGAAAGGATGAGGTAAGAGCAATTGATCAGGGACAGAAGGTACATGCAAAGGCTCAAGAAAGGCAGGTGAATGACATTAAAGTCAAGCTTTTCAACCCAAGGTTTAGATGAAGAACTCAACATGTTATAAAACATTTCATAATAAAGTAAATCTTGTTTACTTCCCTTGTCAATAATCTATCCAGGTGTCCACCCCAGAAAAGGAAATAAAGTCAGAGACTTGGAAGACCTCATTGCAGTAGGTGATGGGAGAGAAACTCCTAAGAGTAGATCCATGCTAACACTTGGGTAGTTTGAGAAGTCCTGAAGACATAAGGTATGAAGGGAGGGAGGGAGGAAAGAACTAAGGAAGGGAGGGAAGGAGGGAGAGAGGGAGGGATGGAGGAAGGAAGGAGGGAGTGACTGATGGATGGATGGTTTGCACATGCCTGCTCTCCTGTCTCTCACTACTTGTCACGGTTTTATGTTTTTACTGTATAATTAGTATGTTATGTTCCATCTTGAACTCTGATTACACTCAACAGCCCAACATATTGGTTGCAGTCAATCCTGATTGATTAGAAAGTGATAACATCAACTATCTTTTGAAAGATTAAAAGCATCACATCCCAGGCCTTATCCACATATAATCTGCTAGTCTCCCACCTGAACACAAGAAATGATCCCTGCTCTCGGGAAAGCGGTTGGGGATGGGTTCAGGAGGACATAATGGGAAAAGGAAGGAAGCTTGTGACAAAGAAAAACAATATTTGTGGAGCCTGGAGGAGTTCTCCTGCTGGTTGACAGAGAAATAAAACCAAATTCAATTAACTTGTCTTTTTCTTGGAGTGAGAGGGGGGATATGGTTGGGTGTATAATGGAGGGAAGTTGAGGGTGGGGTGGTGATGAGTAGCGAGGAGATCATTTTAACAAGCCACCCAACCCATCTCTGCTATGTGGGCAAGGTTCAGCTAGGCCCGAGAAATTTTGAAAATCCTCAAATTAACTTACTGAGAAATCCAGACCTGTGCAGTTTTTTTGGAATGCAATCAAGATAGTTTTCTAGATCAGTAAGTCAAAGAACCAGCGAGTGAACAGGTGATTTAAATCTACCTTTGTGCAATGAAACAGTGTTAATTAATAACATTGTGGTACAGGAGCCTTTGGGGAAGAATCACAGAATCACAGAATTTTAACAGCACAGAAGGAGGCCATTCAGCCCATCGTGTCTGCACCAGAGTGATAATAATATAATAGAATTTTAAATTGAGCTTGACAGTGATTTAGTTAAGTATGAAAGCCCGGTCTTAAAACTAAACAAAGCAAACTACATAGCTATAAGGTGTAAGTTGGCTAAGGCAGATTGGGAAACTAAATTAACAGGCATAATGGCACATAGACAATAGCAAACATTCAACTGATTAATTTATAACTTGCAACAATTAAGACAGTTCCTTCAGGAATAAAAACCCCACAGGAAAAGTGGTCCAGCCATGACTAACAAGGGAAGTTAAGGAAAGTATTAAAGGAAGAGGCTTATAAAGTCACCAAAAAGAGCAATAAGCTGGAAGATGTTATGCTTTCAAAATTCAGAAAAGAGTGACAAAGAAACTGATAAAGGAAGAGAAAATAGGATGTCAGAATAAACTAACTAGAATCATAAAAACAAATTGTAAAAGTTTCTATAAGCGTAAAAAGGAAAAGATTAGAAAGAATAAATATGGATTTTTTAGAGGCAGAGATAGGAGAAATTATAATAGGGAATAAATAAAAGCAGAGCTCCTCCAGAATAAAGGGAGAGGGGGTGATGTATTGGTATTGTCGCTGGAGACCCAGGGTGATGTTCTGGGGACCCGTGTTTGAATCCCATCATGGCAGATGGTGAAACTTAAATTCAATAAAAATCTGAAATTACAAGTTTAATGATGATCTTGAAACCATTGCCGATTGTCATAAAAACCCATCTGGTTCTCTAATGCCCTTTAGGGAAGGAAGGCTGCTGCCTCACCTGGTCTGACCTACATGTGACTCCAGACCCACAGCAATTTGATTGACTCTTAAATGCCCTCTGAAATGGCCTAGCAAGCCACTCACTTGCATCAATCCGCTAAAAAGTCTAAAAGGAATGGAACCGGATGGACAACAATGGCAAATTCAGCCCTGTTGACCCTGCAAAGTCCTCCTTACTAACATCTGGGGGCCAGTGCCAAAATTGGGAGAACTGTTTCACAGACTAGTCAAGCAACAGCCTGACGTAGTCATATTCATGGAATCATATGTTACAGACAATGTCCCAGACACCGCCATTATCACCCCTGGGTATGTCCTGTCTCACCCGCAGGACAGACCGACTAGTGCTGGCGGCACAGTGGTATACAGTCAGGAGGGAGTCACCCTGGGAGTCTTCCACATCGACTCCAGATCCCATGAGGTCTCATGGCATCAGGTCAAACATGGGCAAGGAAACCCCTGCTAATTATCATGTACTGTCCCCCCTCAGGTGATGAATGAGTACTCCTCAATGTTGAACACAGCTTGGAGGAAGCACTGAGGATGGCAAGGGCGCAGAATGTACTCTGGGTGGAGGACTTCAATGTCCACCAGTAAGAGTGGCTCGGCAGCACCACCAATGGACGAGCTGCTAGACTGGGTCTGTGGCAGATGGTGAGGGAACCAACAAGAGGGAAAAACATACTTGACCTTGTCCTCACTAAACTGCCTCCCGCAGCTGCATCTGTCCATGACAGTATTGGTAGGAGTGACCACCACACAGTCCTTGTGGAAATGAAGTCCTGTCTTCGCATTGAAGATATCCTCTATCATGTTATGTGGCACTACCACCGTGCTAAATGGGATATATTTGGAACAAATCTAGCAACTCAAGACTGTGAAACCATGAGGCGCTGTGGGCCTTCAGCATCAGCAGAATTGTACTCAACCATAATCTGTAACCTCATAGCTGAGCACATCCCTCACTCTACCATTACCACCAAGCCAGGGGATCAACCCTGCTTCAGTGAAGAGTGCAGGAGGGCAAGCCAAGAGCAGCACCAGGTATATCTTAAAATGAGATATCAACCTGGTGAAGCTACAACTCAGGACTACTTACATGTCAAACAGCATAAGCAGCAAGTGATAGACAAAGCTAAGCAATTCCACAGCCAACGGTTCAGGTCTAAGCTCTGCAGTCCTGCCACATCCAGTGGCGAATGGTGGTGGACAATTAAACAACTCACTGGAAGAGGAGGCTCCAGAAATAACCCCTTCCTCAATGATGAAGGAGCCCAACACATTAGTGCAAAAGATCAGGCTGAAGCATTCGCAACAATCCTCAGCCAGAAGTGCCAAGTGGATGATCCGCCTCGGCCTCCTCCAGAGGTCTCCAGCATCACAGATGGCAGTCTTCAGCCAATTTGATTCACTCCATATGATATCAAGAAATGGCTGAAGGCACTGGATACTGCGAAGGCTATGGGCCCTGACAACATTCCGGCAATAGTACTGAATACTTGTGCTCCAGAACTTGCCGCGCCTCTAGCCAAGCTGTTCCAATACAGCTGCAACACTGGCATCTACTAGGCTATGTGGAAAATTGCCGAGGTATGTCCTTTCTGCAGAATTACTGCCAGTTACTGCCCCATCAGTCTACTCTCAATCACCAGTAAAGAAATGGAAGGGGTCATCAACAGTGCTATCAAGCGGTATTTGCTTCACTCTACCTGCTCACTGATACTTGGTTTGGATTCCACCAGGGCCACTCAGCTCCTGACCTCATTTAAGCCTTATTTAGAACATGGACAAATGAGCTGAACTCCTGGGGTAAGGTGAGAGTGACATCAAGGCAGCATTTGACTGAGTGTGGCATCAAGGAGCCTAGCAAAACTGGAGTCAGTGGGAATCAGGATAAAACTGTTCGCTGGTTGAAGTCATATCTAGCACAAAGGAAGATGGTTGTGGTTGTTGGAGGTCAATTATCTCAGTCTCAGGACATCACTGCAGGAGTTCCTCAGGGTAGTGTCCTGGGCCCAGCCATCTTCAGCTGCTCCATTAATGGCCTTCATTCCATCATAAGGTCAGAAGTGGGGATGTTTGCTAATGATTGCACAATATTCAGCACCATTCACGATTCCTCAGATACTGAAGAAGCCTATGTCTAAATGCAACATGACCTGGGCAATATCGAGGCTTGGGCTGGCAAATAGCAAGTAACATTCGCGCCACACAAGTGGCAGGCAATGATCATCTCCAACAAAGGAAAATCTAACCATCACCCCTTGACGTTCAATGGCATTATCATTGCTTAATCCACCACTATCAACATCCTGGGGGTTACCATTGACCAGAAACCGAAATGGACTAGCCATATAAATACTATGGCTGGAAAGGCAGGTCAGAGGCTAGGAATCTCGTGGTGAGTAACTCACCTCCTGACTTCCCAAAGGCTGTCCACCATCTACAAGGCAGAAGTCAGGAGTGCTATGGAATACTCTCCACTTGCCTGGATGAGTGCAGCTCCCACAACACTCAAGAAGCTTGACACCATCCAGGACAAAGCAGCTCACTTGATTGGCACCCCGTCCACAAACATTCACTCTTCCACCACCGATGCACAGCAACAGCATTGTGTACCATCACAAACTGCACCGAGAAATTCACCAAGGCACCTTAGGCAGCACCTTCCAAACACATGACCATTACCAACTAGAAGGACAAGGGCAGCAGATAGATGGGAACATCACCACCTGGAAATTCTCCTCCATGCCAATCACCACCTTGACTTGAAAATATATCACCATTCCTTCACTGTCACTGGGTCAAAACCCTGGAACTTCTTCCCTAACAACACTGTGGGTGTACCTACAGCACATGGACTGGTGCGGTTCAAGAAGGCAGCTCACCACCATCTTGTCAAGGTCAATGAGGGATAGGCAATAAATGCTCACTTAGCCAGTGGCGCTCACATCCCATGAGTGAATAAAAAAAAGACATTAAACAATATCTCCATAGTAGAAATCAGAAATTGGAAACCAAGGATCTAATGCAATTGAGGGGCTTAAGTACATTAGTATTATTAAGGAAATAATATTTGGAGCAATAAATGGGTCTAAATTCTGCAAATTGTGTGCAACTGATGGTCTACACCCAATGGTTTTAAAGGAGTAGACTACAGAGCTATTGGATATTTCAATCTTCCAGAATTCTCTAGATTCTAGAATGGTTCCTGTAGATTGGAAAGAAGCAAATTGTAACACTGCTTTTGAAAAAAGGAAAGGGAGGGAAAACAGGGATCTACAGGCCAGTTAGCCTGCCAGTTAACAGGGAAATGCTGGAGAGGTCCCTATGAATAGGAAAGTAGTAAGTGTAACCCCACTATTTAAGAACGGAGGGAGAGAGAAAACAGGGAGCAATAAGCCAATTAGCCTGACATCAGTAGTAGAGAAAATGCTAGAATCTGTCAGGGAAATGATAACAGGTCACTTAGAAAATCATAATTTGATTGGGCAGAGTCAACATGGATTTATGAAATAGAATTGGTGTTTGACAAATGTTAGAATTAATTGAGGATGTAACTAGTAGGGTGGATAAAAGAGAACCACTGAATATAGTGTATCTAGATTTTCAAAAAGGATTCAAAAATACGCCACACAAGAGGTTATTGCACAAAATGAGGGTTCACAGGATTGGGGTAATATATTAGCATGGGCTGAGAATTGGGTAATGGGCAGAAAACAGAAAGTAGGAATAAACAGGTCATTTTTGAGTTGGCTGGTTGTAACTAGTTAGGTGCCACAAGAGCCAGTGCTTTGGTCTCAGCTATTTATAATTTAAATCAATGACTTTGATGAGGGGATTGAATGTAATGTATCCACATTTGCTGATGATACAAAACTAGGTGGGCAAATAAGCTGTGAGGAGAATACAAAAAGACTCCAAAAGGATTTAGACAGGTTAATTGAGTGGGCAAGAATGTGGTATGTTATAAATGTGAGGTTTTATAAATTAATTACGTTTGGGACAGTCACTTTAGTTCCAGGTAAAATGGAGGAATGAAGGGCACCCCATGACCTGCTTCGAATTTTGCCCAGCAACAAACCTCGGTGGCTTGGCTACTATGGGTGTGGGGAGCCCAGATTGACTTACTGGGAAGAAGGTGCAAAATGTTCACACCTGGAGAATAAGGCAATAGAAACTGTGCTTAATGTGGATAGACTTTCATTGTCCAAGCTTCCGGGCAGAAGATAGGGAAAAGGAGAAATGAAAGAATTACAGCTAGTGTGGTCAGCAGGGAGAAACCGCAGATTCTCTGAGATACCAAAGCAGGATGTAGGAGGGAAGATGGTCTCAGGTCAAAGCAACGCAACCCATGGCCATCCAAGAAATCCAGAAGATTCGTCCTGGCATGGTTGGGGACGTGGGGTGGGCGTTGGAATCGACGGAGCTGGTCTTACTGCTGGTACAAAAACAAAAAATTGCTGGGAAAGCTCAGCAGGTCTGACAACATCTGCGGAGAGAAAGACAGAGTTAACATTTCGAGTCCATCTGGCTCTTCTTCAGAGCTAAAGGGCAGTAGAAATGTGGTGAAATATATACTGTTTAAGGGGGGTCATAACAGCTGAAGCTGGATAGAATTCCAGCGATTGGTGGAGGCAAAGGAGAGATTGCGAAAGATGTCATAAACAAAAGGTCAAAGTATTGTTAATAGTGGTGGTACTGGCCAAAGGAGGTGCTAATGGTGACAAGAAGAGTGAAAAGCAGAATGTGATAATGGCAGGATCAGGGTGAGCACTTTGGAAAGCAACAGATGGCCCTAGTGGGGGTGGGGTGGGGGGAGGGGACGGTGGTAGGAAAAAAGTTCAAAAAAGCTAAAAGCAGGGGTTGAAACAATAAATAAAAATGGAAATAAATTTAAAAAACAATAATAATGAGAATAAGTGGGGAATAAATAAATACATGAAAACTAAAAACTAAGAAAAAGGAGCGTTTCAAAAAGGGGCATGAGGATGGAGGAGAGAGTTCATGGTCTGAAGTTGTCGAACTCAATATTCAGTCCGGAAAACTGTAAAGTGCCTAATCGGAAGATGAGGTGCTGTTCCTCCAGTTTGTGTTGAGCTTCACTGGAACATTGCAGCAGGCCAAGGACTGACATGTGGGCATGAGAGCAGGGTGGTGTGTTGAAATGGCAAGCGACAGGAAGGTCTGGGTCATGCTTGCATCTGCGACCAGTATGCATTTGGTCTCTCCAATGTAGAGGAGACCACATTACTGCTGGTAATTGGTTCAGGACTTATCTGAAGATTGAGAGAGGTGCCATTTGATGGTCACTTGATGTTACAACTCGGCAAAATGGGGAGTAGCAAACCCATTGGAAGCTGCAGCGTGATGTTGGATTGATTCTTGTGAAAATTGTTATTCTGTGGAGAGTGGGATGCAAAGTATAGCTGTGGCGTGGGGTTTTAAATCATGTTAAAATTAGAAGAGGGATATCTTGTCTGTAGTTTAGTGTATTAGTTGCTTAATAAATGTTTTTAGTCAATGCTGCTTTTAGTTTGCTTGTTACACTAAAAGTCTTAAAAACTAAGTCTTGTGGTAAAGTTCCTCTAGGTTGGTCACGGAAATTCAAATATCTTTTTAAATGTTATTGCTCTATACAGGGATTGTAACAGGCAATAGAATATATTGTGAAGTTTATCTACTTTGATAGGAAACCAGAAAAGCAGATTTTTTTCAAATGGTAAGAGACTGGGAAATGTTGCTATTCTGGTGATCTGGTTTTCCTTACGAACATGTAGGTAGCATAAGCAATCTGGAAAGCTATGCTAGCCTTTATTACAACAGGATTGGGAGTACAATAATAAAGAAGTCCTTCTGCAATAGTATACGACCTTGGTGAGAGTACACCTGGGGTACTGTACATAGTCTTGGTTTCCTTACCTCAGGAATGATATAGTTGCCTTCGAGGGGGTTCAACAAAGACTCACTAGGCTGTTTCCTGAGATGAATGGATTGTCCTGTGAGAAGAGGTTGAATAGACTAGGCCTACATTCCCCAGGGTTTAGAAGAACAAGAGGTGATCTCATTGAAACATATAAAATACTTAAGCAGCTTAACAAGTAGTTGCGAGGAAGATGAAAACCCTTACTTGGGAATCAAGAACTAGATATTTTCTTAGTTTGATCCATAATGAGAGCACATTATTCTGGTATCCAATTCTAGTTCCAATATCCGGCACCCCCGAGACCCATGTTGGATTGCGGATATTCCTGGATTTTCAACATTAAAATCCTATACTTGGTCAAATCCAATGAATAAGAGCAGTTCAGGCCAGGTCGGGTGGTTCAGGCTGGGCCAGGTCGGGTGGGGTCGAGGGTGGTCTGGGTCGACTTGGTGCGCACAAAACTGATAACTAGGCTGGTGTGCCATCAAGAACATGTCCGTTTTTCGGGCAATTCTGGTTTTCAGACAGCCGGATTTTGGGCATCCAACCTGCAATTGCAAATTTATACTATAACACTCTAAATTATTGTTTGTAAGGGATAACCTTACTATTATTCCTAAATTAGGGGGAAAACTGATATTAAACACACAGATTCAGTAACATTTACACTTATGTTTATGTTGTCCAATAAAAATAATCTTCTGTTTCTTCAGTTATGATTTAATATTAAAACCTGTTACCTAATATAACTTTTGACCACCAGATGGCAGTTTATGTTTGGCAAAGGGACAACTTTGAGGACATATCCACTTACGTAACCTTGGTGATCAGCTCAGTGCCAAAAGAACTGCAAAAACACTGGACTTGTTTTCTACATGGAATTAAATCTTTTACTTCCTGAGTGATCGTTTATTAAAAGGTCAAAAGACGAGAAGATTGGTGACACAATAGCTATATTTGAAAGTAACAGGCGCATTGTTAATCTCAATCATGCGTCATTTGAAGCGAGCAAGCTCCATTTTATAACCAGTTTGAAGGCATGTAACCAAATATTGCAATGATATGCTTTCATAAAATATTTGAGACCATAATGTTATACTCAATGCAGTAAACGCTTTGTCATTTTATCTGATTGTGTTCTCTCCAATTTGTATTCATTCAGCAAGAGAAATTTACAGAAAAGAATGTATGATACAACATATAAAGAAAACATGCATGATTTTTTAGATGCAAGTTAAATTAAGGAACCAAACGATTAATAGGAAATACTCCTTCGAAGTATTTTTTTCAGAATTTGACACATTTTGATAAGTTTCACTGTCATAGTGAAACCTTGTACTCAATATATAAAGACAACTGAATTCATGTTCGACATGAATATCTCATATGTTATATATTCAAAAATAATTATATACATCAAACCATTTGTACACACAAACTGTGGCTTTGTTGCAGTGCATAAGCGGACAAGTAACTATTTTACTTTTCCTTCAGGCCTTAGCAACTACAACATACAGTTTCTGTATGCTGTTTATAGACTTAACAATTTGCCTGGGGATTATTTGATAGCTGCAGTCATTCATTGGAATGCAGCTACAGTGTTGCTTAGAGACACAGCAGTTAGGAATAAATTCCAAGTAGAACTTCAAAAATGAATCCATTTCAATTGGTCTAATAAAACTAAGAAAATTTATATATCAATGACCCTTCTATGCCTTGTTGCAACAAGAAAATAGTGTGCATGCAAAGGTGAATAATTTTGAATAGATTTGTATCAAATGTTTGTACTTTTTCATGTTTCCTGTGCTTCTGGCCATAACAACTTGGATTGAATGACTGTTGAAACATGTGCTATTTTCTGGATGATCCCTCTGATTTTCATAGTAGTTTAACCTTAGTTATGTAATTCTGGTATATGGTTGTTTTTATTCATTCAAGGGATCTGGGCATCATCGGCTAGGCCAGTATTTATTGCCCATCCCTAATTGTCCTTGAGAAGGTGGCGGTGAGCTACCTTTTCGAACTGCTGCTGCCCATGTGCTGTAGGTACACCCACAGTGCTGTTAGGGAGGGAGTTTCAAGATTTTGACCCAGCGACAGTGAATGAATGGTGATATATTTCCAAGTCAGAATGCTGAGTGGCTTAGAGGGAAACTTCCAGGTGGTGGTGTTCCCCTGTGTCTGCCGTCCTTGTCCTTCTAGATGGTAGCAGTCATGGGTTTGGAAGGTGCTGCCTAAGGTGCCTTAGTGAGTTCCTGCAGTGCATCTTGTAGATGGTACACACTGTTGCCATTCTGCGTTCGTGGTGGAGGGAGTGAATGTTTGTGGATGGGGTGCTAGTCAAGCTGGCTGCTTTGTCCTGGATATGTCAAGCTTCTAAAGTGTTGTTAGAGCTGCACCCGTCCAGGTAAGTGGAGAGTATTCCATCACACTCCTGACTTATGCCTTGTAGATGGTGGATAGGATTTGAGGAGTAAGGAGGTGAGTTACTTGCTGCAGGATTCCTAGCCTCTGACCTGCTCTTGTAGCCACAGTAATTATATAGTTAGTCCAATTCAGTTTCTGGTCAATGGTAACCCCCAGGATGTTGATAGTTTCCACCTTTTGGTTAGGTATCTGAGGTGCTATTTCCTGGGAGAGCAATAGTCAATGGGAAATGATTTCGGCAGAAAAAGAATTGCGTGGAGCGTACTGGCTACTGATTCACTATCACCTCTCCTGTTTGACCAGCCAAGATAAACTTTTTCCACAATATGTCAGCTTCTAAGCCATCTGTTTAACTGACAGTCTGGAAGAGTAAAAAGTAAAAGGATCCATCCTAGGGAGCGCTGCCATTTGATCACTGCCAGAAAATATAGGATTATTTTCTCTAACCTCAGATCTGAAGGCCCAATTAGTGCATTCAAATCCATGGAGCTGGATTTTGCTGCCCTTCCCCTGCGAGGCACGTTTTTGGGGGGAATGGTGGGGTGGGGGGAATCACATACAATACGATGGGTGGCAAGTCAACCACCTACCTGCCCACCCCAAAACACAGAAGGTGGGTAGGTACAGAAATCAGCAGCTCGCCAGCCATTTTTAAATAAATAATTAAGGGTCAGTTGAGCTTGCTGACAAGCCAATTGTCCATGCCATTATATGTTTGGAGTGGGCAGGCAGAACTGGGAGGGCAATTTCCTAAACACGAATAATTAAAAGGTGGGAAGGAATGAGTTCCGCCCTTTGGGGTTGTTCTTTGTGCCCATGGGGCACCCCCTCCCAAACTTTTACCTCCCTTTCATTCCACCCCCCCCCACCTGGCCATTCTCTTGTCTCCCCTCCTTAGGCTGCCTGATCCCTTCCTGTCCACGAAGGCCTGACTTACCTGGCTCTGGATCCATCTTCTTTTCTTCCTAGGCCTAGTGTAGTCCTGGCAGTGCCCATCACTGAGCTCAGGTGCTGCTGGGACTGTTGGAGCTGCCAGCCACTGATGGGGTGGAAGTCCCATTATTACTTAGATGAGACTGCCCACAGCATTTTATGGCTGCAGGACGGGTTGCTTTCAAGTACTTCAAACTGCCGGCTGACCTTTCTTCTTGGGGGAGGGGGTAGGGCGAGAGGCGAGCAGTCCGCCCCTACCCCCCTCCTTCCTGTAAAATCCAGCCATATTTCTGAATCTTGCATTGTCATATTTTCCCTGACAGCTGACCTACATATATAATGATAAAGGGGTTTTACTGATAGTTACAGACAAACTATTACCTCTTGTGGTGAAATCCAGAACAGCAGGACACAACTGGAGCTAGGCCATTTAAGAGTGAAATCAGAAAGTACTTTTACACTCAAAGGATAAAGGAAACCAGAACTCACTCCCCGGAACGCCGTGGATGTTTGGTCATTTGAATATTTCAAGTCTGAGGTCAATAGTATTTTTTTTTGTGAGGCAAAGGGATCAAAGTTGTCAAATGGAATTGAAGTATAGAGCAGCCATAATCTAATTGAATAGGAGAACAGGATCATCAGACTGAATAGCCTATTCCTGTTCCTATGTTTCAGTCTGCTTCATCTGCAATGAGATTTCCCAGTGTTAGCTGTTAGAATTCAAATTACATTCTCCTTCCTGAAGGTTCACATCAATGTGACAACTTTCAAATAGTTTCAATAAGAAAATACAAGGCTTATCATACCTGTCCTTTTTCACTACCCCTGAGCCCAGCTTCTGTTTAATCAATAATTGAGATGCACTCTACATTTTATCAAGGTGCAGTTGGTGTGTGACAATGCAAAATACATCAGTCAGCAGATGCTCACTGTAATAACTGAAGATAGAGCCTCTCCTGCTGTCTATCAGGGGTCACATAATGTTCTGGGAGGCTCCGACCAATGAGTCCTGTGTGCGAACAACCGAGTTGGGGGGATGGGACTTCCCGATGAGAGCCCTGATCTCGCATGTAGCACCTGAAAAGCTCTTTGTAATAAAGTTTATCTGTTTCTTGTTGAAACCTGTCCGCTCTGTCGAGTAATTACCCTCAATGTCTTGGCAGCAGCCACAGTGCCTTCATTCCGAGGCAGTCTGCCATTTTCAATGTCTTCATGTCTACACAGAGAGTTAGAGGCTAGTTTCTTGGAGACAAAGGTTTACGTGATTCTGACTCACCTCTGCCACCAGAACATATGAAGACAACAGGCATATATGGAGAGCCATGAAGCCATCAGGGACATCACGGAGCAGACCAATGCAATACTGAAGCTACACTTCTGATGTCTGGCCCACTCGAGCATAGGGGAAGCCCTTCAACTACACACCAGCATGGATGTTGAAGTTTGTGCTGATCTGCTGCGCCCATTGCAACTCGAAACCCAGAGGCCCCCTCGAGAAGAGAAGGAAGAGGAAGTAAAGGAGGAGGCAGGGGTGATCCTTTCTGGATCCCTTTGCTTTAGATGGGCCATTTGAGAGTGTCTGCTCAGACACTAGCTTCCATGAAACTACTTTCCTTTATGACCATGGAACTACCTTCCTACAAAGGGAAACAATCAACAAACACCTTTTCATTAACATCTTTATTCAACCCCATATCCAACTATACAATCTCTAATTAACCATTCACCCTTGTGCATTCCCTTAGCGTCTGTGTTGCAATTACATAGTCTGGGAGTGACAGACTACCCAAAAAGGGGTAGAAGCATTGGTGATTTTAAATCAGCTTCTTTCAAAGTGACAGTTTAGATATGATGCATATAGAGTAAAGGTTTAACATCAAAAGCACATAATGCTAATGTGATATGATGTAATACCACATGATTGACCAACAGAGCTCCAGAGGGAGGAGAAGGTCCAAACTCATGCAGAATTCCCCATATGTACATAGTAGCTGTAAATAAAGGTTAATGGGTTTCACAAATTGCAGTCTCAAGCAGCTTGTTTTGGGAGAATAGGCAAACCCCAAAGAACCCTGTCTAGACCCTGAACATATAACCAAACATGGTGGCAGCGAACAGTGAGTAAAAGACCCAGAAATCTTTAAGAAGAAACTATACACTGCTGCTACAGTGCGTCGGTGGTGGAGGGAGTGAATGTTTGTGGATGTGGTGCCAATCAAGTGGGCTACTTTGTCCCAGATGGTGTCTAGCTTCTTGAGTGTTCTGGGAGCTGCATTCATCCAAGTAAGTGGGGAGTATTCCATCACACTCCTGACTTGTGCATTGTATTTGATGGACAGGCTTTGGGGAGTCAGGAGGTGAGTTACTCATTGCATGATTCCTAGCCTCTGACCTGCTCCTGTAGCCACAGTATTTATATGGCTAGTCCATTTTAGTTTTTGATCAATGGCAGCCCCCAGGATATTGATAATGGTGAATTCAGTGATGGTAATGCCATTGAACATTAAGGAGCAATATTTGGATTCTCTCTTGTTGGAGATGGTCATTGCCTGACACTTGTGTGGCGCGAATGTTACTTGCCATTTGTCAACCCAAGCCTGGATATTGTTCAGGTCTTGCTGCATTTGGATACAGACTGCTTCAGTATCTGAAGAGTGACAAATGCTGCTGAACATTGTGCAATCATCAGCAAACATCCCCACTTCTGGCCTTATGACTGAAGAAAGATCATTGATGAAGTAGCTGAAGATGGTTGGGAAAGATACTACCCGGAGGAACCCCTGCAGTGATGTCCTGGAGCTGAGATGACTGACCCCCAGCAACCACAACCATCTTCCTTTGTGCTAGCTATGACTCCAACCAATGGAGAGTTTTCCCCCTGATTCCCATTGACTCCAGTTTTGCTAGGGGTCCTTGATGCCACACTCTGTCAAATGCTGCCTTGATGTCAACGGGAGTCACTCTCACCTCACCTCGGGTGTTCAACTCTTTTATCCATGTTTGAACTAAGGCAGTAATGAGGTCAGGAGCTGAGTGGCCCTGGCGGAACAAAAACTGGGCATCAGTGAGCAAGTTATTGCTAAGCAAGTGCCGCTTATTAGCACTGTTGATGGCCCCTTCCATTGCTTTACTGATGATTGAGAGTAGACTGATGGGGTGGTAGTTAGTCGGGTTGGATTTGTCCTGCTTTTTGTCTTCAGGACATACCTGGGCAATTACCCACATAGCTGGGTAGATACCAGTGTTGTAGTTGTACTGGAACAACTTGGCTAAGGGCGCAGCAAGTTCTGGAGCAGAAGTCTTCAGTAGTATTGCTGGAATATTGTCAGGGCCTGTAGCCTTTGCAATAACCAATGCGTTCAGCCGTTTCTTGATATCACGTGGAGTGAATCAAATTGGCTGAATACTGACATCTGTGATGCTGGGAACTTCCGGAGGAGGCCGAGATAGATATCCACTCGGCACTCCTGGCTAAAGATTGTAGCAAATCCTTCAGCCTTATCTTTTGCACTGATGTGCTGGGCTCCTCCATCATTGAGGATGAGGATATTTGTGGAGCCTCCTCCTTTAATGAGTTGTTTAATTGTCCACCACCATTCACGGCTGGATGTGGCAGGACTGCAGGCCTTAGATCCGATCCATTAGTTGTGGAATCACTTAATCCTGTCTATCAATTGCTGCTTATGGTGTTTGGCATACAAGTAGGCCTGTGTTGAAGGTTGACACCTCATTTTAGGTATGCCTGGTGCTGCTGTTGGCATGCCCTTCTGCACTCTTCATTGAACTAGGGTTGATCCCCTGGCTTGATGGTAATGGCAGAGTTGGGGATATGCCGAGCCACGAGATTACAGATTGTGTTCAAAAACAACTCTGCTGCTGCTGATGGCCCACAGCGCCCTCACAGATGCCCAGTCTTGCTAGATCTGTTTGAAATCTATCCCATTTAGCATGGTGGAAGTGCCACACAACACGATAGAGGGTATCCTCAATGTGAAGGTGGGACTTTGTCTCCACAACAACTGTATAGTTGTCATTCCTACCAAGACTGTCATGGACAGATGCAACTGCGGCAGGCAGGTTGGTGAGGATGAGGTCAAGTATGTTTTTCCTTCTTGTTGGTTCCCTCACCACCTGCTGCAGACCCAGTCTAGCAGCTATGTCCTTTAGGATTCAGCCAGCTTGGTCAATAGTGGTGCTACTGAGTCACTCTTGGTGATAGACATTGAAATCCCTCACCCAGAGTATATTCTGTGTCCTTACCACCCTCAGTGCTTCCTCCAAGTGGTTTTCAACATGGAGAAGCACTGATTCATCAGTTGAGGGAAGGCACTATGTGGTAATCAGCAGGAGGTTTCCTTGCCCATGTTTGAACTGATGCCATGAGACTTCATGGGGTCCAGAGTCGATGCTGAGAACTCACAGGGCAACTCCTTGTGGGTGGTTCATCACTGAATATATTTAAGGCTGGGAGAGGCATATTTTGGGGAATCAAGGGATAGGGGAATGGGCAGAGAATCAGGGGATATGGGGAATGGGCAGGAAAGTGAAGTTGAAGCAAAGGTTATCCATTATCGTGTTGAATGGCAGAGCAGGTTTGAGGGGCCATATTGTCTACTCCTGCTCCTATCACTTGTGTTCTGTGTTTGTCAGCCCAGTAGGCTGCTATGGAATATTTCTTAATAAAGGCAAATGAGAGAGAGAGCTACTTCTGTAATATTCAATACATTTATTAAGATCTTATAAGGTTATTATACAGGTATTTCTTCCACTTGGCTTCATGCTCCTATGCGGTGCTATCCCCATAGTTGCAGCACAGCTGGTGAAAGGCTGTAGACTTTCAGTGAGTAAGACTGCAAATAGCCTTTCAGGATGTCCTTGAGCATCTCTGGACCTTAACGGCCCAGCTTCAAACTGCATGAATGGCAGCAGTCTGGGCTGGCTCGTTGAGAGCAACAGCAAGAGCACTGGTGGAATGGCAGTGCTGGGAAACACGGGTGCTGTCATCTTGAGAGAGGAAAAGGGTGGCATCTCAGAAGTCCTAGTAATCTGTTGGAGGACAGATTGCTGGACTGCTGTGAGAGACTTCATAACTGTTTCACCACTGAGATCCACTGCCATGATGGCAGCAATCTGAGCCTGAATGGCAGTAAACATGGATCTCATTACCTGCAACTGACCTTCCACTGAACATAAGAACATAAGAAATAGGAGCAGGAGTAGGCTACTTGGTCCTTTGAGCTTTCTCCACAATTCAATAAGTTCATGGCTGATCTGATTATGGCCTTACCTCCACTTTCCTGTCTGTTCCCATAAACCTTAACACCCTTGTAGACCTCATATTTGTCTAACTCAGTCTTGAATATATTCAATGATACTGCTCATTTCCAAACATTAACTCCCCTCTGAGAGAAGAAATTCCTCTTCATCCCCATCTTAAATGGGAGACCCCTTATTTTGAAACTGTGCCCCCTACCTTCAGGTTCTGCCATGAAGGGAAACATCTTCTCAGCATCTACCCTGTCAATCAACTTCCTCAGAATCTTATATGTTTCAGTAAGATAGGCTCTCATACTTCTAAACTCCAATGAACCTGTTCAACCTTTCCAATACAACCCTTTCATCCCAGGAATTCATCTCGTGAACCCTCTCTGAACTGCCTTCAATGCAAGTACTTCCCTCCTTAAATAAGGAAACCAAAGCTGTATGCAATACTCCAGCAGTAGCAAAACTTCTCTACTTTTAAACTCCATCCCCTTTCAATTAAAGCCAACTTTCCATTTGGCTTCCTAATTACTTGCTGTGCCTGTGTGCCATCTTATTGTGATTCATATACAAGGACACCCAGATCTCTCTGTGCTGCAGCATTCTGCATTCTCTCTCAATTTAAATAATATTCTGCTTTTCTATTCTTTCCACTTAAATGGAAAACCTCACACTTTCCCACATTATCTGCCAATTTTTTGTCCTCTCATTTAACCCATCTATATCTCTTTGCAGATTCTCCTCACAATTTGGTTTCCTACTTATTTTATTAGCATCAGAAAATTTGGCTGCATAGCACTTTGTTCCTTCATCCAAGTCAATAATATAGATCATAAATAGTTGAGAGGCCCAAGTACTGACCCTTTTGGCACTCCACTGATTATGGTTTGCCTCTATCCCAGCATTAAGATGTTGCATGGCTTCCATCTGTGCTGCAATGAAAGCTGAGACAACAGCCACCAGATATTGCATCACAGATCATTGATGCCATGGAGTTGCCCACCACTTCCACACCGAAAAGGATGGGCTCCAAGCTCTGCACAATGCCCTGCACCATATTTGAGCTGGATTCCTCTGTGCTCCTTGACAGTGACAGAAGACAGTCTGGTGTGCTTAATGCACCAAGCATCTCAGTTCTCTTCTATGCTGCTTCATTAAGTGTGAAGTGATACACTTTGGCAGAAGGAATAGGAGAGACAATATAGACTAAATGGCACAATTCTAAAAAGTGTAAAAGGGCAGTAGAACCTTGGAGTGGTGCCCAGTGCCGGTGCAGATGCTAAATCTATACTAGTCTATAAAATTTGTGCAGTGCCAGTGTCTGAAATAGTGGCTGCAAGTGTCAGGTGGAGTGTTGATACTTCTTCCTCAGAGGTCTGGTGCAGCTCTCTCTCCTCCTCCTGGGTTTACTGTGACTGAATAGTTCTTAAGTGCCTGAAATTATAAAATCAGAAGGGTAAGCTTGGGGTGAAGGAAGGGGAGTGGGATGTAAAGCAAGAGTTCCAATGGTCACACCATCTGCAGCTTGCACTTCATGCTAGATAGTAGGGTGAGGATGAGCAGGGAGTTCAGAAGGGATATAAGGCAGGAAGATGCTGTCATCCTGAATGCTGTTAGGGATGCTGGATGCTATGGGCTGTGTTGAAGCTGACCTCATAACACAGAGCACCATCTCCTCGGTCAAGCTCAGGGGGTGGAGGTGTGCCTGTTGCCCACTAGTTCTCTGCTGCTCCCTTGGATTTCATGCCACCTTGTCCTGTGGGAGAGGGCAGAATGTCAGTGATTATGTTGCGCTGTGTTTGGCTTACATGCCTACCATAGCTAAATAGCTGGAAGCATGTGGGGGTACTGAGAAGTGGGTGTGAGACTGGCAGCATTGGAAGGTTAGTGAGAGAGAGACAGAGTATGTGAATGTTAAGCATGAGTCCTGAGAGTGCTATAGACTGCTGCTGGGTGAATGATGCAGTTATGGTGCATTAAGCAGCGTGAGATGTTGGTGGTGTGGTGGAGGAGATATTCTTTGAAAATGCAATCACTGGCCTTGATCACTTGTGTGAGTACATTAAACTACTGCCAGGCCCTTAGGCCTGACTCCAAGCATTGACCATTCTGGCCACCTGCTCCCACTCCTTTTGCAGTGTGATCCTTGAGGCCTCTTGGTTCCCTGTGGAAACATTGTGCCTCTCCTCCTGTTCATCTCCATGACTAAGGCCTCCAGCACTGCATTAGTGATCCTCAGAGCCCTCTGTGCCCTTGGAGCAGTGACAGTTAGCAGCATCCTCCCTTGGTTCATTACAGTTTCCCTTTAAGAACCAGAGGCTAGTTGCAACACATGCTATTAGGCCCTCTGTGATGCATACAACCAACCAGTAGCATGACTTGTACTGGGCTGCATGCAGAAATCATAGAAATGAGGAGTGTGCTGCTTCCTGCAATGGGAACGGGCACAAGAAGATCGTGAATCATGATCCCTGCACCCGAAATTGATCATAATATATTTTAGTCATTATGTCATTATGCAAATAACTACTCAAATACATGCTTACGGGAATTAAACCAAAAATGATGCAGCCAGAGGAAAGATGAGAAGCACAAATTGCATGCTGAGGTTACCATAGGCAGAACAATTCTACCCAGCATTTGCTCCACAAGTTTTCCTGGAAGTCTTATGCCTGATAGTTTTAGTTTGAAGCTAATGACCTTTGTGAAAATTAGAGGTTTACGTTATAGTAATACAGTTTATATAGCAGCTCAGCATCAGCAGTGAAATGTTTAACATAACAATTAACCTCACACCCTTGCACCTTTTCAGCAGGGGAGAAGAAAACAGAATCAAACTGTTAGGACCATCAAGAGCTGTTATGACATCTTTTAAAGAATGTTCCTGTGCCTTGCTCACCTGTTGTAGGATGACTTCTCCCTGTCACACTCAGAAATAGGTCTGCAGTATTTATACAGGCTGCTACTTAATTGTGAAGTAATAGTTAGTTGATGGAACTAGTTAGTAGATAGATCACCATGGTAAAATGGAATAAAGAGTGAGTGAACTGAGTTTGGTTGCACAGAGAAATCAAAGCACATGAACATTTTGATTGCATTAATTTTTAAGTGCTTCTTCATTGCAACATAGGGTGGAATTTACAGGGAGCAGGTTACCCGTGATGTCCTTCCCCAACCTAACAGTTGGTCGGCATAATGTCGCCTAGAAATCCAGCTGCCACGCTGCACCAATACACTGGGAGAGATCTCAATGAGTGCAGAGCGAGACTTCCACCCCTATCAGGAAGGAAGTCTCGCCCTCGAGAGCTCTTGGCCAATCTGATTGGCCAACAGCCCTGTAGTCCCAGCAGTGCTAGAAGAGGGCAGTGGCCACTGCTGGGACTACAACCGGTTCCCATGAAGAAGTGGATGGATGGATTTTGGGCGGACACAGCTGCAAAACCCCAGAAAAGGTGGAAGGAGCAGGGTGAGGGAGGGGGGGACGTGGGGGAGGGTTGTGATAGAGAGGCCAGGGGAAGGCATAAAGTGGGGGGTATCATCTTGGCGTGGGGGTGGCCCTGATGAATACAGGGGACCCCCCGAAAGAGGTAACCCCCCCACCTTCCTGCCCAACAGCAGCCTGCGCAGTCAAAGCTGCCCGGGGCTGCTCGTCTTGATTCCACCCTTCTTTGCAGGCTGAAAATATGCGACAGAGACTGAATGAGGCCCTTAAGTGGCAGTTAATTGCCCACTTAAGGCCCTCAATAGTCCTAAGGCTGGGTAAGGCCTGTCAGGCAACCCACCTGCTTTATTTTATGTGTGTGTGTGTGTCCTTCCAAAACACCGGTGTGTGGGGGACATAAAATTCAGCCCATAGTCACACTGAAACGGTTCACATTGGCGCATTCCTCCACCCACTTTTTTACTTTCACGGGCAAATTTAGCCTAATTTCTGTAAGGAATTTGAATCTTTTGGGTGGAGAAAGGGCTGGAAGATTGTTCAGCTGGTTGGGGTGACAGGGATCTGTTACGACCAGGATGGGAGGTGTGCGCAGTTTATCTAGTCCCACTATCCTACAGGTTGCACCATTAGTTTAACAGTTAAATTTACTCACCAAAATGGTCAATTATTTACTTTCACTACAGTTAGACCCAGAATAAAAACAATTCTAACCAGGCTTCTTTCAATAAACCTAGAATGATTGATTTATTATAAAACAAAACTTATTTTTTAAAAACAAACTGCAAGAACTGGTTAACACACAATTGTAATCTGGAAATATAACTATTTATCCCTATTAAAATTCCCCAGCACGCCACATACACACATGCACACACCCACAAACACATGAAAACAGACAACAAACAAATAGGGTCTCTACAGAAATGAGCAGTTGAAGAAAAGGCTTCATAAAAAAAAGGATAAAGTTTGCAGGGTTTTGATGGTGTTGATCGGGTGCTCCCTTGTGCGAAGACAGGTAGCTAGTCCCAGTAGATGCCTAGAGGTTCTCACCAACTGAGCTTAGGCATGAAGGAAAATAAAGCCAGATCAATCCTTCTCATCTCAGCCTCTCAGGTTTCCAAAGACAGTGAAGTTCCACTGAGATGAAGATTCCTAGCCAAATACTGACAATCACACAATTTCAGGCGAGGAAGAGAGAGTGCAAGCTAGGCATCTTTTCTTTCTCAATTCATTCACAAATAAGTTCACAAAAACAAGTTCTAAACTTAAAGCTCATCTCTGTCATGTGATTTCCAGTAAATCAGTAGCCTTTGCGTTTAAACCAGTTTTTCTTCCATCAATTAAAGTGATTGCAGTTCAAATAGCAAATAGCTCTCCTCCTCAAGTGCCATGCAGGTCAGGTGATTTCTTGGAAAATGCATGCTTACTCACATTCCAAGGTGAACTTATGACCTTTCTAAAAAAAAGCACATGCCCAAATAATGCACTGTCCTTCCAAATTTTAAAAGAAAATACAATTTTGGAGGATATGGTTCTAACATGCCTCTGACCTTAAGAAAAGAAACGTTATTTCCAAAAGCATCTCATTACAAAGTGTACAGGAAAAGATATATACAATATATAAAACCAAATTCAAACATGCGCTCACTCAACCATTCATTCCTTATACAGAATCTGTACAGTTTTTTCTGATTTTCCTGATTTCCAGATAATTCTATAAAAATTACATTATTGATAATGCATCAACAATAATATTATCCTTTCCACCAACATGAACAATCTTCAAATTATAAGGCTGTATTACCAAGCTCCATTGGAACAGTCTGTCATTCTGTGTCTTAAATCTTTCCACAAAGGCCAAGGGATTATGGTCAGCCATAATATGGTCAGCTTTTTACAGCCATGACAGATATATACTTCAAAGTGTTTAAGAGGCAGTAACAATCCCAGGGTTTTCTTTGTTATCGTAGAGTAACTCTTTTGATGCCAATTTAATTTTTTAGAGAAGTACCCCATTATTTTCTCTGTGCCCAATTTGTCTTCTTGCAATAAGACTGCACCCATCCCCAAGTCACAAGCATCGATTGCCACCTTGAAGGGTTTAGCAAAATTAGGGGCAACTAACATCGGTTCATTAGCTAGGATCGCCTTCAGTTTCTCAAAAGCTGCCTGGCACTCTCTTGACCATACCATCTTTGTCTTCTTTTGCAATAAATCCCTTATTGGAGCAGCTATTGTGCTGAGGTTTGGCACAATACGATATGGTACGATAGAAGCCACACATCGCTAAAAATCTCATGATTTCCTATTTAATTTAAGGGACAGGGAATTCCATCAAAGCCTGTACTTTTGCTGTTCTTGGCAATACTTGCCCCTGCTCTACAAAAAGCCCTGGATAAGCACTTTATAATCTCACTCTTGGCAAGATTTATTACAAGATCTGTTAACTGTAATTGCTTAAATAGGGCTTCCAATTGTTTTAAATGATCTTTCCAAGTGTTGCTATAAGCCAATGCATCATCCAAGTAAACTACACAGTTAGAAACACTAGTTACAGCTTGATTCATTAGCCTTTGGAAAGTGGCTGGAGCATTTTTTAGCCTGAATGGCATCACTCAACATTGGTAACACCCATTCAGCATGACAAAAGCCAATATCTCCATAGCCCGCGATAGTAAAGGTACTTGCCAGTATCCTTTCAATAAATCTATCTTAGTAAGGAACATGGCACTGCCAACCATGTTAATACAATCTTCTAAACGGGGAGTGGGTAGGAATCCGTTTTTGTTACTGCATTAACAGTTCTATAACCTATGCGGAATCTAGTTGACACATCAGATTTAGGCACTAACACTACAGGAGAACTCCAATTGCTTCGTCTAGGCTCAAGTAGGTGATTTTCTAACATTTTTTGAAGTTCTGCCTTCACTTGAGCATGTTTCTCTGGACTTAAATGATAAGGATGTTGTTTTACAGGAAAAGATTCCCCTACATCCATATCATGTATGGTTAAAGTTGTACACCCTGGTTTATCCCTACAGATTCCTTTAAATTCTGTAAGTGACGTCACTAGATCTTCTCGTTGTCCTGCGTCTAAGTATGAAAATATGGTGCCTAACTGTCCTGGGATTTCAGTGTTAGCTAACCGGATATTAGGAAATTCAACTTGTGAATTGTCTAAGTCCCCTTCTGCCTCACTCTCACTGTCTCTTCCATCCTCCACTATGCTTACAACTTGACATACTTGCTCCTTCCTATCCCCCTCCCTATGATGGTATTGTCTTAACATATTGATATGACACAGCCGATTCTTTTTCTTGCGATCTGGGGTGTCTATCAAATAATTTACTTTATCAACCCTCTTAATTACCTTGTATGGACCACTGAACCATGCTTTCAGAGGTTCCACCTGTAAAGGCAATAACGCTAACACTTCACCCCCTGATTGCAATGTTCAGGCTGCAGCTTGCTTACCTGCCCATTCCTTCACCTTCCTTTGAGAAACTTTAAGATGTTCTTGAACCACTTTGCAGGCTTCCGTGATCCGTTCTTGGAACATGGACACATAATCTAACATCGAGGATTTGTCCCTCTGTCTGATAAACTTTTCTTTAATTTCAGAGGACATTTTATGTCCTTAAATTCAAAAGGATTAAAACTAGTAAATTCATTTGGTGAACCTTGGATAGCAAATAGAAGAAAGTCCAGTCCTTTGTCCCAAACATGGGAATATTCATGACAATATGCCTTAATCATTGTTTTGACAGTTTGAAGGCACCTCTCTAAAGCTCCCTGTGTCTCTGGGTGATATGTTGTGGATTTTAATTGTTTTATACCCAAACTACTCATTATGTTTTGAAAGATTTTAGACATAAAATTGGAACCTTGGTCCAACTGGATCTTCACCAGTAATCCATATCAAGTAAAAAATTGGGTTAACTTCTCTACCACTGCTTTACTTGTAACTGTTCTTAAAGGGATGACCTCTGGAAATCTAGTTATCATATACATAATAGTAAGGATATACTGGTGTCCTGTTTTCATTTATGGTAATGGCCCCACACAGTCTACTACCACCCTACTAAATGGCTCCTCAAAAACTGGCATGGAAATTAAAGGTGCTAGTTGATTGTAGGTTGTGGTTTTCTCACCATCTGGCACGTATGGCACGTTTTACAAAACTGAACCACATCCTTGTGAAAAGCTGACCAGTAAAATTGATGGTTTATCTGCACTGGAGTCCTCCATGTCCCTACATGTCCTGCCATAAGAATTCCATATGCCGACTGTAATATCTCTTTACGATATTTGCGCATTACCACTATCTGATGAACAACCGTCCACTCTTCATCTGCAGGTCAATGAGGAGGTCTCCACTCCCTCATTAGTATCCCATTTTTAATATAATAACATTCTGGAACTTCCTCAGCTTCAGCTTCAGCGTGGGCTGATTGTACCATCTTACTTAACTCCGGATCGGCTTGCTGAGCCTCAACTAGCGAAGATTTACTAACATCTCTTTTGGATTAGCTAAGTTTTAGAGAAAGTTTCAGCTAGCTGTGGTATCACTATGACTTCCGATGATGGACTTTGCTTAGCCATTGCTCGAGTCATCACACATGAAGGAAAAATTCCTGGAACCTCTTCCTATAACTGCTCCATCTCTTTAACCTCACTTTAGCCTTCCGTAATTATGGGTGAAGCTACTATCTTACGGCTAAATCATTTCCCAGGAGTAAGTTAACTCTGTCTATGGGTAACTTCTGGACAACTCTGATTTTCCCTGATTAAGTCACACACCAAGTGCACCCGGTACAAAGGTACGGGTATATACTCCCCGCCAATGCCTTTGATTCAAACTTTGGCTTTTAAAACGCCCTCTGGGGAGAAAGTTATGTCTTTCCCCAGCAAAAGTGCTTGAATTTCTCACATATCTTTTATTATAATTGCAGAGTTAGCTGTCTCATTTGAGGGCTAAGAGGTTACTTTCCCTCTCAACAAAAATTCTTTATAACTCACATGTATCTTATTCACCTCTCTGAACTCACAGCAGTGTTCACACTCGGTTTCACAGCTATATTTAACGTTACAACTTGTATCTGTTGTATTTGCAGTCAGGGCTCCTTCTCCTGACTCACTCTTACATGCTCCAATAAGTCCCATGGATTCCCCACACAACTTTGAGTAATCTGCATGAACATGTCCCACCTTGTAACAGTGGAAACACCTATGCCTTTGAATATCACTTCCACCCTCAGTGCCTTCCTTTCTGGTCTGAGGGGGAGTTTCCAGGACATTCCCAGTTGTCCTTTCTCTTCCCTGGTTACTTGCCTTCCTTTCACCTTCCCACCTTCTATCCTTCTCAGGTTTGAGGGGTGATGGGGAAAGGGTTTGGACTTATGGACCAGCTCATAATCATCAGCCACCTTCACTGCCTGTCTAGCTGTTGCATCCTTCTGGTCTTCAGCATGGGTTCCAACTACTGTGGGAAGTGAATTTTTAAACTTTTCCAGAGGAATTATTTCCCTAAGGGCTTCATACATTGTATCTATCTTTACAGCCTGTATCCAATGGTCAAAATTACTTTGTTTTACCCCCTCAAATTCAATATATGACTGCCCAGGTTATTTCCTTATGTTTCAAAATGTCTGCCTGTATGCCTCAGTGACCAATTCATATACACTAAAAATAGCTTTTTTTACTGCATCATAATCCACAGAAGCTCTTCTGAAAGTGATGCAACTCACTATGTAGCAGCAGTGTCCAGATTTCTTTTGGCCACTTCATTTGCTTGGCTACTTTCTCAAATGAAATAAGAATGCCTCTATATTTCTTTCCTCAAACTTTGGGAGGGCTTGTACAAATTTAAACATCTCCCCACTGGGCTTTTGGTTGGGGCTAGTTTTTTTTCTTCATCAGAACTTTCTCCAGCATCTGAGTCCTCTTTTTTTAATGCTAGCCTTTTAAGCTAGTATACCCTTTCTCTTTCCTTTGCCTCTCTTCCTTTGTCCTTCTACTTCACTGGAAGTTCCAGTTCCAGCTTCTTAAATGCTCTATATTTTTCTTTTGCTGCTCTCTCAAGCTTTTTTGATTCCAATTCTCTTTCCTCTTCAAGCTGCTTCATTTGCAACTGAATCCTAGCTAACTCAATTGACTTACTCCCTGGAAAATGTGGGCTCCCTTGTATCCCTTCCAATTTCAAATGCTGCACTATTACCTCAACTATGTCCACTTTCTTCCTACGGCTAATTCTATCTCCAATTTATCCACCAATCCCATTAATTTAGCAACTTCCAAAGCCATTTTCATTTACTAATATATAAGAAACCTGGTATCTATCCTTTACCAATTTTATTATTCTGCGCCCAATCACCCATTATCCATGCCTGAAGATCCTGCAGAGCTCCAACTCAATGTTATGACCAGGATGGGAGGAATGTGCAGTTTATCTAGCCTCACTACTCCATAGGTCCCACCATTAGTTTAAAAGTTTAAGTTAGTCACCAAAATGGCCAATTATTTACCTTTGCCACTGTTAGGTCCAAAATAAAATAGACTTGAACCAGGGTTCTTCAAATAAACTCAGAATGATTGACTTATAATAACACAAAACATGTTTTTTAAAACAAGTTGCAAGAACTAATTAACACACAAGTGTAATCTGGAAATATAACTATATATTCCTATTAAAATTCCCCAGCACACACACGCACAACACACACAAAGGACAAATGAATAGGATCTCTGCCGAGATAGGCAGTTGAAGAAAATACTTCATAAAACAAAGGGTAAAGTTCATAAGGTTTTGACACTGTCAATCTGGAGCTCCCTTGTGTGAAGACAGATCACCAGTCCCAGTAGGTGCCTGGAGGTTCTCACCAATGAACCTTCGACATGGAGGAAAATAGAGATGGATCAATCCTCCTCATTTCAGCTTCTTGGGTTTCCAAAGACAGACAAGGTCCATTGAGATAAGGATTCCTAGCTGGATACTGACAATCCCATGGGTTTCATGCAAGGCAAAGAGAGTGTGAGTTCATTCCCAACTGAGTTCACAAAATAACAAGTTCAAAACTTAAAGCCCATCTCTGTCATGTGCTTTCCAGTAAATTTCCTTTAAACTAGCTTTTTTTTCTTCATCAGTTAAAGTGATTGCAGTTCAAATAGCAAATAGCTCTCCTCCTCAAGTACCACATAGGTCAGGTGATTTCTTAGAAATTGCATGCTTGCTCACATTCCAAGGTGGACTTATGACCTTTCTAAAACAAAGTGTCCAAATAATGCTATGTCCTTCCAACTTTTAAAAGAAAATACAGTTTAGGAAGATACAGTTCTAACAGTTGGAAGGGTTGAAGTAAAACTAAACCGATTAAGATTTTGGGACCAAAAGTTCCTAGCCCTTTTGACAGCCTTTTGAAATCTGGAACTGCTCCATAAATGCTGGAAATTAGGCTGGACCCAGATGTGTGGAATCCCAGTCTTATATCGGAACTCGCACTGATTTTATAAGAAGGCCTGTCCTGCTGCTTATGATCCCAGGATCACCAGGATCAGGTAGTAACATTTCCAACAACAGCACTTTTTTTCCTCCCTGGCATAGGATCAGCATGGTATGCCTAACAACATTGTGTGTACTATGTTGCCAATGCCAGAGGTGCTGGGATCATGGCCCACACACCTGAAACTTAAGAGTGAGTTTTAAAAAATATAAACACATTCCCATACAAAATTGGTCACTCACTGCTGGGCACTTGACAGTGCTTTCCACCACAGCCCCCTCCCCTGCCCAAAAAGCTGATGTTCTGCCACACTTTATAACCTCTTTGCTAGGCAAATGCCACAAATGCATCACTGATTGGCATAGCCACCTGCAAATCCCATTCAAATTAAGGGATCTCCCTCTGACTCTACCAATTTTGACGAAGTCTGCAGAGTAGGCTCTCAAGTTAGGCTCTTATGCTGGGATTCATCCCCACCAAATATTTTTGGCCCTGTCATTAATAACATTTTATAACTCAATTACTATTAATGCTTCTCATCTGTAACCCCATGACATATTTGTCAACAATGGTCTGCAATGGTGCAATTATTTTGTAAAAACTATTCCATGATAAAATTACCACCTTTCAAGTTACCTAAGAATTTTGAGACTATGGTATTAGAACTTCCCAATGATCCTTTGCAGAAAGTAAGGCATCATGGTAACCTGGGGGCTCATTTATACCACTATAAGCTTGACCTCACCCTGGATTGAAGCAGAGGCACTCTTTCAGAGAACTTCATTTGAGCCTGGCTTTGGATTTAGACAGCATTAATGCTACAAAAGTAGCATTACAATGTGTTTTCACAATGGGTTGAATTGAACCAGAGGAGGTGGAAGAGATACTGTGGCTGTTGTTTCCTCTCCTGTCCTGCAGTGGGGGCTGTGTCTCTCCTCCTGTCCCTCCCCTGACACCCGCACCCCCCCACCCCCAACCCCCCACCCCCACCTCCCCACCAACTCCCCCCTTACATCTGATCCTTTTTCCCTTAACCCGCTGCTGTTTGTCAAGCTCTGGCCCTGCCTCTTCCTGGTTTGATGCCAGTCCTAAACCAGCACCCCATGCAGGTCCTGTGAGAACAGAGCCTGCCCTGAATGGGAACAATCAATTGCAGCTCAGCCCTGGCCCTGGCCCTGACCCTTTTTGCAGAACACAGTCTAAAGGGCAGGGCAGAGTCTAATTTCAGATAGCAGGCAGATTTAAAGGGTTGTCTGATCCATTCGCTTTACTGTTCATTGCATGCTGCCCCACCTGTGATGGGTGGAGAACGTCCTGAACCCCCTCCTCCATTCAGAGGGATATTCAACAATGCTGGGTATCACATAGCATTTACAGCAGTGAAACAGGCCATTCAGCCAATCCAGCATTATGTCCCACTTGGTTCTTCACCCACCCTCAAGTCACCCATCAACACACCTTTCTACTTTTTTCCTCCCTCATTTGTTCATCCAGATTCCCCTTAAATATATCTATATTATTTGCATAAATCACTCCCTGTGGCAGTGAGTTCCTCATTCTTACCACTTTCTGGTTAAAGAAAGAAAGACTTACATTTATAAAGCACCTTTCACAATCACATTTCAAAGCACATCACAGCCAATTAAGTACTTTTTGGCATGTGACCAGTGATGTAATGTAAGAAACACCGCAGTGAATTTGCACACAGCAAACTCCCACAAACAACAATGTGATAATGGCAAGAGAATCAGTTTTATTGGAATGGATGGATAAATACAGGTCTGAACACCAGGAAGAGCTCCCCTGCCAGGAATCTTTTACATCTACTGGATGGCACCACAGTTTACCATCTCATCTGAAAGACACATCCTTCAGTGCTGCACTGAACCTTGATCTTTGTGCTCAAGACCTGGAATGAGATTTGAACCAGGAGTCTTATAACTTAGACACATGAACTGCTACCAACTGAGTCAGGGCTGACACTCAAAAGAAGCTTTTCCTGAATTCCCTACTGGATTTATTAGTTTCTGTCTTATATTTGTGGTCTCCAAGTTCTTGTCTTGCCCACAAATGGAAACATCTTTCCCAAGTATACCCTATACAACCCCTTCATAAACTTAAAGACCTTTATCAAGTCACCCCCTGCGGTATCATTTCTAAAGAAAGGAAGCCACATCTGTTCAACTGTTGTAACCCCTCAGTTCCGGTCTCATTCTTTTCTGATAGGTATAATCACAACATTGCAGAGGCTGCTTTATCAACTGCCCTTTTCTTTATTATTCGTACATCTTGGCATGAGCGTTGCTGGAAAGGCTGGTATTAATCCTGCCATGACCGGTTCCGAGGCAAGGTTCCCATCGTGGAGGAGGTACCCCAAATTGTTATGCTCCCAGGTGAGGAGGGATGAACTGACTCCCCTTCTTTATTCAAGCCTGTCAGTTGATCACAGCAAGGTTAATTTTAAAAGGATCCCTTCCCTCGCGGGTACCTTTTGCTAGCCCAAATGTATTTATGTTTTAAAAAGGAGCCAATTTAATCAGGCTGCCTTGAGTCATAGAAAGAGTGACTTTATTTGTTACTAAATGCAAAAAAAATGCAATACACATACACACAGATTAGAAATGAGAAATTGAGTCCAAAAATAAAAGTTTAAAAATGGATATACGAATCAATCCTTTGGCTTGTCTGTGAGGAATAGGTGGCAAAATGTTGCAGCCGTTAATTTGGAGTAATTCTGGCAACGCTGACTTTGGCAGTTGAGCTGCTGGGTTGGAGATACTTGGTTCTGCAGGTTAGCCAAAAGGAGCTGTCCTGTTTCCTTTTTGACTGTGGCTTTGCTGACTTCTGCCTTGCTTCCGGCAGAGAGAAAGAGTTTTTTTTACCTGCAAGCTCAGGGATGCCCAGTTGGTGTTCTTCAGCTGTCAAATTCACAGCATGCACATACCAGAACAGAGTCCTAGACTAGCGTATAGAACCAGGGTTGCTGTTTGCCTTTTTAAACCCCTTTCCTTGTGTATTCCTGGAATGGAAAAACAAAGAGGTCTTTCATCCAGATCTGGATTTTTTTTCAATTCAGTATATGTTCACAGTCTGGGATATAATTCAATAGGAGGTGCTTTTGGCTGAGGTGGTAATCCACAGCCACAGGAGATTAGAGTTCAGTTTGCATTGTATCTTTTCTTGGAAGTTCCTCTGCCTGAAGTAGGCTGTGTCACACCTTTTAGGTATGACATTGTATTCTCTCTGAACTAGTTGGCCAAGTAATCCACATAGGAATTTTCCAGCAAATGGTTACCTTACAGCCTTAGCCAGCTTTAGCATGTATTTCCTTTTTTTAAATAAAAAACCATGTCTTACTTAAAATTTCAATATGTCCATAAGGAACTCAGGGATAGGATCCGTGGTCATGACAATCCCTAGATATCCTTGAGAAGGTAGTGGTAAGACACCTTCTTGAACCACTGCAATCTGTGTGGTGTAGGTACTCCTATGATGCTATAAGGGATGGAGTTATAGGGTTTTGACTCTCTTTCCTCTTTCCCCCCACTTTCCTCTTTCTTTTCTCTATTTTTTGCACTCTCTTTTCTCTTTTTTCTCATTTTAATATCTTTCCTGCCCTCAATTCCCCCCACAAACCTCCCCCTGCAATTTCTCCCTGTGAAATTCCCCTTGCAAATTCCCCACCTACAAATCACCCCCACTCGAACCTCCCACCTTGGGAATCTCCTACCTGCACCCCCCCACCAACCATGTAATCCCCCCCACCTCCCCAGGGAATGCCCGCATCCTTCAATCACCGCAACAAATCTTGCCCCGCATGATTTCCCCACCAGCTAGTCTCATCCCTCGTGAATATACCCCCTGCGAAGCTCCCCCTAATGAATATCCCCTCTGCAAACCTCTGCCCCCCTGCGCTTCTCCCTGTGCATATATATGCTTTCATGGATCTCTACCCCGCTCCTCTCATCCCAGGAAATACCCCCAGGGGCACATCACAATGTAATACTTTGGACAGAGTATGGAAGCTTTTAATACTTTCTGGCACTTTGGTTGTGCATTAAAGTCTATTTTTGTTACTTTTATTTAAAGAGAGTGAAGGGAATTTGTTAATTGTATATTAGTTGGCAATTAATTATGTCCTGAATTTCATGCTTGCCATGTGCGCCAAGTTGGCGGGAGCGGAAGCAGGTGTGGAATCTACTCCCAGCTGCAGTCGCGTCGCAAACACAATTTCACGGTGGATGGCCAATTAAGGTCAGCCCAGCATGAAACGTACCCTCTCAATGGTCGAGAAGGGCCGGGCGGGGGCGGGGGCCAGACGGGCGGTGGGTCCATGGGTCCAAAGCGCCTGGCAGGCGCTTTGAAGGCTGCCAGGAGAGAATCTTCGGAGTCTGTCCAGGAGACTGGAACAATGCCCTTACCAGCAGCTGGAAACGTCAGCTGATCTTCTCTGGATCATTACTCCAGTAACATACCAAATGCTACTGTACCCTTGGGGAATCCCAAAGATCAAGACATTTCTCAGTGCGGCTCTCACTCTGCTGCCATACCTCTTGCTGGAAATGTGGCAGAAATTCTATTTCTGCTCTTTGAATAATTCCTCCTTCACGTCTTTTCTTTAGTTGCCATATTCTCCATTTTACCACCAAAACATTAAAGACCACTTGTGTATAGGCTTGTTTTTATTAGAACAGAAAATTCGAATAATTTTTCAGTTAACTTATTGTAGTAAGTTAAACTCTGCTGAAATTAGATCTTTGGCCTAATCATTCAGCCATTGGTTAACGAAGCAAAGCTAATGAAAGTGCCTTTACTCTCAAGATATTTTCCCCATGAAGTTTAAGGATGAATAAAATGTTGAGTTTGGTTCCCCCTGTTTCTGTTAGGCAAGGAGGCTTCTGTTCTGCCATGTTTTGTTAATCTGTTTACTGATGTGATTATTAACACCTTATATTGTTATGTTCATTTGATGTGCATGCCAACATGATGTAAATTTTGCTTTTGTCTTAATGGCCTGAGTATGCTTCACTTGTTTTGTACGTGCAGGGCTCGCCAGTATCTAATGCTGGATGTGAATAGCTCTAAATTTTATTGCACAGGCACTGAGTGGACTTTGGGTTCAAAGGAAAAGGTCATTTCAAACATCCGGGATGGAGGTGGCAGCCCTGGCATGAGGTAGAAGCAGATCTTTGGCAGCCTAGCTGCCTCAATGAAGGGTCCAGAGGTCTGCCTCCATGTCCTCACTGTGCCCCTCACTGGGCTCCTCTTATGACTCACCACTGGATTCATCATCTGTGGCCTATGGAGCCGCTTCAAGATCCTCTTACTCTAGTGTGACACCGCTTGCCAGAGCCAAATTGTGCAGAGTGCAGCATGCAACCACAATCACTGACACCCGCTCTGGGGAGTATTGTATTCCTCTCCCGAACAGTCTCAGCCCCTGGGCCAACTTCTGGATGGTGTGGAGGCCCACAGCGATGTCCTCTACCCCCACTCTGGCCGCAGGAGGTTCACCAGTCTCACTGCTTTGGCTTGGGAGGTGGTGGCAGAGGTGGTGGTCAGTGCCAATGCTGCACACAAGAGATCGACTACCCAGTGCAGAAAACAGTAGAATGATCTTATCTGTGCCACCAGGGAAGGCAACCATTTTATCACTCTAAACTCACAAACTCATAAGGCTATCACACATTCAATGGCATCTCACTCATTGCCAGCTTAAGGGACATCATCACTCACTTGCTCACACACACCCTCACATCTCCATCTGGCCTCATCTCTGGAGACTGCCTCCTCAGCCCTCACCATCTTGAGGCCACTTGTACAGATCAACCTGTGCCGCCACACATACCCTGGGATACCCTCCTACCCCATCTCTAGTTGACCTTGAGAAGGTGGTAGTGAGCTGCCTTCTTGAACCGCTCCAGTCCATGTGGTATAGGTACACCCACAGTGTTGTTAGGGAATGACTTCCAGGATTTTGACCGAGTGGATGATCACAAACTGGTATCATGATGGCATGAAACCGAGTTTTGGCCTTCTGTTCACAGGGTCTTGGATTCTGGGTCCCAATAATCTCCAATCGAGCTCAGTAAAAAAGTTATTTCCTGAACATTTGTCAATGGGTTGAAAACTGTTGATGGCTGTCCAAAGTTCCCACTTGTGCATTGTTGTACTGTAGTTTAAACAAAAACTGTTCCAATGTTTTTCTTTTTAAAGTGCCAACTGTAACATCCTTTAATTCACTGGTCTGATCCCATTATATCAACCATGAGTTTGGTGGTATTGTGGTTATGTTACTGGTTTCATAATCCTGAGGACTCAACTCATAATTGAGAGAGGTGAGTTCAAATCCCACCATGGCATCTTGTGGATTGGAATTCAGTTAATTAAGTAAACCTCTGAATAAAGCCTACTATTGTAATGGTAGACATGAAACTATCAGATTGTTATAAAAATACAATGTCCTTTAGGGAAGGAGACATGTCATCCTTACCCAATCTTGTATACATATGATTCTGGGTCCACTTTGACTGACCTAGCAACCACAATTTTGTACCAAAATCCCATCAAAGAAGTACAAGAGGATATTGATCTAGGTATTGGGTTTGAACATGATCAAAGTGCACATGGTCCAGGTGACCCTGAATGTCCTCCTCACAAATATCTGGGCACGTGTCAAATCTGAAAGAGTTGTTCCACAGACTAATCAAGCGACATCCTGACATTGTCATACTTACTTACGAAATAACACTTTTACTTAGTGTTCTAGAAATCCTTTGCCATTGTGTCCTGAGGGAGCAACACAGTGGTACACAGTTAGGAGGGCATAACCCTGCAAGGCTTCAGCATTGGCTTTGGAGCCCATGAGATCTCATGCCATTAACTCAAACATGACCAAAATGATGACAGCCAGGCCCTCATTTGTCTAAATCCTAAGTCCCTCTGTCTCTGCTTCTTTAACAACCTCAGCTGATGAATCAGTACTCCTCCATTGTTGAACACCACTTGGAAGAAGGAATTAGCAAGGACACATAGGCCAGAATTTTTACCTTGTCAGACGGGCGCCCGCCTGACCCAAACGAGCATAAATTGACACCCGATGACATCAGGCGAGCATCCCAATGTCATCGTGCACTCGTGGGATATTCCGGTCGGAGGAGTCGGCAGCATGCCTGCTGACAATTAACAGGCCTATTGAGGCAATTAAAGCCCCAATTAAATGTAATTTTTTGCTGCCCACCCAACGTTTTCGTTAGTGGGCAGGCGAAAAGGCCAAGCGGCCTTTGCATTTTTTAGGAAATCTCATCCACAAGCGGGATGGAGTTTCCAACAATTAAAAATAAAATAAAAATTTTAACATTTCATTAATAACATGCGACAGAGGCACATGAAGGGACATGTTTTCTTTAATGTTTTATAATTCTTTATTTTTCATTTTCAAAACTCTTCATCTCCCTGAGGGAGCTCTGTGCCTCAGGGAACTTTTCCTGCGTGCTGGTGCAAACTTGCGCACTCACCTTCCTCCCCCCCACACAGGCAGCACTGAACATTGCAGCACTCGTTTCACGCTCAACGGGCCTTAACTGGTCTGCCAGTGTGAAGTTGCGTTCACGGCTTGATCACGGGAGGCGGTTGGCTTCCCGACCACCCCCGCCGAGCCTGCCCGAGGAGGGCAAAATTCTCCCCATAATATACTCTGGACACAGGGACTTTCAAAGTTCATCAGTCACACCACTACTGACTGAGCTGGCTGAGTTCAGAGCAACATAGCTGTCAGACTGGTTTGGTGGCAGGTGGCAAGAGAACAACCATGAGGGAAAAAGCTGTTTAAGCTTGTCCTCACCAATGTATCTGGCGTAGATTCATGACAGTATTGGTCACAGTAACCATCACATGGTCCTTAGGGAGACAAAGCCCCGTCTTCACAATCAGGCACCATCCATTGTGTTGTGTGGTGCTGCTGTCATGCTAAATGGAATAAGTCAGAATAGGTCATCTATAAGGAACAGTGGACCATCAAGCAGTAGAATTTTATTTCACCACATTTGTTGCTTCATGGCTAGGCATATTCGTCACTCTACCATTACCATCAAGCCGGATGACCAATCCTGATTCATTGAGGATTATGGAAGAGCATGGCAGAATCAGCACCAGGCATACCTGAATAAAAGACATGTATACCTGAAAATGAGGTGTCAACTTGGTGAAGCTGCAAAACTGGGACTACATGCATGCTAACAGAATCATCCTGCTTTAGACAGGGCTAAGCAACCCTACAGCCAATGGATCAATTGAAAGCTCTGTGGTCCTGCCACATCCAGTCATGATTTGTAGACACTATTTGTCTGCGGATAACCTCTGAAGGCATGACCTGATTTTCAAAAACATTTTTTAAATGTCCTAACTTGGGAAAGCACACCCACAAATCATTTCCCAACCTGAGTGGCTCTGGTGCATTGTTGACATGATTTACTCACACATCAACCAGGAGAAAAACAAGGAGTTGAAATGCTGCCTTACTTTAAAGAGGGATTTACAATGGATCAATTTACAAAGGAGCTGATCTTCATTCCAGTCCTATTATTGGGGGCCAACAAAGTAATGCTGAGAACATGGATGGCGCAGGTGCTTGTATGGGGATGTACACATAAGTGACCAGGACAAGTACGATAAAGTGAGCACAAGCCATGAAGACAAATCTGAGCAGTGGTATTTCCTGGAGATATGAGAGTGAGTCCATGCTGTATGTGTATTTGGGACACAAGTAGTGTGTTCACCATGGCTGTCATCCCACTGCGGGTACACAAGAATCTGACAAAATTCAACCTCAACAGCCAGGCCATTAATCAGATAGTGGCAAGAGTCAAATCCAAGCAGTTCAATTTAAATTTTTGGATCTAATACCTATGAATATCAAAATAATTATCTATTAAGCCTATCAGGACCAGCTCTTATCATCATGAGTGGACAGTGTATGGGAAAACAAAGATTCCTTAAATTAAAGGACAGTCATCTTTACTCTTCAAATTACTTGGCATCTGTCATTGTACCCCCAAGATCAGACTGGCAGCATTTAACACCAGGTGTGTCTGGAAAGCATAGTGGTCAGATAAGAAATTATCAATTAAAACCACCTCCTGCTGCAATATTCTGTATCACCCTGGGCTAACTCAGTGTGAACTATCCACTGGTCAGCGTGGATTGTGGAGCAACTGATTATCCTTAGTGTTGTGTTTCGCATTGTGACAATGTGGTACCAAGAATTTCATTTCATGGTTCAAGTGTAATTGGGAAGCAATAGGTGGAACATTACCACAGACCAATATACAAGTTGGGTGTCAGTAGCAGATTTTACTGTGATTCTTTAACTCAGCTAGGGCATTAAAACCCTGTTTCTGAGTTTACGTCAATCAGAGATGGCAGGCAGGTTGATGTGCTAAATCTGTGAAAGGAATTCTCGCTTCCTCCCAGCTGGTCCTCAAGTGTCCATCAGCGCTCCCCTGTGAAGCATAATGTGGCTGAGGTGCTGAAAGGAGCAGAATGTGAATCATACTATTGGGATGCATCAGCACAATTTGTCTCGGGAGAATCTCTTAAGGCAATCCAAGGCCTTTATTTAAATGTCCTATCTCTGGAGAGAAAGCCCATATGATTTCCCCAACTTTGATAGCTTCTGTTCACTGTTAACTTTTAGCACACCCTCAAACTCAGATTTTGACACCTAAATGTCACCCAGAATGAGGAAATGAAACGTAGCAAACACTCCCCACAAGAACTGGAGTGACTGGAAAATGTTGCATTACTTGCGGAATGAACATGATTTTACAATGGATCAGTTTTCAAGGGAGCTGGACCTCAATTAGTTATTCTGTACAAAATGCTGGGAAATAACCAAGTTCTGAGGACAAGGATGGTGGTGGTATTTGTACAAGAATGGAGACTTAAAAGCAGCTGACAATGTATACCCAAGAATGTCAGTCTCGGATTGTGAAATCTCCAGGAGACATGAGGGTGACTCCATATTGTAGGTATATTTGGGACATAAGTAGTGTGTCCACCATATGGCTGTTATCACACTGTGGGTAGATAATAATCTGATAGGAATCTTCCTTCAACATCCAGGACATTAATCAGATACTGGCAAGATCCAGATTCCATCAATTCAATGTGACTGTTTGGATCTAGTGCCCAAGAATAAAATTCTATTAACCTTTTTGGCCTCGTGTGACCAGCCCTTCTAATCCAGAGTAGCAGTTGGACAGTGTCTGGGAAAATAAAGGTTCCCAACATTAAAGGAGGATTGCCTTTATTCTTCATACAGCTCAGCATTCTCCAGTTAACGCACAAGTTAGACCGGCAACATTCAACCCCAAGGATGTCTACAAACCATGATTGAGGGGCCAATAAATTCTTGAATAGAACCACCTACTGCTGCAATATCCTGTAGCATCTGGACCACCTCAGCGTGAAGCATCCACTGGTCAGGATGTGTTACAGAACACAAAAGCAAACTACTGCAGATGCTGGAAACCTGAAACAACAACAGAAAATGCTGGAAAAACTCAGCAGGTCTAGCAGCATCTGTGGAGAGAGAAAGAGAGTTAACGGGCTGAATTTTGTGGCTGACGTGCAGGTGGCGGAGCCTGCACATCAGCACTTAAAATATTGTTAAGGCCATTAAGTCACCAATTGTCAACGATTTTGAGGAGCCCGTGTGAACGTTGGCTCGGTGCCTGGGGCCAACGGCAGGCGGGTAAGTGCTTTTTTAACAAATCTCATCCAGTGGCGAGATGAGGTTTAATTTCGGATTTAAAAAAGTTTAATAAAGTTTTTGTGTTCTTCATTAACATGTCCCATCTCGTGTGACATTTTCACATGAGGGGGTCATGTTAATGATTTTTTTATTTTTCTAGTTTTGAACTTTCACCACCTTTCGACGATCTCCCTGAGGCAGCACTTTGCCTCAGGGAGATGTGCGCTCTTTCGTGCGCATGTGCAAAAGAGCACACTTTGGCAGTTGGAGAATCCCTCCCCCCACAGGATGCGCATAGTGCTTCCTGTCGGGCATCACGCTGGGTAGGCCTTAATTGGCCCACCCACCGTAAAATGGCGGCGTGGCTCATTTTGGTGGTGGCGATTGGCTGCCTGCCTGCCACCAAGTTGGTCGGGCCTGCCCACCCATCAAGGGCAAAATTCAGCCCAACATTTTGAGTCTGTATGACTCTTCTTAAGAGCTGGTGAGAAGTGGAAATGTGATGAAATTTACACTGTTTAAGAGGGGTGGAGCAGGTGAAGCTGGTTAGAAGGCCAGCGATAGGTGGGGACAGAGGAGAGATTGACAAAAGTGTCATGAACTAAAGAATAAAGGGACTGTTAATGGTAGTGGTAAGGGCTGAAAGCATTTTCTGTTTTTTGTTTCTGGATTACAGAACAGTTGATCGTTTCCCACTCCAAATAAACGTGACACTAAAGGCAGGATTTTATCATCGGTGAGTGGAGGCGGGGCCCGCTTGCCGACACATAAAATGACCTGCGGTGACGTCGGACGGAACTCCCAACGTCATTCCATGCCATTTAAATTTTCAGGTAGGCAGGGGCACAGCAAAATCAGCTGCGTGCCCGCCAACCTGTCAATGGCCAATTGAGGCCATTGACAGATCAATTAAAGTCATTAGTGGACCTGCCCATCCAACCTTAAGGTTGCTGGGCAGGCCAGGAGTCCCGGCAGGAAGTAGAGAAAACATGAAACCTCATCCACAGGTGGGATGACGTTTCATGTAGGGTTTTAAAAACTTTAATAAAGATTTTTTGGAAATTATGAACATGTCCCAACTCACGGGACATTGTCACATGAGGGGACATGTAAGGGAGCTTTTTTTCTATTTTTAATATTATTGAAAGTAGAGGCGATCTCCCTGAGGCAGCACTTAGCCTCAGGGAAGTGAGTGCGCTCTTTCATGCGCATGCGTGAAAGAGTGCACTCTCAATTTTAGGAATCCCCCAGCCCACACAGGGAGCACAATTAAGGCCCACCCACGTAAAATGGCATTGTGCCTCCTATCGGGAGCACCGATCGGAAGTGCACCTGCACGTGGCCGCCCATCAACTTCCCCCCCAACTGGGGGGGAAAATTCTGCCCTAAGAATTTCATTTCATGGTTCAAGTATCATTGGCAAGCAATAGTTGAAACCTTACCCAAACAGACCAGTATACAATGGTGTGGGCAGAAGCACGTCAGCAACCTGTTTGATTCAGTAGCAGATTTTATTGTAGCTCTTTAACTCAGCCACAGTATTAGCATCCTGCTTTTGCGTTTGCTAGCCAATCAGAGTTGGCAGGCAGATTAACACGTTGAATCTGTGAAAGGAAGGATTTCTTATAAGGCTCAGGCTTTCGTGGCAGGTCATTGCTGACATCTGCAGCATCTGGACAACATTTGAACTAGGCAGAATTTAGACTAGCTCAGCACCCACAGGAATGGAGAGGAGAACAGTGACGGCTGCCCCGCTGGGCCTCAGGCACTTAGCTGGAGGTCCTGCAGTGAGATCTGCGAGACTGACATGAGGTGGCATTCACCAAGGATGAGGAAGAGGCCAGCCCATCAAATCAAGGAGGGATGGTTGGAAGTGGCCAAGGGAGTGAGCAGCAGGAGTGTGGTCCCTCGAACCTGGCGACAGTTGCCTGAGGAGACTCACAATTCTCTTTCTCTTTAAAAATGACGAGAGTGTGGAACTGAAAGGAGAGGCAGGGAACCAAGGGCTAGCTCTCCAGTGACAGGCACCTTGGTCACCACTGTCAATGCATGCATCACTGGGAAGCAGGTCTTGTTCCAGGAGGCTTGAAGATATCGGTGATGACCTGCCGTGAAAGCCCGAGCCTCCTGGTTAAGTTTAATTGCTTGGATCTGGTGCTCACATATGTCAAAAGTGCTGACTCTGCCTGTTGACCCTGTTCTGGAGATCTCACCTCCTCCAGTTGCACCTCAGTGTCTATCAGCTCTGCGCTGTGGAGCAGCGTGTGGCTGAAGGGAAGGCAGCTGGGCTGCTGCTGCTGTTGGTGTTGATGCTGCTTTTGTTCCCCATCAAAGATGAAGGTGGAGCGGCTGCTGCTGTGCTGTGGTGAAGGCTGACAGAGCTGCATGAAGACCAAGGCAGATGAACTGACTTCTAAGAAATTGGAAATCCCCTGTCAAGCAGCGAAAGTACATTTTTAGAAGAAGTGTCAAGAGCAGCAGCCTCTCACCTAGGCATGGCGGTGGCTCAAGAGACAATATTCGAACCTGGCAGTGGTGAGGATGACTGAACTGTACATTGATTCCTCAGGCTTCAGGAATAGAGAGGAGAACTGTGTAGTTGGCCCCACCAGGTCTCAGACACTTGGCTGGATGTCCTGCTGTGGGATCAAGGGGACTGAAATGAGATGGCATTCACCAAGGGTGGCAAAGAGACCAGCCCATCAAATCAAGGAGGGATGGGTAGAAATAGCTGAGGAAGTGAGCAGCAGGGGTGAAATACCTCAAAACTCTCACCAAGGGGACGGGTACTCACAATTCTCTTTCTACTTACAGAAGATGATAGAAGGGAAACATAGAGAACGAGTCGGGGTGGGGGATTGCAGTGGGGGTGGGCGATTGCAGTGGAGGTGGCAGTGGGAGTGGGGGATTGCAAATGGGGGAGGGGGATTGCAGTGGAGGTGGCAGTGGGGGTGGGGGATTGCAAATGGGGGTGAGGGATTGCAGTGGAGGTGGCAGTGGCAGTGGGGGATTGCAGTGGGGGTGGGGGTGGGAGCGGGATATTGCAGTAGGGGTGGGGGATTGCAGTGGACTTGGCGGTGGGGTGGGGGATTGCAGTGGGGGTGGGGATGGGGGCGGGGGATTGCAGTGGCGGGGGGATTGCAATGGGGGTGGAGGATTGCAGTGGAGGTGGCGGTGGGGGTGGGGGATTGCAAATGGGGGTGGGGGATTGCAGTGGGGGGTGGGGATGGGGGTGGGGGATTGCAGTGGAGGTGGCGGCGGGGGTGGGGGATTGCAAATGGGGGCGAGGGATCGCAGTGGGGATGGGGGATTGCAGTGGGGGTGGGAGATTGCAGTGTGGGTGCGGGTCGGGGATTGTCGTGGGGTTGGGGGGGCTTGGTCTCCACTGACAGGCACATTTATGACCACTTCAATGCATGCCCAAAATGTCCACTGCGAAAGAGGTCTTGTTCCAGGAGGCTTACAGATGTCAGCAACTACCTGTCCTGAAAGCGTGAGCCTCCTGATTAAGCTTAATTACTCGGACCTGGTGCTCACACATGTTAATAAAGCTGGCTTTCTGCCTGTTGACCCGGTTTTGGGGCTCTCTCCTCCTCCCAGCTGGACCTCAGTGTTCAGCCCCTTGCCCTGTGGAGCAGTATGTGGCTTAGGAGAAGGCAGCTGGCTGTGATGCTGCTGCTTTTGTTGTTTGTGCTCCTGCTCCTCTTGCTCCTCATCAGAGTTTCAAAGTAGAGTTGCATAAACTGCTCTGTGATGTGGTGAAGGCTAACAGCAGGGGAGTGCAGATCAATGTGAGTGAAGTCCAAGACAGGCGAAGTGACTTCTAAGGCATTGGAAATCACCTGTCAAGGCATGAAACTACACTTTCAGAAGTGCCGTAAGCTGTAGTCTCTCACCTGGACATGGCTGTAGCTCTTCAACATCACTGTTTGAAGCCTTCCCAGTATCACAGTTTCGCAAAAGAAGCATTCCCCTCCTTTTCTCTCACTTTGCTAAGTCTGGTGAGTTCCATTGTGAAGAGGAAAATCTCAAGAAGAGAGAGATGCTCCAGTTGTTGCCTCAATGGTGTAGAGTGAGACATGTGGTTAATGCCTCTCATTCAATGCCATCCCAGTCCACATCATTGGGTGAGGCATCTGTACTCTTATGTACCAAGGCCTCCCGGAATAAAGAGGAAGACTCCGCTTCTGGTATGAACTGGCTTTAAATTGGCCATGTATACTGGTGTCAGAATGAATTCCCCCAGGCACCACGAGCCACTCCTGGTGAGTCCTTCATGAGAGGCATTTGCTGTCCCTCTGGTGACAGCAACACAAACCTGGAACTTTGGCGTCCAGCACCAGCTTAGCTGGGGTTGACACCCTACTCAACCCCACTTCGAGTAGTGTTTTTCTTTCTCCTTGAGGTTTGCCTGGTCAGTCCGAAGGTAGGCATCCAGTTGACATCAGTCAGAGATGGCTCTATAAATTATGTCCTAACATGTGCCATTGCAGTTCACATCAAGCAGTGCCAAACTGAGCGTGAAGTGGGAGCAGGATTGGCTCTTGAACCCAATTCGGGGACATGAAGGCTTGATGCTTTGCATCCAGCCTGGAGCAAGTGGTGGAATATTACAATGAACCGTAGAAATCAATGTCAGAATAAGCCTGGCAGTGATGATAGTGATGAATATCTCAGCAACTTTAGCGCAGAACACAACAACTGTGAGGCCCGGCATTCTGACCAACAAATTTTACGACTTCAAATATTTATCCAACTTTCCCTTTAAAGATGCAATGGTCTTTGCCTCAACTATTCCCTGTAACAAAGCATTTAGAAAGGTCTGTGGGGAGAGTAGCTGTTGGCCACCAATTAAAAAAACAAATTAATTTATGTAGAGCTGGCACTGAGAAATGGATGGGACAAAGGGGGATGACGTGAGGAGAATTTCAGTTGCACTGCTCCCTCCTTTGCGGTATCTCTACTGGCATTGATTGGTTTTTGGTGGGAATTTGCTCTCTCAAGTATTAGCTCCACTTGCCTTTCTTTCTCGTGATGAGTCTGTGGATAGTTTGATAAAAAACTTCATTTCCTTTCACTCATCCTGACACCAACTGTGTATCTGTGGCAGAAGAAGAAATTAGACCAAGAATGTACTAGATTGCAACAGGTACAAGTATTTTATAGCTTCCCTGATACAGTAAAATCATTTAATCCATAAATACTGAACACAGTGAGGGTAAAATTGATGGTATTTATGAGAACAGATTTTCAGCTGGAGTGAGTTGCGATGGGGATGTCTCGCCGAAGGCCAGCTCCTTTGTTTTGACTGTGAAAGGTTTTTAATTAAAGAAAGCAACTCAATCTTAGGCCAGGAGGATATCGGTCCTGTGTAACAGTGCGTTTTGAATTTGCCTTTGGAAAACCACATCAACATGTTATGGTTCTGGGAAGTCACGGATTGTACTACTGTTGGCAGTAAAAGGCAATTTCTTGATTTAGGTAATATTCCCTGGATTTTACAATGAAGAATCTATAAATACTATTGCCAAAAAGATAGTTTCATTGTGTACCTTTAGTAAAACATATTTAGGGGTTATTTTGTAGGATCTTTTCTACCTGTGCATCTTTTACCTTGTGTGTTGAAGAATTACCTTTTCTTTTAATAAACATAATTCTTTGAATTTTAAAAGTTACCACTAAAGTTCTGTGCTCCTGTGTTCAGTAACTATCCCTCCACGTTTCTACAATACAAAAAATAAACAGGTTATGATCAGCCGAGATTCAGTCTGAGAACTGAATTACTCAGCATTAACATCAGCTGCATTGTAACACTGACCAAAATCCACTGATATTGGCTTGGTGCAAGAGGCAGGGAAGTCAATTGGTGATGTTGGAGCCCTTAGAAAGAGCTGGATCAAATTCTTGCTGGGCTCTATGTGTTGTTGCAGCCGAGGCTTCCGAAAAGTGTTTGCTGGGAGAAAGGCCAGGGGAGTTGAATCAGTTCTATTAAGCTCTATTCTGTACATGCTGATAGCAGGGCGTAAATGTCTACCTGGGACGAGAGTGGGTCTATCAAACATTGATAATGTTTTCCCAACCTCTAGAATATCACAAACAATACCACTGATGTTAAGAATCATAGGTGAATATCGTGACAGAACAGGGCATGTTGCCCACTTAGTCTATCAATGTTATTTTACAACTTTCTGATCTCCCCTACACTACTTCATGTGCCACCTGTCTTGGTGCCGTCAGCAAACTTGGATGTACGGTTCTCACTTATAGAGAAACAGTGAAAAGTTGAGGCTTCAGTACAGATTCCTGGGATCATCACTTCTCACATCTTGTTAATCAGAGAAAATTCTCTATCCCAAAACTCTGCTTCCTATCTCCTAACCAATTAATAACCCATGTGAAAAGGTTACCTCCAATTCCATGTAGTCTTATTTTTACTCCCAGATTTCTTAGTCTGATGTGACCTACATTTCAAAAAAGCCTTGCTAACTTAATTTGCTCACCCATGAACAATGCTGTGGAAGATCTATCAATGGTGTTGTATATCTGAATATAATTACAGAACAGGGCTTGAGCACCAAACTCACAGACTGGCAGCAAGACAGTCAGTCAGAGACTCCAAGTAGGGACCTGAGAGTGGAGCTGGTTAACCATCAGAAATCAGGCTTGAGGCATCGACTACCTAAGAGCAATGATATGGAATATTTACTCATGACAGCAAATACAACTATTCCACCCTACTGTTCAGCGGTATTACTGAGTTTGTTATGTCCTTCACTAATTACAATACAAATAACCATGTTGAGACAAACCTTTCAATGGCTGATCCAAAGCTTAACTCTAGAGACCTACCTTGCTTTGAGACCCCACAATAACCTAATTCACATAAATCTATCACTCTAATTTTTAAAGTTTTTAATTAGCCTAGCCAAAAAAACAGCTTTTTGGGGGAGAGAGTTTCTAATTTCCACCACACTTTGTGTGATGAAGTGCTTCCTGACATCATCACCTGAACAGTCTAACTCTAATTTTAAGAATATGCCATTATTCTGAACCCCTCTGACAAATTAAACTATCATATTATCATATCATGATTAGATCCTTAGAAATCCCAACTAGGTCAATGCTTAAGCTTCTAAACTCGAGGGAGTACAAGCATAGGCTACATAACATGTCCCCACAATTTAACTCTCTAATCCCCTGTATCATTCTCGTGAATCTACACTACACACCCTCCAAGTCGAACATATCCTTCCTGAGAACATAGTGCCCAGAACTGAACGCAATACTCCAGATGTAGTCTAAACCAGAGCATTATTCAACAGTGGCATAACATCCAATGATCTGTACTCCAGTTCCTTTGAGATGAAAACTAACAGATTATAAGCCTTTAAATTATTTTTTAACTTGTCTCTCAGTTGCCAGCTTCTCACCATTTAGAAAATATTCTGCTCGAACTTTCTTGAGTCCAAATTGGGTGATGCACTTCCCCATTTTGAACTCCACCTGTTTCAGTTTTGCCCACTCTATCAGGGCAGCAGAGCCAGCAATATGTCTTTAATGCCGCTGCCATGCTGTCAGCAAATAGGCTTGGGGGAGGGTTGCAGGGGCACCAAGACATGGAACTCTAGCACTCGCAAGCTTAATCCTCATAATATTATTGTGATTTATTGTAAATGTTTGGATAGTTTCTCTGTGTTTATGTGTGTGTGTGTGTGTTTGTGTGTTTGTGTGTGTGGGGGATTTAATTGAATTGGAGACAGCTGGTCTGGAGGCTTTGAGTTATCAACAAGAAGCTAGGTTTGAAATGCTAATTGTGTTAACATGGCTGAAGCTTTAGAATGTGAGGTGTAAGGAAAATTTGCATTTTTAGATAAATTAGATCAGTTTGAATTCCAAAGAGATGGTAAGATGTTACACCTAGCCAGAAGAAGCTAAGCCAAAGAGCGTGTTTATTTTTCCCAAAGGTTATTGATAAAATTAGTACTATGAAGCATTTATATTATGAGAAAAGTAAAATTACAAAATCATATGGGAACAATGGAATTTAAATTAAAAAGGGAGCAACATGTATAAAGGAGATGAGGCTAAGTGTCAGGAGGGAGAAGGCATTCTAAGATCTAACAAGGGCAGGATATTCCCCTCGTCAGGCAGGCATGGCGGGTGGGCCCTGGAGTGACCATGAAACCCACCACCGCCCGCGATCGGGACGCGACCATGATTTCACACTAACGGGCCAATTAAGGCCCGCCCAGCGTGAAACGTGGCTCCGCACTAGCCGGGAAGGGCTGAGCCTGGGTGGGGGCCTGTCAGCCGCCATGTCCAATGGTGAACCAGCAGCCGCTTTAAAAACAGCCCAGATAGGCTGCCAGGGAAGGCCATCTATCTGCCGTTGTAGTGGTGGAGTCAAGAGCGGCAGCAAATGCCAGATGGGAGGGCAGGTCAGGTAGGAACTCGGACCCTCAGCTTTACTGAATAGTGCCTTGCTGTCCTCTTGGAGGAGGTGGTTGCCAGGAGGGACGCTCTTGTCCCCAGAATGGAAGGAGGAGGCCATCACACCTCGCCAAGAGGGCATGGGAGGAGGTGGCAGGCCTGGTGAGCAGCCATGACGTGGTGCAGCACACATGGGTGCAGTGCCGGAAGCGCTTCAATGACCTGTTGCACTCAGGAAGGTTGAGTACCATGTTGGTGTGGGTCAGTGTGCAGAAGTGTTAAGGTGTGGCCATTCCCCCATGGACCTCAGGGGTGCTAGAGTATGAGTGCCAACTGTCAATCATGCTGCAGCTGGCCAAGGGGATGAACCCTGGCTGTTTGGACTGAGTGCCTTGTGGCTCGAGGGCCATAACTCCGATGTGCCCTGTGAGCTGTTTCTCACCTGGGGTGGCCAGTTTGCAATGGTTGCAGGTAGAGAGTAGACTAATCAATGCTCCTCTGTCCTGTCAGGAGAAGACAAGCCATAGCAAAGCCGAGAGGGCATGTCCAGGCGGAGGCCTGCTGCTCTCCCGGTTCAAGCAAGACACCCTGGAGCTGGAGAGCCAGCATGCTCCCCATGCAACCGGGGGTGGAGAGGCAGGGGTGCCAGATGAAGGTAAGAGCGCAGTGCACAGAGGTGAGACTTTCAGATTGTGCAACCATTCTAGTGTAGTTTCCTCATTGATGTGAGCCTCGAACCTGGAGTCCCCAATGATCATTGAAAGACGACGGTACCATGATGCAGATCTCCACTGTCTCACCAGGGTGCCTGGCATGCACAGTGACCATGTGATGACTTTAAATAATAACATGTCCTTCTTATCCCTTTTAGGTTTGCCAGCAGGCATCAGATCTGCAAACCCAGAAGGGCCACCCTGACACTGGAGGACCAACGAGCATCATTTTCACCTGCATTACACCCATTCTTGGAAGCAGGCACCAGTGCAGATACCAGCACCTCGGTGGGCATTAGAGCAGCGGCTAGCATTTCGGTGCTCATTGGTGAGGACACTTCACAGTCACTTGAGGTGCTGGCAGAGGCAGAGTGCACAAGGCACCAGCAGGGGACTGTTGGGGTCCAGGACAATGTTCAGCCGAAGGCTGATGGTGAACCTCTGGCGTCATCCCTTAGGTGGCAGATGCTGAATGCTGAGATGTGCGGGAAGATCTGGCAGAGATCAATGAGGGTATGTGTGCCATGGTCTCTGTGATGAAGGAGTCCATGTGGAGTGTGAGCACTGCATTCACTGTCGTGGGCGAGGGCACAGCCTCCTCCATTGAGAGAGTGGGGACTCTCATGGAGATGCAGCTCCAGGGACAGAATCAGGGGTTCCTGGCGTTGCACTCAGACTGCAAGCCCTCACACAGGCACTGACCTTAGGTGGTCAGTGTCAGTGTGGGAGATGGATGAGGTACCCAGTACCCCAACTAGGTGTCCATTCATCGATGGTGTGGAGGGAGTTCCAGAGTGACCTTATGTTGGCACACGAGCTGCCTGTCATCTCTGCGGGCTCCTCTTATGCAGCTCCTGCTGACAGCAGCATCTCCTCCGCCCCTCCATCAGTGACCGTGGCATCTGATGAGGCTGCAGCGACTGGGGACATGCCAGGACAGCGGCACTGGCCGCTCCATCCCAGGTGGAGTGAGCACAGGCTCCATTGGTCAGAGGACGACCACCAAGGTCATCAAGGCCAACAAGACAGCAGATTCAGCAGGCTGCCTCCAATGCCAGTGCCAGCAAGAGGGAAGTACCTAGACCTAACACCCGCAAATGTGAGTTAAAGGCGCCACGAGCACAAGAGGGACAGGTCACGGGTGATTTTATGTTAATTTATGTTACCTTTATCTATACAGGTCTGGGAATGAAGACTAGAGAAGTTTATGTAAATAGTTTGGAATTGTCAAAATGAAATAAATTTTGTTTTTGTCACGTGGCCTGAGTATGCTTTACCTTTATATTTTGCTAGTGCAGAGTACACCAGTATGTAATGCCGGACATAAGTGGCTCTGAGCTTTATTGCACTGGCACTGAGTGTTCTTTGTGTTCAAATTAAAGGGTCCTTTCAGACATCTGGGATAGAGGTGGTAGCCCTGGCATGTGTTTGAAGCTGATCTTTGGTAGCCTGGCTGAAGGAGCACTGGATCAAGGCACCCCCAGTGTTCCTGTCTTCCCCCAGGTTACCAAGCTCTGGCCCCACGCTCTCAGTGTTCTCCTCACCATACTCATCTTCAGACTCACCACTGGACTCATCATCTGTGGCCTGTGCAGCTGTGTCAACATCCTCTACCTCCAGTGGGGCCCCCCTTGTCAGTGCCAGATTATGGAGACTATGCAACTATGATCAGCGGTACCTGCTCTGGGGGGTATTATAGTGCTCCACCTGAATGGTCCAGGCATCAGAAGCGTATCTTCAGGAGACCTGGGGTTGTCTCTACCAATGCCCTTGTGGAGGAATGACTTGCATTGTAACACTTCTCTGCCTCTGTTCTTGGGTGGTGGAGAGGGGTCATGAGCCACCTCTTCAACGAATAGCCCTTGTTCAGTAGCCATCCATCCAGTTGGGCTCAAGCACTGAAGAGCCTCGGCACCTGGGAGTGTCTCAGGATGTATTCGTCATGGGAGCTGCCAGTGTACCTTGCACAGACTTGCAGAATCTGCGTCTTGTGGTCACACACTATCTGGATGTTCATCGAGTGGAATCCCTTCCATTTGACAAAGGCACCCGGCTGACTCGCTGGGGCCTTGATGGCCACATGTGTGCAGTCGATTGCACCCTGGATGCTGGGGAATCCAGCAATTGCTGAAAACCCTCTGGCTCACTCAGCCTGGCTGGTCTCGTCCATACATTAAAGAATAAAGGTCAGTACCTGCCTGAACAGAGCTTCTGTCCCCAGCTTGACACAACCGTGGACAGCTGATTGGGAGACTCCACACAGATCCCTCACTGAGCCCTGGGAGGAGCCAGAAGCATGGAAGCTGAGGGCCACTGTGACCTTCAGAGCCACTGGCATGGGGTGTCCACCCACACAGTCGGAGCTGATCTCAGAGCCAATCCCCTGGCAAATGGAGGTCATGGTCTCCCTTGAGAGGCGGAGCCTCCTTCGGCATTGCACCGCAGATATATTGAAGTAGCTGCGTCACCACCTGTAGACCCTGGCTCCTTCTGTCTTGGACTTCCTGCTGGCCCTGCACCCCTTGTGCCTGCACCTCTCCTCCTGCAGGTCCCTCCTGTGGAAGCTGCACTGGGACACCTGCCCTCCTTTCCCTTCTGTCCCTTTTTTCCTCTTCAGAGGAGGTGCCACCAGCGGAGACCACAATCCCCATTACCAGGTTAAGGAAAGGCCTGAATCCTCCAGGCAGACAGCAATGAGTCCTGAAATGAAGCCTGGAAATTCTAAGAATGAATCCCTGAACAGAGGTAAAGCTGTCAAGTACCAATAAGCAATCAGCTGCAAACTATCACAAAAACTGCTCACTGCTCACACTGGCAATGAGCTAACCCTTTTTATTCCGCCATTGGATGAGGTTTGTGAAAATGTCGGCTGGCCACTTGCCTGTTTTGCCCATGCAATGAACAGACAATTGCACAGGCAAGGTAAAATCACAGTCAGTTGGACTGTTAACGGCCTTAAGTGGCCTGTTAATTAATGACGGGCTCCGCTCCAGCACCCGCACAAGTGAAATATTGCGCAAGTGCGCGATGATGTCAGGACAATCACCCAATGTCATCATGTACTATTTTACTCCCATTTGGGTCGGACACGCACCCACAGGACGAAAAATCCTGCCCCAAGTGTGAAAAGACTCCAGCCTCTGTGCATCGATTTGCTGTATACAGGAACTAAAGTTGAAAAAATTCACTTTAAAACTCACTGTCCAGGGTATCATGTTGCTTTGCCAGGGTCTGCTTAAATCTATAAACAAAAACAGAATTACCTGGAAAAACTCAGCAGGTCTGGCAGCATTGGCGGAGAAGAAAAGAGTTGACGTTTTGAGTCCTCATGACCCTTCAACAGTGTATTCTAGTGTTAAATCTGCTTAAATCTATTGCTTTTACTGTTGCCTTATCAGGGATGTAACTGGAAGCCAGATTAATTAGGGGTTTTAGGAGTTATTATAATGGTAATTTGTAGACCTATGTATGTGCTTGAAATCTTTTCTTTTATTAATAAATGGCCAACTGCCCATGTTGCCCATGCGACAATTGCATAGGTAACATAAAATTGCCTTCTATTGTGTTTTTACTTGCCTTAAGTAGCTGATTAATTGCCAGCAGGCGCACTTCCGAGTCCCCCCCGCACCCCACCCACTACCCCCCCCCCCCCACCCCCCCCCCCCCCCCCCCCCCCCCCCCCCCCCCCCACCTTCCGTAAGCACAATTGTGCTATGACATTGGGATGTGCGCCTGACATCTTCTTGCAAGATTTTACAATCTTTCAGGTCGGGCCCTGCTCACTATTACTGCGTAAAATTCTGGCCTGGAACATAGGAACAGGATTAGTCCATTCAGCTCCTTGAGCTTGTCCTGCTGTTCAATTAGATCATGGCTGATCTATATTTTAACTCGATCTACTCGCCATGCTTTCATATCCTACAATAACCTAACTAACATAAATCTATCACTCTAATTTTCAAAGTTTTCAATTAGCCTAGCCAAAAAATAGCTTTTAGGGCAAGAGTGATCCTGATTTCCACTACCCTTTATGTGATGATGTGCATCCTGATATCATGCCTGAGCAGTCTAACTTTAATTTCACAAATTTTTAGACTCAGGAGTCATGCCAGAGGGTTGCAGAATTGCAAATGTTACACGTTTGTTCAAGGAAGGTGTAAAGATAAGCCTACCAGCTACAGCCCAGTCAGTTTAACTTCGGTGGTGGGGAAGCTTCTATAAACAATAATTTGGGACAAAATTAATAGTCACTTGGGCAAATGCAGGTTAATAAGGAAAGCCAACATATATTTTCAGAAGGGAAAATCATATTTAACTAAGCTGTTGGAGTTTTTTCTGAAGAGTTAACAAAGAGGATAATGTTGTTGATGTGGCGTAAATGGACTTCCAAAAGGGACCTGATGAAGTGTCGCATAACAGTTCTGTGAGCAAAATTTTAGCTCGTGGAATAAAAGGGATAGTTGCATCATGGATAAAAAATTGGTGAATGACAGGAAACAGAGAGTAGTAGTTAATGGATGTTTTTTGGACTGGAGGACGGTTTTTAGTGGAATTCCCCAGGGGTCAGTGTTAGGTCCCTAGTTCTCCCTGATATACATTAACGACCCAGACTTTGGTGTACAGGGCACAATTTCAAAATTATCAGATGATCCGAGAATTGGAAGCATTGTGAACTGTGTGGAGGGTCATGTAGAACTGCAAAAGGACATAGACAGTTTGTGTGCTCAGCCCTTGGGTGGCGGGCTGCGTTCCTTGCCATTGGACGTCGGGTACCTCATTGTAATACATCAGCATATCATTACAAGGCCAGCCCACCGGACTCATCCCCCCCGCCACAACCCCAGTGGATTGTCTGCCCAGGTCGGTGGGAAAACATGCCGGTGCGGAACACATCTGACAACTGTGACGTGCAAAAGGCTGGACTTATCACCAGGGCCTTACTCACATCACAGACATCCAAAGATCAGAAGACACTGGAGCCTGACAGCAGCGGGATCCTGGAAGAATGTCCAAGGGATGCTGAGTGGATTCTCATGGGCAAGGTTCTGCTGTGAAGCAGCTCACGGAACTTAGCAAGTCACTGTTGATGCTCACAATGGATGAAGGTCAAGGGGGTGGCGGAGGAAGGTCTAGGATCAACTGGGAGAGGAAGAGGTGTCGGGTCGGGGTGAGGTTGAGTTTGGGAGGGGGGAATGAAGGTGTCGGGCAGTGAGGTTTGGAGGGGGGAATGAGTGTGTGGGGGCATGAGGTTGGGAGGCTGGGGAATGAAAGTGTTGGATGGGTGAGTTTGGGAGGGGAAATGAAGGTTTCCAAGGGGGTGAGGTTTGGAGGGGGGAATGAAGGTATCGAGGGGGGGTGAGGTTGGGAGGGGGGTAATGAAGGTGTCAGGGAGGTGAGGTTGTGGTGTGAGGGAGTACGGGGGGCTGGAGGGGCTAATGGGGGGAGAGGATGGCAACTGGCGAGGTCGGTATACAGGGGGTGGAAGGTGTAAGGGAAGTAGTTTGGAGATGAGAAGGAGTGTGGCAAAGGGAAGGAGTTCAGGGGAGGAAAGCATGCGGAGAGGGAAGGGATTCCATGGGGGAGGAAGGAGGGGGGAGGGAGTCGAGGGAGGAAGGAGTAAGGGTTGAGGAAGGAATCAAGAAGGAGGGAGGCTTAAGGCTGGAGGAAGAAGTGAGGGTGTCTGAGGGAGTCAAGAAGGGGGAAGAAGTAAGGCTGGAGGAAGAAGTGAGACTGGAGTGAGAGATAAGGCTGGAGGAAGGAGTTGGGCAAGGTCCAAGGGTGGCAGAAGAAGTAGAAGAAGTAAGGATGTCTGAGCGAGTCAGGAAGGTGGGAGAGGCTAAGCTGTGGGGAATCTGCCATGGTGGAGTGGGAGCATGGGGGTGCTTGGGAGGGCTAAGAAAGGCGATGGGCTTCTGTGGGGGAAGGTGCTCTGGATTGGGTGGGGGAGAGGGGGCGAAGGGTCCGGAGGGGTGAAGGAGTTCTGGGCAGGAAGTGGTCTGGAGGGGACGATATCCAGCTGAGGATATCGGTCGCTTGGCAGAGCTGATAGATATAAGCAAAACTCTCTCTGCATTTAGCACATTAATACATCCGCTTTCCTATCTCGATTTGTGGTGGGCATGGAGGCTTCCTGACACTGTGAAACTCTTCTCATATGCAATACAATTCTACTTCCCGTCTCCAGGTTGGATCTGCTGCAGACTCTGGAGGTGCCCTGTCACTGTAAAGCTTTATCTATCCACATTCAGTACACGAAAAGGCCTCTTCCCTGTGTGGATCTGCTGGTGCACATGGATGCTTCATGATACTGTGAAACTCTTCTCACATTTAGTACATGCCACTTTCCTGTGTGGATCTGCTGGTGCCTCTGAAGATTCCCTGCCTGTGTGAAACTTTGTACACATTCAATACATTTATATGGCCTCTCTCCCATGTGGATACACCAATGCAGGTGATGATCATTGGAGTTTAGAAATTCTTTCCCCTGGACAGGTTTTGTGAACGATCCTTGATCATTTTTGTGCTGAAACAGATTCCTGCTGATGCTACATGATGTTCTTCTGAAGGAATTCTGCAGTGGTAAATGCAACACTGTAATGAGGGCAAGGATGACACTCATCTTGGTGACTTACCTGCTGGAGAAGGAAGAAGGAGAATTGTCAGTATAATGAAACATCTAGAAGTTTCTTATTAAAGTGCAAGTTGTGGTTATTTTAGTATTAAGGCCAGGCTCTCATAATATAAATTTTGAGAATCCAGAGTCTCCTGTAGTGATTGAGTTGGGTTGTGGAGGGAGAAGTCATCAATAGGGCATATTTAAAGAATAGCATCAAATATTTCAAGGTCTATGCATTCAGTCTTTGAAATCCTCCAAGGGACAAGGTACACATCAATATTCTTTTAGGAATTGATTTCCACCAGCGTAATAAACCAGCTTTGTTAAAATATGGGAAAGTAAATGTTCAATAAAAGAGGTGGGGAACTGGCTGGGAGTTGGCAGTGACCCTAACAGTGCAATGAAGCTCATTGCTTCTTCAATTATTCAGCTTGAGCTATTCAAAATATGCTTTTCAATAACAGGAACATTCAAAAAGTGCACATATTTGTAAAAGCCATAAAAATGGATATAACTATACAAGTAGTTGAATTTCCCTGATATTGGTCAGTCTCAAGTCAAGTAAAAACAGAGAACAGGGATTCACTGGACCAAGGTGTAGAAGGGAGAATGAGAAAAGAGGAAAATGGGAGAGTGTAACACTGCCAGTGGGGTGTTGTGCCTGAGTGGGAAGGGTAAGCTGCCTCAAAGTTTCAGAGGAATAGCTTCAGTCAGTGCTGTGGGAGGAAACTCCAGCTCAGTGTGGATTTGGGAACATTGTTTCAGCTGGGGGCAATGGATGGTGAGGTGGAGGTCAGGGGACACTGTCTCAATTGGTGTGGGGAACAATTCCTCAGTATTGATGGAGTTATAACTGTTTCATTGGAGGTGTTATGCAGGAACAATGGGCAGGATTTCCCAGTCAGCGAGTGCGGGGCGGGGCCCGCTCTCTGACGCATAAAATGACGCAGGATGACGTCGGTCAGAACTCCCAACGTCACCCCGCCCCATTTCAATTTTCAGGTCGGCGGGGGCTCAGCCGAATCAGCTGTACGCCCACCAACCTGTCAATGGCCTGTTAAGGCCATTGACAAACTTATTAACATCATTAATGGACCTGCCCGTCCAACCTTAAGGTTGGTGGGCAGGCCAGGAGCCCTGGCGGGCTTCAGAGAAAGCATGAAACCTCATCCACAGGCGGGATGAAGTTTCATGTAGGTTTTTAAAAATTTAATAGAAGCTTAACTGAAAGTGATAGACATGACCCAACTCATGTGATGGTGTCACTTGAGGGGACATGTCAAGGAAGTTTTATTTTTCTATTTGTAGCATTTTGACATTTGAAGCCGATCTCCCTGAGGCAACACTTAGCCTCAGGGAGATGGGTACGCTCTTTCGTGTGCATGTGCAAAAGAGCACACTCTCGGCTCAGGGAATCCCCACCCCCGCCTGCACAGGGAGTGCATAGCGCTTCCTGACGGATGTCATGCTGGGCGGGCCCTAATTGGCCCGCCCACGTAAAATGGCAGCACGCCCCCAATCAGAGGCGCCGACCGGAGGCATGTCTCCACGCGCCCACTCCTGAACTTCCCCCCCCAACGGGGGCAAAATTCTACCCAATGCCTCAGTAGGGCTTGGAGTGTCACAGTGCCTTGGCAGGCTGATTGGTGTTAGAAAATGTCACTTTGGAGGCAATATATAACTGCATTAAGTGAGTGAGGTGGCAGTATTTTTGTGTTTTCTGAGTCAAAATATGATAACCTCTGTCACCCTCGTCTCAATAATGAGCAACCTCTGTACTGTGGAAGTGCTGGACTGTCAGAGGTGCCTTCTTTCAAATCATGTTAAACAGTCCTTATCTTCTTGTTAAGATAGACAACAACAATCGTACAGCACTATATAAAGAAAAACAAGGAGATGTCCTCCTGTCATGGCCAACATTTATGTACCAATCAACACCACTAACTCAGGTTAACAAATCAGTTTATTATTGCTGTTGTTGGGGTCTTGCTGTGTCCAAATTGTGCTATTCTATTTGCAGTCACCAACAGTGACTGCACTTTGAAAAGTAATTCATTGGCTTTAAAGAGCTTGGAACATCCTGAATACATCAAAAGTGGTTATAAGAGTGCAATTCTTTTTTAACCTGAAAATTATCAGGATGATTTTTAAGGGACCAGATCCAGACCTCAGTTCCAATTCTACTGTGGGTGCAACCTTTGTCTCAGAAACAACAGTGTTACTTACTAAGGATAATTGACATACCAAAGAGTCACTGTGTGGGGGAATTGTTGTCATCAGTTGTCCCTCGATTTGAGAGTGATGTCCTCTCAAGGTAGCGAGTTCCTGCCGTTGGTCTACATGTAACTGAATGGGCCAATTCTTGACCCACAGATCTTTGGGTGCATGGGGCAGGACGTTCCATGAGGTAGTGGAATCCAAAGTGCAGGATTTGCTTCCTTTTTTTCCTTTCTCTGCTTCTTCATTAAGATGGGGGGGGGGCACTTGAAGCATGATGTAGCTTGATGAACAGGTTATCCCCATTCTGAACAACTGGTAGCATGCTCCTTCCAATCATTAATGTCAATGCTGCCACTCTCCAAGGACAGTTTCATTGTGTCCTTGAAGCGTTTTCTTGTCCTCCCCTGGAACATTGGCCATTTGAGAATTAAGGAAACAGGATCTGGTGGGGGAGGCACTTTTATGCCATCCAGACACAGTGTCCAAGTCCATCGAAGTTGCTTTTGTAGGAGTTTTGCCTGAATACTTGTGGAGTTGGCTTCAAGGAGACTAGCATATGCTCAACAGTCCTCCCATTAAACCTGGAGGATGCAGCAGAGGAATTGCTGATGGAATTTCTCTAGCGCTCTTATGTGTCGCTGACACATAATCCAGATCTCACTCCAGTACAGGAGGGTGGTGACAGCAACTGCCCTGTACATTAGGACTTTCATTAATTTGCAGAGGTCTTTGTTGTCAAACACTTGTTGCAACAGCTTGTAGAAGGCTGAGCTACTCCAGCTGATCCGGTGTTGGATCTCCTTGTCAATGGTGGTCTCTTGAGTGATGTGGCTGGCAAGGTGTGACAAGTGCTCAACGTATTCCAGAGTCTCTCCTTCAACATATAAGGGAGATGAAATATTTGACTGAGCAGGTGTGGTTGATATACTGGACAGGTTTTGTTCTGGCAATATTCAAGGACAGGCTGACCTTCTTGTGTGCAGAACTGAAGAGATCAAGAGTGACTTGCAAATCCAGTACAGAGCAAGCAACAACACTGCAGACGTCCACAAGCTGTAGATCATGTACAGTAAGTCCCTGTTTTAACTTGCTGTGTTTTAAGTTGTAGCACTTTAACATCAGTCATTTAATGCAGCCCATATTCCTGTTCAACGTTGGAAGTTTTGTTTTAAAGTCATTTCACACTGGGTCTGGCATAGGGCTGCATGACCCAATCGGTGCCATTTTGGAGCAGCCTCTGCTGCTCCCTGACCCTCCCTCTCGCCACCTCTGCAGCTCACAGATAACTTACTGCTGCTCTTCCTGCCTCTCACTACTCACCTCCAAAGCCATCGTTTACAGCAAGGTTTGGGTGAGCAAAGCCGATGAGGTGGGGAACAGGAGGTTTGGCAAGGGGAAGAATCCACAGCTATCAAGAGGTCAGAGAGCAGCAAAACTTGATAAAGTTGCTTTAGAATGTTTATTTTGTGTTACCATTTGCATCAAGGTTGTGACCAAGAAGATGCTGTGCTGGTCCATAACAGAGGAATATAGTAACTAAAGGTATAGCCTCTCCTGCTGCCTATCAGGGGTCACGTGATGTTCTGGGAGGCTCCGATCAATAAGCTATAAGTGCGGAGCAATCCAGTGGGGTGGGGCTTCCCAACAAGAATCCTGATCGAGCATGTAGCACCTGAAAAGCTCTCTGTAATAGCGTCTATCTATTTCGTCTTGAAACCTGCTTGCTCCGTCAAGTCATTAGAGGATGGTGAGGTGTGGGGCTGTTGACGAATGGGAGTTTGAGGTTACATTCACCGGTACTGCAATTGGATGCCCAGAAAAGGAATATGTTGGCTGCTTCCTTCCTTCTTTCTCTTCCTCTCTTTGTTGCATTTCTGGTGTCAAGAGCTGTACCTTCATGTTGGCGAGACTGTGTAGGTTGCAGCAGGCAACAGCAAATCTTGACACCCACTCTGATGAGTATTGCAGGGCTCCTCCAGAGTGGTCCACGAAGTGGAAGCATCTGTTGAGAATCCCAGTGGTCTGCTCAATTATATTTTGTGCGGCAGTGTGGCTCTCCCACACAAGATGGCCATGTGTACGTGAGCTGGACACCAGAATCATGAAGCAGGTGGTCAGCGGAAAGATCTGGTCACCCAGTAGCCATCCTCTGCTTTTTCGTGGTCACTCAAATGCTGTTGTGATAGTGACAGCCACAAAATAAAGGCAACATGGTCATTGCCAGGATACCTGAGAGGGGAGCCCTTTGGGATTGTGGATCATCTCTGAATTTAGATCCAGTGCTCACAAGCAACATGTGCACAGTCAATGAGGCCCCGCACTATTGGGGAGCCTGCTGTCCCAGTGAAGCCACATACTCACTCTCCCTGTTTCTCCCTGGAAAGAAAGAATAAAAAGTATTCCCTTCTCTTTCTGTACAGAGTGTCAGTAACTTCTCTTATGCAACAATGGATGGCAAATTCTGAGATGTTGGAGATGCCCCCTGCTCCAGTCTGAAAGGAGCCCAATATGAAGAAGTTCGTTGCCATGGTAATTTTTATAGCCAGTGGCAGTGCTGTCCTTGTCCTGCTTTGATGCTGCATGTTTTTCTGCAAAAGATGGTAGGTTTAATGAGCACCTCCCTAGTGAAGTGGACATGTTGTGTACACAATGTTCCTCGATTAGGTTGAGGTAGGACAATTGCTCCCTGAAGATCTTGTATGGATATGACCTCCTGCTGAGAAGCCTTCTCCCCTCTTTTACCTTCCTCTTTAAGCAGCTGGCCCTCCTTTGTTACCTCTGCTCTCAATTTGTTTTACCTCTGGTTCCATTTAGTGTGTTGCCAGAGATGTCTTTAGAATCTTGCAGTCTGCTATGTATATGCATAAGACAGGTGATGGGTGGGCTGTGTGCCATGGCTAGGAGTTATGTCAACATCCCCTGCAATAGGCAGAAGGACTGGGCACTTGCAGTCACTTCTCAGGCTGAATTCCCAAAGGCACAAGACTGCACATCACAGCAATCAGTAGATCTTATCAATAGCAAGAGATATTATTATGTCATCCATGTGCAGCTGCTATACAAACACAAGAAATAGTTCATGCATGTGTGCACCAAATTCCCTAAGAACTGTCATGGTGTATCACAGTGTGACAGACCTTTGTATTTCAATAGGCATTATTGAATCTGGGAGCTACCCTTGTCCATCTGACATAAACACCTGGCTCGCCTCAAATTCCAATTGTATATTGTCCTTTTAAATAGATTGGAGGTCACGTCCTGGGGCTGCGCACACCATGCAGTAATGGACACATAGTACGTGGAAATCAAAATTTATTCTTCATATTCTTCAATTCAGTTGTGATCGCAAATTCCAATGCGCTGACCTCCAATTAAGAAGTCACCTCACCTCGCTGGAAGTACTGCTGGGTGCAGTCAGGAGCAGAAGGGATATATTTGTCACTGGTAATGGGGAGGAAGGAGCCTGCAGTTCCCAGCGAGAAGCTATGGTTGACAGTAGATAAGGAGGTGAGCAGCAAGAACATTGGGACCCAGTCTTAGATGTGTGCAGGAAACGATTTAACGTGCTAATCAAGATTTTCACCCAGACATTTCAACTTGCCCTGCCCTGCTGGATCGAAAGCGACCTTCATTAATATCTGGGCCTAGATATCAGGATATAATCATTTTATTGTGATAAGGCCCAAAATGGAGTAATCTAAAACACAATGCAACTCACAAATCATAAATTTAGTGCCAACTCTCCTTCTATGCAGTTTCGAAAATAAAATATCCAGTATCATTATCAGGGAATATTTTAAGTGTGTTTCAATATTTCTGCAGTAATGCAACCTCTTACTCAATTAATTTAACTTTGCAATCTCTTTGGCAACTATGTACAAATGCTATCCTTTCCTGTCAAATATAACTGAGAATTTTGTGCTAATGTTATTAATTTGATTTAGTAAATAGAAACCTTTGATCTGCATCATCTGCTTTCTTCTTAACAGAGTTCTGAGCTGTGCAGAAAAAAACTTCAGTAAGTTACTGACTCACCAGCTGGGTTTTAGTCAAGTTCACAGTATGCTGATAAAGCTCTGCATATCTAGCATGTCATCACTAGCTAAAATTAGCTTTGCTCATGATTGCTCTCACTACATGACTCCAATTTGCATCAGCTGTCCACAGATACATGTTTTTTAAGCATATAATCTGGAAAGCACATAGGAAATTTATTATATAGTGACATGTATTAGCTAATAAAGAACAATGGCTTCAAAAATTAATGTTGGCAGAAGTCAGCTGGAAGGGCAGAAAATAAGGGCAAGACCCAGATGTGCCAGACCATGATGTTTTGTTTAACTTTTTGGATGAGTGTGAGGGGAGTAGAGACTCTGCCTACCTCTGCCCATTATTAAGACATTATTGCAGGAAGGAGTGGGACTAACAAGGGGGAGACTTCCTATACCAGGAATTTCCATGCCCTTAGCCTTCAATGAGACCAAATATATGGTTGGCTGAGGTTCAACTAGCCAAATCAGGCATATATCTCACTAATCCTGGCTCAAACTGAAAGCCTATGTGTCCAGGCTGGGAACAAAGTCTCAACCTGCAAAGAGTCATTTTTTTAAAAATTATGTACGGCTTCCTTCCCTGGGCACTATTCCAACATCACCCCCTAGCCCCCCACAACCCAAACACCCACAATGGGATTCATTTATGCCCTTCTAGTGATTGATGCGCTTCATCACTTGATGTACTGGCTTCCAATCTTAACCTGGGTCCATTATGATCCAGGGAAGTGGAGTTCCCTAGTCCAGACCTGCACCCTAGGACATAGCTATTGTATCTTGGTATCAACTTTTACAGAGCAATTCCAGACATAGGACCACCTGAATGCCCTTTTCCAAGGTTCCTATCCAACAGCATCTTCCCAAGCTCCATCTAGAGTGCTCTCAGACTTCTTCCAAGACTCACAACCTGCAGGACCTATTCCAATGTTCTCGGACCCCAGGCTTCTCTCCAGTTCTCTCAGACCTCATAACTGACTTGAGGCACTGTTAGACTCACTGGAGTCAGAGGTGTTGCCTGGAGGAATGTCTGGCCAATAGGCGGGGATGGGAGTGTGGTACACAGAACTTCCTTCTCATGTTGGTAGCCTGGACCAGTGACTCCAAAGTGGCATCAGAGATTCCAGGGTCCTAATCTGCAGGTCTTGCAGTCATTTCTTCCCTGTGGATCATTATCTTGATGTGTGGAGAGGTTTGTGCATTCCAATGATCCATTGATTGCTGCATTGAGTAAGTCCTTGCCCCTGTTTGGGCCAGCCATGGTGGCAAGTTCAGGAGGAGGTGCCTCACTAAGTGCGGTCCAAGAAGTCCTTAACAGAGAACAGGCAAGAGGAAACTGCTTGTCTCACCAGCTCCAAAGGCAGAAGAAGGCTGCAGCTGCAAAGTGGTCCATGTCCTCATGGTCTGACGTGTCACATTTAATATGACCACCAACCCATCAAGATTGTGTGGGCAATAATGGCGCTCCATGGCCCTCAAGTTAAACAAAGTCACATTCACACTCCTACCATAGTCCATCTGCCAAGTCATGATGGCGGATTGGCAATAGGTTGTGAACCTGGGAGAACTTCATCAAGAATTTGCACACAGGCTGCATATATACAAAAGACATTGGACATCTGTGTTGGGACAGAGGTGCCTTTGGGCAGCAGCATCTGTGACTGAGCAGTCTCTTCATGATACCCTCCTCACCCACAAAAGGGGAGAGGGGCTAGAAACTCATGACCCTGGATAGTCATCATCCTCAAATTGAAGGGCAACTGGTGACGACACAGCCATGTATTTCTTCATTAGCATTCCCTGCTATGTGCAGCCACTATAGATATCTTCATTAGGAGGTGTTTGCTGCCTTTGTGGCGTCAGCAGAGCCAGATTTCCCACTCCTCCAAACAGGCACACAGCCAATGAATAGTGCTTGCTGTATGCCTGAATTATAATACTGAGCAGGCAACACCAATCTCTGCAATGACCGGTTCCAGGTGCAATCAAATTTCCAGCCCTTGGCTGGTGCCACCTAAATAGTCCACCATTTAAAAAAAATCTACGATAAACATTGTAGGAACTGAGTTACATTTAAGGAAGGTTAATCAGCCTTCTATAAAAAAATTCCACTGTTTGTCCTATTTTTTACAACCCAGTCGGTATCTTAACCTCCTTGTGAACCTTTACTTAATTAATGACACTCAGAGATGACACTTCAAAAAATCTTTGCTGATGGAGCTGATTTAAGGTATACAGAAGTCTGAAGACAGAAAACTCCTGATTAAGTGGAACATAGAACGCCAGTTTAAAATAGCTCAGTGTAAAAAAAGACTGCAATGTACGCTATGAAATAACTCACTCCTGTGAGACATGTCACACACAAAGAGAGGAACCAGTCACTTAATCTATTTATTTTAGGCATTGCACAAAATATAGTTCTGAGATTGTATGTCTATAATCCCTTGGAAGTAATAAGTGTATCAGGGCTTTAATTGGCTAATCAGTTAAACCTCTGTTATTTTTTGCATGTTCCTAGATTCAGTTCTTTAGCTTCTATTTGTTAAAAGCAACTTTTACTAACACACCCACGTGAAGTGACAAATTGTTTATGGGAGCCAGAATGTTTTATAATTCTAAGCAATTCTTTAAAGGAGGAAACCTAAGGTATTAAGGGATATAGGGATAGGGCAGAAAGGTGGAGGTGAGGTAAAAGATAAGTCACGATCTTATTGAACAGTAGAGCAGGTTCGAAGTGCCAAATGACTCACTCCAGCTCCTATTTCGTATGTTCTTATGTTCTTAGTAGTGTAGCATTGATGAAATCTATTCCATATTATTATGTTACAGAATATTAGTTTGTTTACAATATGATATATTGCAGATCTCAGTCTATCCTGGGAATCTCCGTTCTTCATCAGTAATACGCTATAAAATGCTTCCTTCTTGCTTAAAATTGCCAAATGTCATGCAAACCATGTACTGTACTATTCTATGATTCTGCACCACCAAGCTCTGGGGGAATTAGATGATGACTTTAAAGAGCAGAAACTAGGTGAAGTGGAAGTCATAAGTGAGGAGAAGCAAATGGAGGTGGCAGTAGAAGGAAAATAAATAGCTGCCTTAGAGCTGGAGACATTCCTTAACTGTACGCTAAATGCATTGTTACCCTATTGGGCCTGAACATAGTTGATCAATGATCAAAAGGTTTTCATGGTATGCTCTTGACTAGTGTTGAACACCTTAGAAGAGTTTTGACGAATGTGCAGAAGTGCATGCCCTGATCTCTCCTCAGCAATGTGTGAAGGATTTTCACAGCTGCATCATAAGCATCTGCAAGAGTCTCCAACAGCGCAAATGGATTAGGGTCATACAGTTCTCATGTCCAGTGAAGCTACAACAGTGGCAGAGTGCAAACAGCACCAAGAAAATTACAGGCGTATATTTTTGCGCCATTTAGTTAAGAATCGCAATTAATGTAACACATTAATTTAGTCTTAATTTAGTCTTGACAGTAGATTTTTAAACTTTTTTTTGGTATATGTAAATCAATATTCTTAGAAATAGATAATACTCCTCCCTGAAGGACAGAGGGTAAGGACACAATGAGATATACCACCAAGTTTCACAGATCAGCAATGTGCCAGTTTCTGTTATTGATCTGTGCTGCCTGGCAGGATGGATCAGTGGGAGCTCTGGGATACAATCCTCAAAACGCTGATGAAAACCTTGAAATCCTCTATAGTAAAACAGAACCACAAACAAATTGATCTAATTATAAACAAAGCAATGGATAGTAGCAACACACTCATTTTTTGAATTGGTCTTTGGATGTGAGTGATGCTGGCAAAGCATGCTAACTGTTATGGCAATCCTTGTGCTCTTGATGCTCCCATGTTAGTGTTCAGAAGGGAATTGCAAGATTGGCCCAGTGAAGATGAAGCACTGGCAAATATATCCAAGTAAGGATGGTGAGTGAGTTGAGGTCGCTCATTAACAATTGCTCTGCTATATGTCCTTGCTCAAGTTTCATCCTTTATCATGTCCTCTTAATCAGCCTTGTATTGTCCTGTATCTGAACTTCCTGTCACCTAGGTGACCTCCTCCAATTATGCACCTTCATAAACACCTTCACAAATGAAGACCATCATCTCCGTTCAAATGAGTACTTCCAGGAAATCTGGGCACTCCATTTCTTTCTGGGGTATACTTCTTTCTGGGGCATACTTCTGACATGCTGTGCTCCAAAGTCACCTGCCCAAAAAAATTAGTCTTAATATCCATCCCCTCTATCACCACTGCACTGTGTGTACTATCTAGAGCATACACTGCAGCAACACATCGTTATTTTGACAATGTTTCCAAAGCTGGAACTTCCATCACCATAAGCAGAAGCGCAGTGATGTCATAGGGCAACACCATCACCTACATGTCACATACAATCCCAACTTGAGTAAAAGTATGCCTAATAGACTGAAGTTCTTAGAATTCCCAGTCCAACACTAGTGGGAGAACATTATTAGTGCATGGATTGCAGAAGCTCAAGAAGGCAAATGACCACCTTCTCAGGTCAACTAAGATTGGGCAATAAAGGATCCAAAAAAGTACACCATGTGGGCAACATAGAGCAGCCCATTTGACTCTCATCTTGCATTCGTTTTACTCATTTTTTTTTTTACACATGGTACATTATTTATATTGAATAAAAAGATATGAAGGCATGATGTTTCCCCTTTGGAGCAATTCAGGGGTTAGACCAATGTGTACAATGTTGCCCCTCATTTTACTGATGCCAGATATCCCCCCAACCACATAATTATATGCATGTGTACACATCACATATGTACCTCTGCATTACTTTGTACCTGCCACTCGGTCCAGCTGTACATTTTTAAGTAGATAAACTTAACCTCACTCTTCATCTCACCTCTAATTCTGTGCTGTCCTGCACATATCTTTTCCCCATTAATTATGTGTATCTGACACAAACACACACTCAGATGCTTAATTTCAATTGTTGTATATGCTTTGCAGGCATAAAATAGATGTTACAATTGTTATCGTCCGTATAGAGACTATAATTCTTAAAAAGTTATTCAAACTTCCAGTTAACAGCTGAAGGATAAACATGACCAGATTTCATATTTTAAGACTTTTATTGTAACAAAAGACTGAAAGCACTTTTGATTAAACACTTTCTTTGTAGATATACATTACACCAGAGATCAGAATTTTCCCCTTTTTACTTTTAACACAACTCAGAAAACACACTTCACAGATATACATTCCGCTGTCCTTTAGATAGACATTCAGCTTTCCTGGAAGCAGTCTAAGATTATTTGTAGCTCCCAAAGTTTTCCTTCTGTTCTTTTCATTTCTCAGCCTAGGAACTTTTAATCTCAGAACTGTCTTTCATGCACATTGTCACACACCAATCCCTGCAGATTTCAGCAACTTTAAACAGCTCAATGAAGCACCAAATGCTTCTACAATTGCAGCAGTACCCAATCAAAATAAATCAGCAATTAATCTAAAAGCAGTCAATGATCCCTTTAAATGGCTCTGGTTATGGGTCCTTCCTGCTGCTGAATGCGTGTTGCATGTTTAAGAGATTACATTAGCTGAAGCACCAAACTCTAAAATGGCAGAGTTGTTGTCTAATCACTGTTACATGCTGATTGATGTCATGATCTGCCTACATACAAACTTCCAGCATCCACTCCCTGCACATGCACTAACTGAACTGGCATCCAGTATGATTCACACCAAGAAAGTGCATGTGTGCCACAGATGCCATTTTGGAGCCAAAACAGCACTCATAGTGCCAAAAGCTGATGGTAAAGAGTTGAATTTTGTGGCCTCTGTCTTTTGAAGTAGGCAGCAAAAGGCATGAATTCAGCATGCTAGTAAAACGTTGTTGGGTGGGGTGGGTTAAGCAGTTTCTTCAGAAAGATCAAATGTGGTATTATCTTGCACTGCTGTTGGCATCCTGTGAAAATGTTGTGCTTCAAATGGCGCCCTCCTTGGCAGCTTTGTGATGTCACCTGCTGACACTACAGGAAGGCCTCCAGCTCAATGACATCACCCCTGCCCTCAGCCACTATCACAGAAGTCGTTTCCCAGCTAGGGGTGATCAGTAATGGGATCGACTGGCTGAAAGGCAGACAAGATTGTGAGACAGAAAGAGGCAAGAGATGTCACACTGCACCCTCAATATCTATCTGAAATCTATTGCGGGTTAAAATCAACTTTAATATCTAGTTACTCAAGTAGATGGAACCAAGGAACATCTATTAATCAGTCATGTTTTTAGTATAATCTAACAGTGTAATCACTTTGCATTTGCAGAAACGAAGCTATATTTTGCCTAATTTTCCTGCAGAAGTCCTCCAAATCATAAAAATAGTTTCTGAATAAAAGAGCGTTATTTCCATGAAATGTAAAGCACAGGAACAGGCTAATCAGTTCACTGGTCTATGCCAGTGTTTATGTCCCACATATCTTCTCCTAATCTTCAGCTAAGCCTAAAGCATAATCTTCAGTTCCTTTTTCCCCTCATATGTTTGTTTAACTTTGTCTTAAATGTATCTATGGCATTTGCTTCAACTGCTTCTTATGGTTATGGCTAACCACTTTCTGGATAAAATGTTGCTCCTGAATTCGCTAATGGGTTTATTAGCAACTAGCTAATATATTATCAAGCAATGTACATGCAAATAAATGGAACAGTGTACAGAATTAAATTGAACCTGAATATATATATTTTATTAAATACAATCTACTTATGTGTGAGTATGTTTGAGTTGTTCTATATAAATGCAGCACAACAGCATTGCGTCAATGAAAAGCAATAGAAAACATCTCAGTACCCTTCAACTCTAAAACTCCTTTATAAAGTATGTTTAATTTAAGGATTTTTTTTATTCTTTCATGGGGTGTGGGCATCACTGGCTAGGTCAGCATTTATTGCCCATCCTTAATTTCCCTTGAGAATGTGATGGTGAGCTGCCTTTTTGAACCACAGCAGTTCATGTGGTGCAGGGACACCCACAGTGCTGTTGGGAATGGAATTCCAGGATTGTAACCAAGCAACAGTGAAGGAACAACAATATAGTTCCAAGTGAGGATGGTGTGTTGACTGGAGAGGAGTTTTCAGGTATTGGCATACCTTTGCACCTACTGCCCTTGTCCTTCCAGATGGTAGTGGTCAAAGATTTGGGAGGTGCCATTTGGAAGGAAGCCTTGCTGAGTTGCTGCAGTGCATCTTGTAGATGATACACACTGCTGCCATTGTGCGTCAGTGGTGGAGGGAGTAAATGTTTAAGGTGATGTATGGGGTGCCAATCAAGTGGGCTGGCTGCTTTGTCCTGTATGGTGTCAAGCTTCTTGAGTGTTGTTGGAGCGGCACTCATCGAGACAAGTGGAGAATATTCCATCAGACTCCCTGCTTGAGCCTTAGATGGTGGACAGGCTTTGGGGAGTCAGGAGGTGAGTTACTTGCTGCAGGGTTCCTAGACTCTGATCTGCTCTTGTAGCCATGGTATTTATATGGCTGGTCCAGTTCAGTTTCCGGTCAATTGTAACCCCCTGGTTACGCCTTCTGGTTGCCCAGTTGTGAGTTGCTAGAGCCACTCGAAATCTATCCCATTTTTCACAGTGCTAGTGCCACAGAACATGATGAAGGTCATCCTCAATGTGAAGACGGAACTTTGCCCCCACAAGCACTGTTCAGTGGCCGCTCCTACTGTTAATGCCATGGACAGATGCATCTGCAGCAAATAGACTGGTGAGGATGAGGTCAAGTAGGACTTGCCTCTTTGCTGCCACAAACTCAGTCTAACAACCATGTCCTTTAGGACAGAGCCAGCTTGGTCAGTAGTGGTGCTACCGAGGCACTCTTTCTGATGGGCATTGAAGCCTCTCCACCCAGAGTACATTTTTCCACGCTCAGTGCCTCCTCCAAGTGGTGATCAATGCAGAGGACTACTGATTCATCAGCTGAGAACTAGGGGAGGTTGGGGGAGCGGTCATGCAGTAGGTGATAATCAGCAGATTTCCTTGCCCATGTTTGACCTGATGTCATGAGACTTCACAGGGTCTGGAGCCAATGTTGATGGCTCCCAGGACAACTCCCTGTATACCACTGTGGCAGTGACATTTCTGGTGTGTCTGTCCTGCCAGTGGGACAGGACATACCCAGGGATGGTGATGGTGGTGTCCGGGACATTGTCTGTATGGTATGATTCTGTGAATATGATTATGTCAGGCTGTTGCTTGACTAGTCCTGAGACATCTCTCCAAATTTTGGCACAAGCCTCCAGATGTTATTAAGGCGGTCTTTGCATGATTAACAGGGCTGGGTGTGCCATTGTCGTTTCCAGTGCCTAGGTTGATGCCTTGGGGTCCGTCCAGTTGCATTCCTTATCAAATTTTCTGTAGCGGTTTGATACAACTGTATGGCTGATTCGGGCATTTTAGAGGGCAATTAAAAGTCAACCACATTACTGTGAGTCTGGAGTAACATGTAAGCCAGACCAGGTAAGGATGGCAGATTTCCTTTCCTAAAGGACATTAGTGAGCCAGATGGGTTCTTATGACAATCAACAATGGGTTTTTATGATAATTAATGATTGCCATTACTAAGACTAGTTTTTAAATCTATATTTATTAATTGAATTTAAATTCCTCCACCTAATATGGTGGGATTTGAACCCATATCCCCAGAAAATTAGCCTGGGTCTCTGGATTACTAGTGCACTGTCATTACCACTATGCTGCTGCTGCCACCACCTCCTTTTACTATTCTGCTTATCACCACTGTGAATTATGCTTGACCTAACTGGAACTTACTTGGCACTTGATAGACAATCACAGATGGAAGTTGCCTTCTATCAAGCAACTGAGAAGGTCACAGCTACTCCTGCTGATATTACATGTCTTGTGACTGTATATTACTTCATTGAATGCTCAGCTTCACAAAGCATGTAAAATAGATTTCACATCTTGTGCCCCTTTACTCTTGTCTTAAACAGCATTTACCAATTCTTAAAATGGAATATTGTTTTTGAATGTGGAGACTTATTTTAATGTACAGTCCTTCCCTGCCAAAAATAGCCACAAAAGCTATCTAAAACATTTCCTACCAGATAAGAGATGCTCCAAGATGTGTCAGTCTGAAAGCAGTTTCACCAGGATTGGCTGCATTAGGTTTTCTGAAAAGTAAAACAGTAGCATGCATCATGCACCTGGTGAATCTAGCTTCTAATACTCTCAGTATATTGAGGAAGTACTAACACCCTCCCTGTTCCTAAATATGGTCAACATTGTTATTGCTGACTGAAGTATATGTGGGACAGTAGATATCTTTTTGATTATATCACTCACAAAATCAGCAATGTACTTCTTCCTCCCAGTGAGACAATCATTGTGCATCCATATTTTCTAGTGGGGGGGACGTATCTGTGATTTCCTAGCTTCCTAGTGGGAGGATGTATTTATGTTTCTTAGTAAGTTCTAAGTGCTAATGGGTCATCTTGTAATAGTGTACTGGTTTAGGCTGTGAAAAGCAGGCTTTGAGGGTATAAGGCCATCTCTCAGCTCTGGATTATAGTAGGATGTTTTTTTTCATTCGTTCATGGGATATGGGTTATTACCCATTCCTAATTGCCCTTGAGAAGTTGGTGGTGAGATGCCTTCTTGAACCACTGCAGTCAATGTGGTGAAGGTACAACCACAGTGCTGTCAGGTAGCGAGTTCCAGGGTTTTGACATAGCCACAATGGAGGAACAGCGGTATATTTCTAAGTCAGGGTGATGTGTATCTTGGAGAGAAGCTTGCAGGTGGTGGTGTTCCCATGCATCTGCCACCCTTGTCCTTCAATGTGGTGAGAGTCATGAGTTTGGAAGGTGCTGTCAAAGAAACCTTGGCTAGTTGCTGCAGTGCATCTTCTATAAATACTGCTGCCATTATGCGTTGGTGGTGAAGGAAATGAATATGCAAGGTGGTGGCTATGGTATCAATCAAAGGGTGTTTTTTTTAAATTTTTTCATGCAACTTGGGTGTTGCTGGCTAGGCCAACATTTATTGCCCATCCCTAATTGCCCTTGGGAAGGAGGTGATGAGCCACCTTCTTGAAACACTGCAATCCATGTGGTGTAGGCATACCCACAGTGCTGTTAGGGAGGGAGTTCCAGGATTTTGACCCAGTGACAGTGAAGGATCACAATATATTCTATGTCAGGATGATGTGTGGCTTGGAGGGGAACTTGCAGGTGATGGTGTTCCCATGCATCTGTTCCTTTTGCCCTTTTAGGTGGTAGAGGTTGTGGATTTGGAAGGCTGCTTTGTCCTGGATAGTGTCAAGCTTCTTAAGCGTTGCTGGAGCTGCTCTCATCCAGGCAAGTGGCAAGTGTTCCATCACATTCCTGACTTGTACCTTGAGGATGGTGGAAAGGTTCCAGGGAGTCAGGAACAAAGTTGCTCGGTGTAGATTACCCATCCTCTGACCTGCTCTTGTAGCCACAACGCTTATGTGGCTGGTGCAGTTAGCTTCCTGGTTAATGGTAAACCCCAAGTTTTGATGGTGAGGGATTCAGGAATGGTAATCCTATTGAATGTCAAGGGGAGGCAGTTAGACTTTGTCTTGCGGGAGATGGTCATTACCTGGCACTTGTGGGGTGGGAATTTTACTTGCCATTTATCAAACTAAACCTCCATGTTGTCCAGATATCACTGCATGTGGGCACGTATTGTTTCATTATTGGAGGAACTGCAAATGGAGCTAAACACTATGCAATCATCAGCAAATGTCCCTACTTCTGACCTCATGATGCTGCTAAAAATAGTTGGATCTAGGACACTGCCCTGAGGAAATCCTGCGGTGGGGCTCCAGAGGTTGGGATTATTCGCCTGCAGCAACCACAATCATGTTCTTTAGTCCTAGGTATGACTCAAGACAGTGGAGTGTTTTCCCCTTCAATCCCATTGACTTTAATTTTCTAGGGCTCCTTGATGCTATACTTGGACAAATTTTGTTTTTGACATTGAGAATTGTCACTCTCACCTCACTTCTGGGGTGGGGTTTCCATTCCAGGGTCAGATAACTGACGGGTTCTGGGTCCCCAAACTGCATGGCAGTTCCTGACATACCTATCTCAATTTTTAAACTGTCAGCCAATTAATGGTCAGGGAGCATGCTTGCCTTTCAATTAAGAATGGTGGGCAGGCCAATTGGAGGCCCTCCAGCACCAATTCGTAATGGAGAGATAGCTAGGGTGCCTTAACATGGAGATGCCCTCTGAAGAAAAGATCAGATTTTTAAAACTTAAAATGTCATGATTGCCTGGCCATGATTGTGTGGGAGCAAACTCTCCAAGGGATGGCCAGTGGCCACATGTGATCCAGTGGCCATGAAATTTGCAGGTAGATGCGTTCCTTGTGGGATTAATTGTAGCATCCTCTCATTTTCCACCACCTTGATGCACTAGTTGTGTTCCAGCACGATGTGCAAAGCCTGGATGTTGCTAGAAACCCCAGACAACATGAGAAAGGACCTCAAGCCCCTTAATTGCTTTCAATCGGCTATCTGTTGCTGCTTGTGGACAGGTAGCCATTCCCACCCTGACCTGGCTTCTCTGAAAATGACTTGGTGTCAAAATGGTGCTAGCAATCCAGTACCCTGGCTGGCAGCATGAGATTGTGGGCTCATCCACCTCCAATCCCAACTCTATGGCTGACTGACAATCTCACCCCTGGAATTCTGCTCTTCTTTTCATGTTGGAACCAAGGCTATAATGAGATCAGGAGTGAGGTGGCCCTAGTGAAACCCAATCCGAGCGCTGGTGAGCAGGTTATTGCTGAGTAAGTGCCCCTAGATAGCACTGTCATTGACACCTTCAATCACAATTTGCTGATTCAGAGTAGACTGAAAGTAGGCTCACAGCCAATGGTGAAAGCAATTCAAAGCAGCTAAATTTGTCACCATGATTCATTGTACGATAACATTAGAAAAACTCAGCTTCACCTGTTCCTCTCAAGTAACATGATTTTCTCTTTTTCAAGGGAGAAGGATCTTCTTGTGGATTTGTTGGTCATGTGTGTCCACTTCTGGGGATTACCATATGTGACATAGATCACAAATTCTGGAGTAGTAGGTCACCCATTCTGAAAACTAAAAAGTGAAAAGATTGTGATTGCAAAAAATACATGTTTAACAGTGATTTATTTTTATGGCGGTCAAACTTTAAACAAAACTTTTAGGTAATTGTTACATTCAAAATATACATGTTGGATAAGTAATATAATTATGTCGGAGCTCCGTTTAACTGCAAATATTGAATGTCATTAAAAGTAGCATTTGAGAACTGCATTGAACTGTAGATCAAAACATTCACAAATTTTTTAATGATAAATTACTTCTGTTTCTTTTGTTACGAACCCCATGGAGACCAACAACTTCAAACAAGAGATTTGAATTCCCAGTGGTGAATTTAAAGGAATTGCACAACAAGATTTAGGTTTTAAGATTTTTACTGTAACAACCAACTAAAAGCAATATTGACCATACCCAGTAAGCGATTAATACTCTAAATTAAAGATAGCCTCTATTTATGCTTTAACATGACCCATAACCCCACACATCATTCATATACATTACAACATGCTCTCCATAGGATTACAATCTTTATAGGAAACAGTCCAAAGCCACTCCCAGATTCCACCGGGTTCATGTTTTCCTGTTTCATTAAGTTGTAACATCAAGTGACAATCGACAGGTACTTCCCTTAGTTTTCGGAGAATCTGCAAGCCGACTATCAGCAGTAAGATCCACTCCAGTGATTTCTCCACCTAGCCTTGCCAGAGCAAATCTTCCAGGGTCTTTAGATTGCCACATGAGGTATCCCTTCAACCCGAGGATGTCTTTACTCTAAAATTCTGCCTGGTAGCTCACAGAGAACTCGCAGCCTTCTCTCTACTGACTACGCCAGCTGCAGCCTTTTGTTTTTGTTGTTTTACAACATGGGCCATGTTGTAATGCTGTCTTCTTTCCAAAAACCTGGAGACAAAGTCTGTCCACAGTTAGCCCAGTGGCTCTTGCCTTTGTTTTCAGGTCTGAACATTTTGCGCCTTCTTCCCAATATATCTTGCCTGGGTCCTAGTCTCCATGGGAACCAAACCACACAGACTTGTCAGGCAGAATGTGAAGCAGATCTCATGACCCTCTTCATTTCTCTATTTTACCTTGAATTAAAGAGATAGTTTAAAACATAACAATCTTATAAAATTTCATAACAGTTTTTAATTGAATGCTTTCCTTGCCCTTCAGCCCCCCTCCACACACATGTAGATACACACACACACACACACACACACACACACACACACACACACACACACACACACACACACACACACACACACACACACTTAATACATTTCACAGACCAGGAAATAGGCAGTCTATCTGTCTCTGTGATATCCTTGAACAAAAAAGCATGAAGAACATAAAGGCATCAGTAGATACTCACCAATTGACTTTTTTTTCCCTCTTCCCTTTTGAAAAGCTATCCTGCTTCTGACAGCACTATGAAGATTTTTAACCTCCCATATGATAAGGTAGGGGCATGAAACCAATTCTGAAAGTGTGAGCTCGATCCCCATGGCCAGAAGAGCACACTCATTGGGCGGGTGCATACCCAACCCAAACTAGCATAAAATGACACGTGACAATGTTGGGCAAGCCTCCCGATGTCATCATGCACTTGTGCAACATTTTGGTCCGTAGGCGCACGTGGGAGTCGGCAGCGCTCCCGCCAACAATTAAAAGGCCTATCAAGGCCATTAAAGTCATAATTGAAAGAAATTTTTCGCTGCCCATCCAACCTTATGGTTGGCGGCAGGCAAAAAGGCCAAGCGGCCTTTGGATTTTTTAGGAAACCTCATAAATGGGTGGGGTATGGTTTGCAAAAGCTATTAAAAATTAAATAAAAGTGTAAACATTTCATTAATAACATGTTCCTGCTCATGTAGCAAAGTCACGTGCAGGGGCATGTTTTTTTTAACAATTTACAATTCTTTATTTTTATTTCTTAAAAGCTTCATCTCCCTAAGGCAGCTCTGTGCCTCAGGGAGCTTTTCCTGTGCGCACTTGTGCGCATGCGTGGAAGTCCGTGCTCACCCTCCTCCCCCCTACACAGGCAACGCTGAGCGCCGCAGCACACGTTTCATACTGGGCGGGCCTTAATTGGCATGCCAGCATGAAATTATGGTGTGGCCCTAACCGCGGGTGGTGGTCGGCTTCCCGACTGCTCCTGTCCGCCCCCGCTGAGCCCGCCCGACGGGGGCAAAATCCTGGCCCACATCTTGCAGTTCTTTATCACTCTCAGAGGTCAGTGGAGTGCCAGTACGTGATTTGCCCCTTAGGAGAGCCAGCATGGGCGTGATGGGCCAAATGGCCTCCTTCTGTGCTGTAATAATTCTATGATTCTATTCCATGACTCTAAAAGGAGCTTTGTTTATGACATTGCTGTCAATGTAATCTCCAAAATTTTAGAGCCTTACTGAATTCCTTGGCATTAAAATTCAGAGATAAATCTTTCAATAGTCATGTATTTTGTCACAGATGATATTTTCATTTATTGCTTTTCATTAATAGAGGAGGTCCTTTGTAAACTTCTTAAAACCCATTAGACTGGCACTGGGAGGTCCAGTCTGAGATTATTCCAGAGCTCAATTTAACTGCATATTCTAGCTAATTATTTCTATTGATGTTAGTTTTAAGAATACGTATGTTTTCTGATAGTGCAATGCTTTGGAGCCTTGGCATTCTGCATCATGAAATACTAGGAAGTCCTTTTGAGCATGAAGCAATTACGACAATGAATTACTGATCTCAACAAAGTCACCATAGAAAGGCAGAGTGAATGTGATGGATTTCTTTGCAAAACACAAGGAAAATGAAAGAGGAAACACTTGTTCTACTACTATGCATATCCTTTTGGCCAGCTTCAGAATAGTATTGGCAAAAGCCTGAGAAAAGATCTCCTAGTTACTCTCCAGGGATAATACAAGTTGCAGGGAAGCTCAAAGAATGGGAAAATCTAACTTTAAAAGGGAATCTCACTCTCAAATAAACATGTGACTCAACTCAGCTTTTCCATGAAGATGCCAACTTAGATTTATTATCACCTTAACAGCAGGCAAAGCAACTTCAAGTCAACTAGCCTGTCAACTTCCACTTTCCATATCTTTATATATTAATCTTGCATATGCTGATCTTGATGCAGGTTTGCACCAATGTGACAAATTAATTGGAATGCATCTATGAAATAATCTCACTGCAAGAAAGTAAAGAAGCTAAGCAAATCAATGTTGCAAATTTGAGTTCTGGGGTTATAGCATTAGGCCCCAATATAAATATGGCATTAATTCACTACCTGGTCAGAGGTCAAACCTGCAGTGAACCTTTACTGACCTAGCAGCACTTTGTTTCCCTTCATGATGACAGTGACTACACTTCAAAAATGAACTTTGTTATTGTGAGGATGAAAGGTGTTATACAAATGTATGTTCATTCTCCTTAACCGACAGCTGGATTTTGTCATGGGATTATGGGATTAACCTGCAGTGTTGGCAATTTCTGTGCGTTTTACATAGGACTTTGCATTTTGGAGAAAATAATCACTGTAATTGTCCATAAAATCTGAACAAGCGTTGGCTAGTTTGAAGAACTGACTTAAGTCTCAGCTTTGTTAAGGTTTGGCTCATATTTTTTCTTGTCAGTGGTAAAATCCAATCAAGAATTTAAATCAAGTAAGGATGTCCCTATTTAACTGGAGAAGGGAGGAGCAGTGTTAATAGTTGGGATTTGGCCTGGGTGAGATAGAAAGCCATTTATTCATCTCTATGGTAACAGAAAGGCTGTAGAAAATGGTAGCAACAGAGAAAAAGGAACAACACTGTGTTATGTTACTGAGTGCTTCATTAAGGGAAAAGATCTATTCCATAGAGATTTTGCTCCAGATCTGAGGGTGTTGTTATTTTAGAGTTCTACCATTTCGAGAGCTTGACATTACAGATGGGATTGAATAAATTTGCTTTTAAAATGGCATAAATCCAAATAAGGGCTCAGTTGTTTTTCATCGCCTTTCTCAACAGAATTACTTATCTCTATTGTATTTGATGAGTGTAAAACAAATATAACAAAATCTAACCCAGCTTGCAATAAAAATACAGTAAATTTAAATTTAAAAAAGATTCCACAATAGCCAGAAGGTTCTCGGCTGCAAAAAAATGATTGATATACGATTAAAATACTGCATCCACACAAAATATAAAACTACTCTACCGATTTCTTACAATCATGCAATACTGTTCTGATGCCTTGTTCTTAAATAAAAGAATTGTCAATTTAAATGGAATGTTGGTTTTATTCTAATTTATATTAAAATTGTTGGTTTGTAAGCAAGTGATTTCTTGCATTTATATAGTACCATTCATACCCTCAGGAGGTCCTAAAACACTTCATAGTCAATAAATTATCTTTGAAGTACAGTTACTGCTGTTTTGTGAGAAAACATGCTGTTTACCTGCGCACAGCAAGATGCCACAAACAACAATGGCTTGAGTGGCCATGACATTAGAAGAACTCCCTGAACTTTTCCAAAAAAATGCCATGGAATCTTTTATACTCAACTGAAAAGGGAGATGATGGAGACATTTGTAGAAAAATTAATTCTAATAATGTCAACTGCAGATTTACATCAATTCAGCTGCAAGACTTGTACCCCTTTGATATCTTTGAAGGAACCCACACAGGCCACAGAAGTGATTCACGGCTCTGGCTGCTGCAAGGAATTAACATAATCCGAAGCAATGCCATGCAAGTATATTTTCCTCCAAGAGTTTATTATCTCATCTGAAAGACAATACATCTCTGACAATGCAGCAGTCCCTCAACACTGCAGCGAAACATCATTTTAGATTAGGTGCTCAAGCCTTGGAATGTTGCTTCTGACTCAGAGGGAAGAGTCAAGGCTGCTAAATGGCTGTCATTAGATTAGTAATAAAGACAGGAAACTTTGAGGAACCATGCAAAACAGAGGGACAGAATATACTGAGGCACCTACAGCAATCACTTTATCCATGGTGAGAAACAAAACTAGTCACTACCCTACCACGCCTCTTCTGACGAGGTTAGTGACCCTTTTTCAACACTGAGGGTGAATGGTAAGAATTGTAACCTGAAGTTACTCATATCTGGCTATTTTGAGTTTAATCTTGAATTATTACTGATTTTTGTTGCATCTCAGTTGTTTTAAATGCAATAGGGACTTTTGGGTTTTAGGATTTTTAAACATTATTTTTCTTCATGGATATTAAGATCGAGTAACGTCCAGGTCTTATATTTTAAAACACATATGTTACAAAGGTTTTGTTTTAAAAAAATGACAGATTGCAGCCATTAAAGATGTGTTTTCCTGTCAGATGAACCAGTATGTGGAAAGTTACAGAATAATCTACTTCAAACTGACAAAATGAAGGCCTTTTGCCTGATCTCTGGCCCATTAGCCAGGATGAGTTGGATCTTTAGGCAATTTGATATGTCAGGCTGGATTTTCCAGCCTCGTGGAGACAGGGTTGGAGGTGGGCGGAGCGGGAAAATAGGGGGAGCCACATCAGGATTGCTCCTTCACACATTCCCATCTTCGATGAGGGGGAGGGTGGGCATTCCTGAAGTGGGCTGGGAATCAGCTACACAGCAGAGTGGAACCAATTAGTTCAATTAAGAACCCACTTAGGAGCTATTTTGCACTGGCGCTGGTATTTTACTGACAATGGAGTGGCTCCTCTGCCATGGCAGAAGCCACTGGTTCAGTTAAAGAGGCTTCCCAGCCAGCAGTAGATTAGGGGGCCAGGAGGCTCCATGCCCCAATGAAGGGGTCACGTGCAGGAAAGGCTGTGCTGCCATCCATCACAAATCCTGTGAAGGGGTTTCCCCACCACCCTGTTTCCCTGCCAGCACGGACCTCTTTATTTCATAAACTCTACGCTGGCAACTGAGGGCACCTCCACGTTGAGATGTCTGCCTCTCCTAGTAGGGCTGCTGGCCTGACATCGTGGCAGGTTCTCTATTTGAGCCTGCGGCCTTGTTGTCGCTGTTGGGGCATTGTACATGTCACATTGTGGTGACAGGACTCGCATTTGATCCATTCTTAACAGTGAAGTAATAGTGAGGTGGCCAGTTAGGAAACTACTTCCTGGAAGGTTGCATTGGCAGGCATGCTGTCAATAAAAGACAGACTTGAGACCCTCATATGAGCCTGACATTGGATTTGCAACACCTGCTGGAAAATACAGCCCATCATCTCATTGTGTGAGGCCAATTCTATTTCTGTGGGCACTACACCTTGGGGTCAGAATTAATATCAAGTTAAAAACCCATGTTTGTGGGTCAGTTGGGTTTTAAACAAAAGACTACAAGGTGTATACCAGTGATGGGAGACAGACACTCAAATACAGGACTTGTACATTTAGAAGTAGCCTAGAAATAAAAAGTAATTTCAAAAACAAATAAATTAGCCCCCAGAAGGAGCAGGCCAGATGGTTTATCATTCATTTCAATTTTCAAGGAGAGAAATTGAGATTCAAGTGTGTAAAATTTACTTTGAAAGTTACTCTCCAGGCTTACTTGCTGTCTGTGAGATAGGGTAGTTTCACAACTTAAATAAGGCCCCCTCGCACCAAATCTTTCTCGCTCCACCTTCAAAAGGATTGGAGAAGTGTGCATCAGGGGACTTACAAAAGACATATTGAGGGCGAATTTCAACTGCCAACAATCACTAGGATTTTGGTGCTGATATGGGAATGGAGGCAGAGAGGGGTGTCATAGGAAAGAATTTTCCGATTGGAGAGCGGGGGCAAGGCCCGCTCGCCAATACGTAAAATGACGCATGGAGATGTCAGGCAGGCGTCCCAATGTCACCGCTCTGCATTTAGATTTCCAATTTGACGGGTACGCAGCCGAGTCGGCTGCACGCCCGTCAAACTTTCAAAGGCCCATTAAGGCCTGTCACAAACTAATTGATATAATAAAATGAGCTGCCCGTCCAATCTTAAGGCTGGCGGGCAGACGAAGAGCCCAGGCGGCCTTCGCATTTTTCATAGAACCTCATCCATGGGTGGGATGGGGTTTCATGAAGTGTTTATAAATTCAATAAAAATTATTTTAAAAATTAATTGACATGTCCCAGCTCATGTGACACTGTCACATAAGGGGATATGTTTTAAAATTTTTAATTACTTTATTCAGATGTTTAAAAGTTAAACAAATCTCCCTGAGCTGTGAAAAAGCACAGGCCCGGAGTTAGGGAATTACCAACCCCACCGCCCCCCCCAGCCCAGGGAGCACTCAGAGCTTCCAGGCGAGCGTCACGCTAGACAGGCCTTAATTAGCCCGCTGACGTAAAATGGCGGCGCAGACCTGATTGGGGGCGCCGATCAGGTTTGTGCTCGCTCCCGCCCGCCCCCGTATAACCCCCCTGACAGGGGGAAAATTCAGCTCATAGAGTCATGGAGTTATGCAGCACAGAAACAGGCCCTTCGGCCCATCATGGAATTTCTCAACGATAGCTGGCATGCTTGGACATTGCCATGGTCCTGACTCCTGGTCAGTTTCCAGGAGATAAGATTGGGCAAGGAATAGCTACCCACTTGCAGGTTTCATACAGCTTATTAAGTCAATTAAAGGACCAATTAAGGTCATGGGGCTATTAAAATTTATTTTTTAAATGCTAGAAAAAGTCAGCAGGTCTGACAGTATCTGTGCAGAGAGAAAGAGAGCTAACGTTTCGAATCTGTATGACTTTTCTTTACAGCTAAAGAGAAGTAGAAATGTGATGGATTTAAGAAGGGGTAGAGGTGAAGCAAGATATGAGGTCAGGGATAGGTGGGAGTTAAGAAGAGATCGGCAAAGATGTCATGGACACAGGACAAAGGGAGTGTTAATGGTAAGGACTAAAGAAGGTGCTGGTAATGGCAGAATGTGTTAATAGCAGAAAAAGGGTGAGCACTCTGTGAAGGCATAACATAGAAATAAGTGACAGATGGCCCTGCTGGTGGGGTGGGGGAGCGCAGGGGAAAAAAGGATAAAAAAGTGAATGAATAAATAAATAAAAATAAATAAATAATACAAATGATAGTAAATAAGAAAAAAATAAATTAAAATTAAAATTTTTAAAAATGGGATCGAAAAAGGAGTAGAGATGGAGAATAGAGCTCATGGTCTGAAGTTGTTGAACTCAATGTTAAGTCCAGAAGGCTGTAAAGTGCCTAATCGGAAAATGATGTGGTTTCACACAGCGCTCACCCTTGTTCTGCCACTAATACATTCTGCCACTGTCAGCACCTTCTTTAGTCTTTGCCACCACCTTTACCACCACACTTCCTTTGTCCTGTGTCCATGACATCTTTGTCAATCTCTCCTGAGCTCTCAGCTATCCCTAACCTTCTATCTTGCTTCACTGGCTCCACCCCCTCCTAAACAGCATAAAATCCATTGCATTTCTTCTCTTTAGCTCTGAAGAAGAGTCATTTGGACTCGAAACGTTAACTCTGTTTCTCTCTCCACAGATGCTGCCAGAGCTGCTGAGCTTTTCCAGCATTTTGTTTTTATTTCAGATTTCCAGCATCCACAGTATTTTGCTTTCATCTTAAGGTTATAGGGCTATTGTTCAGAGGCCGACTGGAAAATTCCAGGCCCCCTGTGGTATTGGGAGCATAGTAGATGTCTGGAGGAGCCTCTTGGCCACAGATAAGGGGATCAATCCTCCAGGATGACTTTAAGGCCACCGCGCCACCCCACCCCCCCCCCCCCACCCCGCCCCCCCCCAACCACCCCACCCCCAGTTGTCCCTCGGAAGGTGGTGGTGAGCTGTCTTCTGGAACCACTCCAGTCCACATCCATGTGGTGTAGCTACACCCACAGTGCTGTTAGGGAGGGAGTTCCAGGATTTTGACCCAACGACAGTGAAGGAACAGCGATATATTTCCAAGTCAGGATGGTGAGTGACTTGGAGGGAAACTTCCAGGTGGTGGTGTTCCCATCTATCTACTGCTGCTCTTGTCCTAGATGGTAGTAGTCATGTGTTTGGAAGATACTACTGAAGGAACCTGGTGAGAGGATGTTAAATATACAAATTGTGGTCCTACACTTGCTGTCTTTGATTGCCACTTTCAATGAGAAATGGATGGAAAATTCATGGAAAATTGCTCCACCTCCTCCTAAACAGCATAAAATCCTTCGCATTTCTTCTCTTTAGCTCTGAAGAAGAGTCATTCGGACTCGAAATGTTAATTCTGTTTCTCTCTCCACAGATGCTGCCAGAGCTGCTGACATTGAGAGGCCTAACTAGCCAACTATAGAGTAATCACTGGAGGCCTTGCCTAAGAAGTAAGTTTTCATTTTTGAAAGATTTTGCGGCCATTCACTTTTAAAACATAGCCCACTTCAGTTTAAAAGAAATTGATTATGTCCCTTTTCCCCAGATGCTATTGTCCACCAATGCTGACTTGTAACTGTCCAATAAAAGAGGCACAGAATAAAATTTCCCTTTCTCCTTGTGGAGTAGTACTTTGTCTCCAACCACATTAGCTTCACAGCTAATATCAGGAACTCACTATGTGGAAAATAATGAACTACAAGCTACACCCTTGCACTCTGAATGATGCTACAGTTCTGTTCTGTTTATATAATTAGATTTTTGGGTTTCTTTTATTAGTTAGAACTCAGCCAAAACATTCTAGCGTGGCGACACAACCATTTATAGTTAGGAAAATGGTTTTTCTCAACTGGCAAATATCCAAACATCCAACATATGGGAAGGAAGCACTTTGCTGGGAAGTTATTTTAATTCTGTCAGAAATATTTGTAACAACATGTTATTGAAGTACATAGTGCATAGCCTTTGGAGCATTGGTGACATCACAGAAAGAGATTGACATGAGTTATTCTGAGCATTGTACTCACAGAGAATTTCAGACATCTTTCACATCTGGGGATGTGAGTGCTGCTGGCTGGGCTAACATTTGTTGACCATCCCTAATTGCCCTGAGAAGCTGGTGGTGAGACACCTTCTTCAACTGCTGTGATTAATGTGATGTAGAAACATCCACAGTGCTGTTAGAGAAGGAGATCAAGAATTTTGATCTAGTGACAGTGAATGAACAGCAATATAGTTCCAATTCAGAATGCTGTGTCGCTTGGTAGGGAACTTGCAGCTGGTAGTGTTCCCATGCGTCTGTTGCTCTTGACCTTCCAAGTGCTTGAGGTCATGGGTTTGGAAGGTGCTGGCAAAGGGAGCTTGGTAAGTTGCTGCAGTCCATCTTGTTTATGGTACACACTGCTGCCAAGGTGTGTCAATGGTGGAGGGAGTCAATGTTTATGATAGAATAATAATCAAGTGGGCTACTTTGACTTGGATGGTGTCGAGCATATTTCCAATCTTTCTGTAAAATTACCATCTGATAATCATCATCATAATCCATGTTATATGTGAGGGAACGAACAAGAGGGAAAAACATACTCGACCTCATCCTCACCAATCTGCCTGCCGCAGATGCATCTGTCCATGACAGCATTGGTAGGGGTGACTACTGCACAGTAGTTGTGGAGACAAAGTCCCGCCTTCATACTGAGGATACCCTCCATCGTGTTGTGTGGTACTACCACTGTGCTAAGTGGGATAGATTTCAAACAGATCTAGCAACTCATGACTGGGCATCCATGAGGTGCTGTGGACCATCAACAGCAGCAGAACTGTACACAACCACAATCTGTAACCTCATGGCCTGGCATATCCCGCACTTAAGCATAACCACCAAGCCAGGGGATTAATCCTGTTTCGACGAAGAGCGCAGGAGGGCATGCCAGGAGTAGCACCAGGCGTACCTAAAAATGAGGTGTATACCTGAAGCTGCAAGTCAGGACTACTTGCATGCCAAACAGCAAAAGCAGCATGCTACAATCAACGGATCAGATCTAAGCTCTGCAGTCCTGCCACATCCCATCATGAATGGTGGTGGACAATTAAACAACTCACTGAAGGAGCAGGCTCCACAAATATCCCCATCTTCAATGATGGGGGAGCCCAGCATATCAGTGCAAAGAATAGACTGAGGCATTAGCAACAATTTCCAGCCAGAAGTGCCAAATGGATGATCCATCTTGACCTCCTCTGGAGGTCCCCAGCATCACAGGTGCCAGTCTTCAGCCATTTCGATTAACTCCATATGATATCAAGAACTGGCTGAAGGCACTGGATACTGCAAAGGCTATGAGTCCTGACAGTATTCCAGCAATAGTACTGAAGATTTGTACTACAGAACTTGCCGTGCACCTAGTCAAGTTGTTTCAGTACAGTTACAACACTGGTATCTACCCAGCATGTGGAAAATTGCTCAAGAATGTCCCATCCACAGAAAAAAGGCCAAATCCAACCTAGCCAATTACCGCCCCATCAGTCTACTCTTGATCACCTGTAAGGTGATGGAATGGGTCATCAACATTGCTATCAAGCTGCACTTACTTATAAATAACCTGCTCACTGACACTCAGCGCTGGTTCTGTCAGGGTCACTCAGCTCCTGACCACATTACAACCTTGGTTCAAACATGGACAAAAAAGCGGAACCCCAAAGGCGAGGTGAGCTTTATTGCCCTTGACGTCAAGGCAGCATTTGACTGAGTGTAGCATCAAGGAGCCCTGGCAAAACTGGAGCCAATGGGAATCAGGAGAAAACTCTTTGCTGGTTGGAGTCATACTTAGCAAAAAGGAAGGTGGTTGTGGTTCTTGGAGGTCAATCATCTCATTACCAGGACATCACTGCATGAGTTCCTCAGGGTAGTATCCTCGGCCCAACCATCTTCAGCTGCTTCATCAATTACCTTCCTTCCATCATAAGGCCAGAAGTAAGGATGTTTGCTGATGATTGCACAATGTTCAGCACCATTCATGGCTCCTCAGATACTGAAGCAGTCCATGTCCAAATGCAACAAGACCTGGACAATATCCAGGCTTGGGCTGATAAGTGGCAAGTAACATTCACACCATACAAATACCAGGCAATGACCATCCTCAAGAAGAGAGAATCTAACCAACACCCCTTGACATTCAATTGCATTTCAAAAAACAATCCATGTGATAAGCAGATTTTGTTAATTCATTTGAAATTTTATAAAATGATTGCCTATTACAGAAGTATGTGATAGCTCCTGTTAATTATGCAGTAAATGATTTTAAAATAATCAAATTTTGCATGTGAAAGAGATGAATGTATGATTACATTATGAATGCAATTTGGCAAGCAAACATTTCCAATGTGCATACGAAAGAGGGAGAGAATCAGAGACATCAAGATTCTGATTTTAAAACATGACAGTGAATGGATGAATTGATTAACCTATATGTAAGGTAGAAATATGTTAATCTGCACGATATCAAGAGCATTGCCATTTTCTTCTCACATTAATATATATATGGTGAATAGCTGAGGTCCAAGAACAGATCCCTCGGGAACACCACTTGTCACATCCCACCAATCAGAGAACAAACCCTTTATTCCTACTCCCTGTTTCTTATCTCCCAACCAATTACCAGCACCATGGCACTCTATTATTGTTTCCTAAATTATTTTTCACTTCTCTTTTTCTTTGTGCCTTCCCGTACCAAGCACTATTTCCTTGTTAACCTACTTAGGTGTCCTTGTCAGTGCTGCCCTATGAATAGCTATGCAGGAGGACACATAAGGGACTGAATTTTCCTCCACACTCCATCTGAAATTGGGCACGACTCCAATACAAATAAGGGGGAAACTTAGCCCGTGATGTCTAGCACTGCCTTTTACTCTGACCTTATTTTCGCAACCTGCACCCCTGCTACAACTGCTGTGACCATCTCTTCCTCACTGGTAAGGAAGCTTAGCCTGCATTTCTTTCTTATCCATTGTTAGCACCACTCCTCAAATCCAAGATTCCTTGGGATAGTGGTGATAAGGCTCTGAACTCCTAGGATGGAGGTAAAGGCCGAGTAAGGGCCTTCACTCTCTCCAAACCCAGAAAGAAAAAAAAACAGTAAAAACTGGGAAATAAGAGTGCTGGTCTCTGAACTTTTTTTTCCTTCTGGGAACAATTCCCTCGGCAGGTTTCACTTGAGGCCTACAAAAACTTTATTTAAAATTTTCATTAGGACCCTTCAGCCTCCTTGAGTGTTTCTCCACCTCCTGTGGTTCAATATAGTTTCACTACCGTACCACCACAATTCTACCTCTGATAGTGGCAGGCTCTCTCTTGGTGGTGGGAATCACTCTGGCAGCCCATCCTGCATTCCGGATACCCCAAGCCAAGAAAATCAGCACAGTGGGTTTAATGGATTAGCTTAAAGTCCTGTCCCCCTGCAATGCAACCCAAGGTAACTTGTCCTCCAATCATCCTTTACTGTGTAAGGATGCCAGAGCAGCTCGAGCTGCGATTAGAAACTCACTTGGCAAACATGCATTCTTCATGCAGTGGTGTGAATGTTACAATCCCACCTCATACTAATTTTTTAAAGGGCATTTTTTAACTGGCACCTCCTATTCCAACATTTAAATAACTTCATAATCATGCACAAGAACATTAACAGTGAAATAGCAATTTCACATTGCCACTGAATTATGTCTGTTTCCTAAAATGAAAGTCAATATCAATAGGGGTAAAGCATTCAAAATGGAACACAGGAACAAGAGTAGGCCATTAATCCCCTCTAGCCTGCTCCACCATTCAATGAGATTATGGTTGATCTGTATATTATCCACCTGCCTTGGTTCCATACCCTTTAATACCCTTAGGTAGCAAAAATCTATTGATCTCAGATTTAAAATTATTAATCAAGCCAGATTTTTGTGGGAGAGAGCTCCACACTTCCAGTCCTGAATTTTCCCTTGGTGGGCGTGCTCGACCAGCCGGCCTGGGAGTGGTTGGGAAACAGGCCCCTGACCGCGAATGGCCCATGACCATGATTTCACGCTGGTTGGCCAATTAATGCTTGCCCAGCGTAAAACAGATCTTCCCAATGGTCAGGAAGGGCCAGGTGGGTGCCTGTGGAGCACTGGTCCAATGGTGACCCAGCAGGCAGTTTAAACTCAGCAGAGGCAGCTCCCTGAAGGCTGCCAGGGGAGAATCTTTCTGTGGTCTGGAGACTGGGGCAATGGCCTCAACAGCAGCTGGAGATGTCAGGCAGAAGGGCAGGTCAGGTGGGCACTCGGCTGCCCAGTTTTTGGAGGAGTGCCTTCCGCTCCTCAAGGAGGAGGTGGGTGTCAGGCAGGACACCCTCATTCCAAGGGATGTCAGGAGAAGGCCAGCGCATCAGACCAAAAAAGCTTGGGAGGAGTGGCAGCCGAGGTCAGCAGTCATGACGTCATGAGGCACACGTGGGTACAGTGCCAGAAAAGATTCAACAACCTGCTTCACTCAGCAAGGGTGAGTACCTAATTGGCATGGATCAGTTTGGAGAAGTGTTAAGGGCTGGCCATCCCTCTGTGGAGCTCAGGACGATGCTCAGTCAAAGGCTAATGATGGGCTTCTGGAGACATCCATAGGTGGCAGATGCTGGATGTCCAGCAAGATGTGCAGGAGGATCTGGCAGAGATCCATGAGGGTATGCGTGCCATGGTCTCTGTTGTGGAGGAGTCCATGTGGAGCATTAGCACTCCATTAACGCTCATCGCCCAGTGCACTGCCTCCTCCATTGAGAGAGTGGTGACTCTCATCGACAGACAGCTCCAAATACAGAATCAGGGTTTCCTGGGATTGCTCTCGGACCCGCAAACCCTCACACAGGCAATTACCTCAGATGGTCAGTGCCAGTGTAGGAGATGGATGAGGCACCCAGTATCCCAGCTAGGTGCCCATTCATCAATGGCGAGCAGGAGATCCAGAGTGATGTCACGTTGGTGCTCGAGCTGCCTGTCCTCTCTGCAGGCTCTTCTCAGGGCTCTCTGGATGATGGCAGTAGATCCTTCACCCCTCTGCCAGTGACCGCGGTGTCTGATGAGGCTGAGATGACTGGGGAGATGCCAGCCGTGGCACTGGCTGCTCCTTCCCAGGCAGGGCCAGAACAGGTTGCACAGGCCAGAGGATGGCTGCCAAGGCAGCAGAGTCAGCAGGCTGTCTCCAATGCTGCTGCCAGCGAGGGTGGGGGGAGATGAGAGCACCAAGACACAACACTTGCAAGCGTAAGCTTAAAGCATCATGAGCACAAGTGAGACTGTTCGCGGGTGACCTTCTGTGCTGCCATGTTTGTTTATATGTTTACTGGTGTGGGCATTAACACCAGAAATGGTAATGTTCATTTGTTTTGAGTGTCAAAATTATATAAATTTTGCTTTTGTCTTAACCGCCTGAAAATGCTTCACTTTCGTTTGGTGCAGTTTTCGCCAGTATGTAATGCCGGATGTGAGTGGCTCTAAACTTTATTACACAGGCACTGAGTGGACTTTGCATTAAAACGATAGGGTCATTTCAAACATCTGGGATGGAGGCAGCAGCTCTGGCATGAGATGGGAGCAGATCTTTGGCAACCTAGCTGAAGGAGCGTCGGATCAAGGCTTCCCTGCCCTGCTGAAGAGTTCAGGGGTCTGCCTCCACGCCCTCAGCGTTCTCCTCACCGTGCTCCTATTCTAACTCACCACTCAATTCATCCTCTGTGGCCTGTGGCGCTGCCTCAATATCCTCTTCCTCCAGTGGGACCCTGCTTGCCAGTGCCAGATTGTGGAGAGCACAGCACGCAACCACTATCAGTGACACCTGCTCTGGGGGATATTGTAGTGCTCCCCCTGAACGGTCCAGGCATCGGAAGCGCATCTTCAGAATATCTATGGTCCTCTCTATCACTGCCCTTGTGGAGGCATGACTCCTATTATAACGCTGCTCAGCCTCCGCTCTTGGGTGGCGGAGAGGCATCATAAGCCACGTTTTCATGGGTAGCCTTTGTCACCCAGCAGTGATCCATCCAGCCGAGCTGGAGCACTGAATAGCCTTGGCATCTGGGAATGTCTGAGGAAAAAAGTGTCATGGGAGCTGCCAGGGTATCTTGCACAGACTTTCAGAATCCACATCTTGTAGTTACAAACTATCTGGATATTCATCGAGTGGAATCCCTTCCTGTTGACGAAGGCACCCGGCTGACCCACTGGCGCCTTGATGGTCACGTGTGTGCAATCGATTGCACCCTGGATCCAGGGGAACCCAGCAATCACCGAAAACCCTCTGGCTCAATCAGCCTGGCTGGTTCGTCCGTATGGAAACGAATAAATGTGATTACCCACCTGAACAGAGCTTCCGTCACCAGCTTGATGTAACTGTGGACAGCTGATTGAAACACTCCACAAAGATCCCCCACTGACACCTAGAAAGAGCCAGAGGCATAGAAGTTGAGGGCCACTGTGACCTTTGAAGACACTGGCATGGGGTTTCCAACCACACAGTTGGGGGTGATCTCAGGCCCAATCATATGACAAATGAAGGTCACGGTCTCCCTGGAGAGGTGGAGCTTCCTTCTGCATTGCACCTAAGACATAGTAAAGTAGCTGCATCACTGCCTGTAAATCCTGGAAGCAGGATAGTGGCATCTTCTGCAGCGCCTTCTGCCTTGAACTACATGCTAGCCCTGTGCCCCTTGTGCCTGTAGCACTCCTCCTACAGGTTGCTCCCCTGGAAGCTGAATAGGGATACCTGGCCTCCTCTCCCTTCTGCCCCTCTGTTCCTCCTCAGAGGAGGTACCACCAGCAGAGACCTCAATCCCCATTACCAGCATTAGGGCTGTCTGATACCTGGAAGGATCCACAAGGGCAAAATTCTCCGGGGACCTTGGAGACACCAATAAGTCCTGAAATGAAGCCTGGGAATGACAAGAATGAAGCTCAGAACTGAGATGAAGCTGTCAAGTTCACATAAGCAACCAGAAGCGAAATATCTCCTAACCTCCTCATTGCTCACAATGGCAATGCTGCAGACCCTTTTTATCCCACCCTTGGATGAGGTTTTGCAAAATGTGAGCTGCCCGCCTGCCCGTTTTGCCCATTCGAAGAGCGCAAAATCGCACGGGCAATGTGAAATCGGGATCAATTGCCTTTTTAATGGCCTTAAGTGACCTTTTAATTGATGGCAGGTGCAGCTCCAAGACCTGTGTGTGCCCGCCCACCTGAAGATGGCGCGCATGCAGGATGACATTGGCCCGCTTGCCCGACGTCATTTCACGCAATTCCATGTCCAAAGGCGTAAACTTCTGTCCCTACAGTTCTTTGCATGAAGATGCTTTTCCTAATTTCTCTCCTAAACGGTCTGACTGATCTTAAGGTTTTGTCTCCCTGCCCTAGACTCCCCTACCAGTAGAATAGGTTTCTCTCTGTCTATCCTATCAGTTCCTTTCAAAATTCTAAAACTTAAATCAAATCAAACCTTAATCTATATTCCAGGGAATACAAACCTAGTTTATGTAGGTAATTTCTCCTCATAATCTAACCCTTAGAGCCTTGGTAAAATTCTTTTGAATCTGCACTGCACTCATTAAAAATGATCAAGAAGATCTGCATATGGCTGTCTGAGGCTAAGATATGTCTACATTTTGTAACCAATCATTTATCAAACACATTTCTAATTGCTATTCAACAGTGTCTAATCATCTTGGGAACCTAGCTCCAATTTAGGCAAAGTTGAGTTGCTTCCTGTTTCTGACATATGCTAAGAGTTTCGAGATATATGGGGCTCTAGCTGTGTTAGCTATGTTTCACAGATGAATCCAAGAACATTGAGCTCTATTCAAAGAAAGAAAGACTTGCATTTTTATTGCACCTTTCACAACTTCAGGATGTCCAAAAGTGCGTCACAGCTAATTAATTAGTTTATGGCGTGCAATGACTGTTCTAATGTAGAAAACACAACAGCTAACAGGCACATAGCAAACTCTCACAAATAACACTGAAATAATGTAAAATCTCATCTGTTCTTCTTCAAATAATGCCATGGATTCTTATACATTCCGAGAGAGATGTCTCATCCAAAATACAGCATCGTCGACAGTGCAGCACTCCTTCAGCCAGTTTCAGGGAAAAAACTATATTATTACCCTTCAAGTAATCTTGTGATAAGCTCACTTTAAATTTTAATTTAATTTGTTTTGAAAGCTCAATTTATGTAAGCAAAAGAAATATAGTGTCAGTAAAAGTCACGTAATTGACTCCTTCTTAGGAGAGGTTCATCTTTTTTAAAAAATTGCTGCATTTGCAACAAGATAATGAGACACTTTGGGATTAAATTTGAATCCCTGTATGTATCATTTGAATTTCCCCATATTCATTTAAATAACCTACTTTATCTTTTATTTATATATTTTTCTATGAAACTATCACCAAACTGTTTAGAATTCATGCAATGAAAGAAAAGGCTACATTTTTGGCAGGTCCTAAAAGGCAATACCTAATGATAGCCTAAATGGATCTCTGTAGTTATCCAAAATTATATATAGATTATGGTTGTAGGCTCCAAATAAGTTTTTAACAAGGCTTATGTCTTTTTAAAATACTAATTTTTTGTGTCTAGCATGCATGTCCTGTGTGCCTGGGTGTTGTAACATTACGCATATGGTGCTGAAGTAGTAATTCAGAGAGGTCATGAGTTAAATTTCCAGCATGGTAAGCAATGAAACTGAATTCAATAGATGGTGGTAAAGGACTGGCTGACATTTGAAAAAAAGACCATGAAGCTATCAGCTGTCAGCTGTCACTGATGGGCAATTTCTTTAAGTGCAGGGCCCCTTTAAATTTTTTTGCACGGCCTCACACATGTGGCATTCTAAAGGGGAACATTGCCTGCCACCCTAATTAGTCTGGCCTTTCTGTGAGTGTATTCCCACATCACATGATTGAAACTTCATGCCCTCATACTATCTAGGGATGGGTAATACATTCTACCTTGTCACATCCCAAGAACATAAAAACAAATTAGAACTTTCATCAACAAGAGTGGCTCGAGTGCACCACTCCTGACTGAGTTGGCCGGGTCCTGAAGGACATAGCTATCAGGCCAGACCTGCGCAAGGTGTCGATGGAACCAACAAGAGGGAAAAGCCCACTAAACCTTGTCCTCACCACTCTATCTGTCACAGATGCATCTGTCCATTACAATATAGATAGGAGTGAATTCCGCACAGTCCTTGTGGAATATGAAGTCCCGTCTCCACACTGAGCATACCCTCCATTGTATTTTGTGGCACTGCTATCACTCTAAATGGGATAGATTCAGACTCAAAGCTGGGTATCCCTATATGGTGCTGTGGGCCATCAGCAGCAGCAGAATTGTATTCAACCACAATCTGTAACCTCATAGCCCAGCATATCCCCATTCTACAATTACCATCAGGCCAAGCAATCAACACTAGTTCAATGGAGAGTGCAGGAGGGCATGCCAGGAGCAGTACCAGGCTTACCTAAAACTGAGCTGTCAACCTGCTGAAGCTACAACACATGACTACTTGCCAAACAACAGAGACAGCATGCAACAGACAAAGCTAAGCAATTCCACAACCAACAGATGAGATCAAAGATCTGCAATCCTGTCACATCCGATTGTGAATGGTGGTGGACAATTAAACACCCAATAGAGGAGGAGGCTCCACAAATATTTCCATCCTCAATGATCAGTGCAAAAGACAAGGCTGTAGCATATTCAACCATCTTCACTCAGAAGTCCCAAGTGAATGATTCATTTCGGCCTCTCCAGAGGTCCCCAGCATCACAGATGCCAATTTTCAGCCAATTCAATTCACTCCACTGATATCAAAAAATGGCTGAAGGTGTTGGATACTGCAATGGCTAAGGACTCTGACTGGATCCCAACAATAGTGCTGAAGACTTGTGCTCCAGTACTAGCCCCGCCTCTATTCAAGTTGTTCCAGTACTGCTATAATACTGGCATCTACCCAACCATGTGGAAAATTCCTACGTCTGCTGATGATTGGATAATGTTCAGTATCATTCTCAACCCCTCAGATACCGAAGCAGTCTGTGCAGCGAGACCTGGACAACATTCAGGTTTAGGATTATAAGTGGCAAGTAACATTCGCGCCACACAAATGCCAGGCAATAACCATCTCCAGCAAGAGAAAATCTAACCATCCCTCCTTGAAACCTGTGGGTCACCATTGACCAGAAATATAACTGGAATAGCCATAAGAATATTGTGACTACAAGAGCAGGTCAGAGACTTGGAATTCTGAGGTGACTAACTCATCTCCTGTCTCCCCAAAGTGTGTCCACCATCTACAGGGCATGTCAAGAGTGTGATGGAATGCTCTCCACTTGCCAGTATGAGTGCAGCACCAACAGTACTCAAGAAGCTCGACACCATCCAGGAAAAAGCAGCTTGCTTGATTGACAGCCCATCAATCAACTTAAATGTTCACTGCTTCCACAATTGAAACACAGTGGCAGCAATATGTACCATATTCAAGATTGACAGGAGTAACTCACCAAGTCTCCTTCGACAGCATCTTTCAAACCCTCGACCTCTACAGACTTGAAGGAAAAGGGCAGCAGATAGATGGGAACACCACCACCACCTGGACGTCCCACTCCAAGGCACTCACCATCCTGACTTTGAAATATATCGCCATTCCTTCACCGACGCTGGGTCAAAATCCTGGAACTCCCTCCCTAACAGCAGTGTGAGTGTACCTACATCACAGGGACTGCAGCGATTCAAGAAGGCGGCTCAGCAGCACCTTCTCAATGGTACTTAGGGATGGGCAAGAAATGCTCGCCGGTGACACCCACATCTCGTGAAAGAATGAAATTGTTAAAAATCAAACATCCTTCTTGACCACTCAGGAGAAAACATTGAAAAAAAATCTAGCCATCAATTTATCAAAGTAATTGATATTTCTACCGTGCAAATAAGGTTTTTAAAAAAAGCATCAGGAAATTAATTATACTAATAACATGATTAAATATATGCACTAATTATAATATGTTTATTAAAGTTTTTCCTTGGAGGGTTAAATCTTGGCCTCTAGGATTTGATGGAGCAGATTTTACTCATTTGTACTTGGTTGCAAATAACCACCTGGGTGTAGCATGTAGAGAAAAATCAAGTGCGGAGGATTGTACACCCATAACAGAGCAAGCTTACTATTACATCCATGCATTGGCCAGGCAACTATTTACATGTAGACATGAAAGAGAAAAATCTGCCCTGTTAAATTTTCCTGGAATAGTGACTATGTGAGCTGAAGGCAGATTCACGTAGCCTGAACATGTGCAGTGTGCATGATTTCCCAGAACACACCAATAACATTTAGTTCACCCAATAGACAAAATACCTTTCTCCAGTTGCTAACATATTTTATTCCATTTAATATTCATTGAGGAAGAGTTTGAGAACAAATTTATGAAGCTTCAACCAAGTGAAAGGCTAAGTATTTGGTTGAAGTATATACTGAATGTATTTTTGGAATACAGATGGCGTGCGAAATGTGCCAAGCAGAGAAATAAAAAGACAGACAAAGAACAAAAGACTAAAAAACAAACAAATAAAGTGTAGCCAAGATTCCACAGGAGGCCTCTGGATAAAACTCTGGAAGAGGGTTAAACGCCTACTCATCTTGTCCCAAACTGCTGGTGTCAGAGCTGTTTGCATAATGTGGCAGGATACTATTGGTGAGTTCCTGCTTCAAGTTGCGAGGGTGGCAGGGAGGCTGATGGGGTTTTACTGCATGTGGAACTGTGCCATGTAAGCTGGCCTATAGGCCAATGCAAAACGAATAAAAATTGAATTTAAAATGCTTACTTCTTGATTTTGCCAAATTTGGAACTGCAATTGGTTGATCTGTCATCAGTTTTATTGCTGAAAGTCAACTTTTAAATTTTACATTCCTCTGACAAAAAGTAGCAACACCCTGGCATTTTTGTACAAACAGTGTTGTCATGATACAAACAGAGGAAAGCCTGTGATGCTGTGGGAGAAAAGGCGGGGTTGTGGATTTTAACAGTAATGAATGGCAGGGTTGAAGTCAAGTGTGAAGTTAAATTCAGAGGAAAAATAATTGCAACCGTATCCATGCTCCAACACACTGACACTCTTTGCTGGAGTCGACCCAACCATTCGTGTAGCGGTGTTGCCGATCATTTAAGCTGATAACTGAATGCAAATGAGGGCTTTTTCATGGCTATTTAACTTTCATTCTGATTTAATGCCTCCAACATGAATTTCCTCAGGTTGGGAAACTGACCAGTGAAAAGGAGGCAAATTGCAAATGCATTTCATGTGGGTCCATCAAATTTAGACAGCTCCAACTTAAGACATTCAATACTTACAGCTGCTTTATCAGTTTTCTCTGGCAAATGCTTAGAAGAGACAGGTTTTGCAGAACTTTGAAAGTTTTCAATCAGGTTGGGAAGCACATTGGATGCTTTTGACAGTACAACAGAAGAGAAAGACAATCACCGTCCAGCTAGGGAAGCAACTGCATACTGTCCCAGAAGGGGAAAAAAAAGTTTGGACCAATACTCTTATTTCCCAGGTTTTACTAATGTTCCATTTTAAGGTACACAAGACCAGTTCAGACCAGTGTTCTTATTTCCCAGTTTTTACTGTTTTCTTGTTCTGGGTTAGTGGAATCAGCAGGTGCACAGTGAGAGAATTTCCCATGGGGAGAAGTCAAGATCCCAGGAGGCACTATCCACAAAGCAGTGTGGAAGTTCAGCTTCCTTGGTTTCCTGGAAAAGCAATGGTATTCCAAGTTGCATTGGTGGCACACAACTGCAGCCTCCTGGAAGAAGACTTGTTACGTGCTTGGCCAGGCAATCAAGCACTACCAGTGGTTGTAAAAGTCACAATCACCCTCAATGTTTTGAGATCTAGGGCTGAATTTTACGAGGAGGGAAGAAGTCCCAAGGCTGGGGCCAAAAGTAGGAGGCAACCCCACTATGATGGATATCGGGAACCTGTGGCGAATATTGGCAGCAGTGGCCAATTGAGAGCTGCCACCAGGAGTGCTATCCAATTAAAGATGGTAGCCTGGCTCCCAGTGCTGCTGAAATATGAATTAGTTGTGAGAATTGATGTGATGCAGTACATTTGGCAAGGCAGTAAAGGTGGGCACAGTGGAGATGGATCAGCAAATACTCTTACGTTTACTGATCTAGCTTGAGTTATTAGATTGCTTCGTGCACTGCATCCAATACCAGGGCACAATCACTAAATCATGGAATCACAGATTGATACAACAGCAGAGAATGAAGCCATTCAGTCCATTGTACTGTCAGTTCTTTGCTTGATCTATCCAATTCATCACACTCCCTTGTTATTTCCCATAGCCCTCAGTTTTATTTCCCTTTAAGTATTTTGTCAATTCTCTTTTGAATGTTACTGTTGAATCTCCATCCATCACCTTTTTAGGTGGTGTATTCTAGATCACAACTCATTGTGTTAAGAAGCATTTCCTTATGTCGTCTCTGGTTCTTTTGCCAATCCCCTTAAGCCTGTGTTTTCTGGTTGTCAATCCTCCTGCCACTAGAAGTCATTCATGATTTTGAATGCCTGTATCAAATCTTCTCTTCTCTCTACTTTCTTTGCTCCAAGGAGAACAACCCCCAACTTCTCAAGTCTTGCGACATAACTGAAGTCCTTAATTCCTACCACCCATTCTAATAATTTCTTCTGCACTCTCTCCAAGCCTTTGACATTCTTCCAAAGGCATAGAGTCCAGGACTAAACACAATGGGCGGAATTGTCTGTGCCCACTGGTGTCGGGCATGCTTGGTGGTTTGAGCGGACAATATAGCGAGAAGGCCAAAAGTCAGTTTCACGACGTCATGAAGCCAGTTTGCAATTGTCCACTCCGCCCGCAAATAGCAGGCCATTGGGCTGATGTTTCCCACCATCAGAGATCGGGAACCTCATTGTAATACATCTGCATATCATTATACGATGATCCCGCCGGGCTCCTTTGATCATCTGCCCACAATCACACTGACGTGTTACACAACTGCATTTAAAAGTCGTAAAGTTGGCAGGTTGCACATTGAGGGGAACTCGGAGGTGAGTACACAGTAATGTTGCGGAGCGCTTGCTCAGGTCACCTATTGAACTCCAAGGCTGAGGCGCATTGTGGGGGAGAGCAAAGGCTGCCCTGTGATTGAAGGTAGAGCACAAGCACGTATGGAGTTGGGGGGTGGGCTGGGTGAGTGAAGCAGCCACGCATTAGGGAAACCTTGTATACAGTTGGAGTCAGGCCTCCAGCTTATCCGCAAAGCAGAGGCATCAAAGTGCCACCAAGTGCTCCAGAGCTTTTTACCCCCCAAGCACAGACTGCAAAGTAATGAACACTGTAGTGGACTGCATATCAGTTGGACGACTGCACAAGTCGTACAATCTCCTTGCTAAATCTGGCTGTACAGCAGTCACTGGCGGAGGCACTCACAGCCCCTTGTGAAGTCATCATCCTGGTTTGGAGCAGTCTCCCCCATGATTCAAGCTAACAGCACAGCCTTGCAGTGTGGGTTAGGAGAATGCCTGCGCCTGAGCTGAGAGCACAGCATGCAGTCCAATGGGCAAAGCTACTGCCAATCGGTCAGGTGGAGTGTGGTGGAGGTGAGTGGGGGCTCATGCAGCGCATTAATCTCTGGTCATCCAAGTGGTGGCCAGCATTCTCCGGGTTGCGTTAAGGGGCCTTCAGGCTTAACCAAAAGAGGTTCTTAGTACACCCAAGCTAACCCTCTCCTTCATCCTGCAGGATCATGGAGCCTGGTGACCTAGCTGTATGCCTTGTGGCTTACAGAGGGCGAAGAGGACTGAGAAGAATATGGCTGAGGTGCCTGGCTGCGCAGAGGGAGGAGCAACATCCTCTAGATGAAGGGGCTCCTGCACGTGCCACCGAAGAGCAACAGCGAGCCTCACTGGTTGGCACCTAGCTAGATCTAGAGTATATAGATGCCGTCATTCATTGCTGCAGATGACCGAGAACCAGTGTCGCAAAAGACTGCGCATGTCTAGGGAACTGGTCAGTCACATCTGCCAGCTACTGCAGGATATGGTGCCATAGGGATATGGGGGGTATCCACTGCCAGTGGCTGTGAAAGTGACTGTGGCGCTCAGTTTCTATGCCGGTGCCTCCTTTCAGGACTCCACAGGTGATCTCTGTGGGATATCACAAGCCTCCATCCACAAATGCATCCATGAAGTCACAGATGCCATCTTTGCGAGGGCACACAACTTTGTGCATTTCACCTGGGACAAGGAGAACCAGGATGCAAGAGCAATTGGATTTGCCCAGATCTTGGGTTTCCCACAGGTGCAGGGTGTCATCGACTGCACGCACATGGCACTCAGATCTCTGTCACAACAAGCAGTCAACTTGCTAAATGTGCAGCTGGTGTGCGACCGCCACAAATGCATCCTGCAGATCTGCGCATGGTTCCCAAGGAGTATCCTACATTCTCAGTTGGTCACAGATCCCTGAAGTCTTCTAGGGTCCACCGAAGCTGCAGAGATGGTCCCTTGGGGTCAAGGGCTACCCACAGATAATGTGGCTGATGGCACCCGCGCAGCGCCCTGAGATTGCAGCAGAGCAAAGGTATAACGAGGCTCACGATGGCGGAGCAGACCATCGGGATGCTGAAAATGAGGTTCTGGTGCCTGGACCGGTCTGGTGGAGCCCTACAATATAGTCCACAGAGGGTGTCATGCATCGTCATCATCCACTGCATCCTTTACAACCTGGCGCCACAACGGGGAGAGGAGCTGGCTGAGGAGAAGCTGGAGATCTCCTCTGATGAAGAGAACGACGACAGGGATGAGGGTTAGGAGGCCCTCGAAGGTGACGATGTTAAGGATGAGGCCCGCGCACTGGCCGTGAGGTAGGCACGCTCAGGAGGCCCTCATAAATGCTAGATTTGTGGAGGAAGATGATGACATGCAGTGAGGAGACACCATAGATCCTCACATTGCATCTATGAATCTACAAATCCAACTTAGTCTACTGCATTCGTTGCTCCCAATGTGGTCTCCTCTACCAAGAGGAGAGACCAAACGTAAACTGGGCGACCACTTTGCAGAACACCTGCGGTCTGTCCACAAGAATGACCCAAACCTCCCTGTCGCTTGCCATTTTAACACTCCACCCTGCTCTCTTGCCCACATGTCTGTCCTTGGCTTGCTGCATTGTTCCAGTGAAGCCCAACGCAAACTGGAGGAACAACACCTCATCTTCCGACTAGGCACTTTATAGCCTTCCGGACTGAATATTGAATTCAACAACTTTAGGTCTTGAGCTCCCTCCTCCATCCCCACCCCCTTTCTGTTTCCCCCTTCCTTTTGTTTTTTTATCCAATAAATTATATAGATTTTTCTTTTCCCACCTATTTCCATTATTTTTAAGTATTTTAAAATATTTTATGCTCTCCCCACCCCCGCTAGAGCTATACCTTGAGTGCCCTACCATCCATTCTTAATTAGCACATTCGTTTAGATAATATCACCAACTTTAACACCTATGTGTTCTTTTGTTCTATTGTTGTTGACATCTTTTGATGATCTGCTTCTATCACTGCTTGTTTGTTCCTACAACCACACCACCCCCCTCCACTTCACTCTCACTCTCTCCCCACCCCCCCACGCCCCCACCTTAAACCAGCTTATATTTCAACTCTTTCTTGGACTCGAACTCAAGTTCTGTCGAAGGGTCATGAGGACTCGAAACGTCAACTCTTTTCTTCTCCGCCGATGCTGCCAGATCTGCTGAGTTTTTCCAGGTAATTCTGTTTTTGTTTTGGATTTCCAGCATCCGCAGTTTTTTTGTTTTTATATTTGCATCTATGAATGTTTAACTCCAGTCTGGTTTATGACAATGCACATACCCTCTGTGATAATGCTTCTGTCATGGAGGTGCAGCAGATAATAACGATCTTCTGATGTTCTCGGTCTCTGTACCGACTCGGTCACGCCGAATTAAGTGTGCAACCGAGATCCTTTCACCCCAACAAACCAAAGGGCACTAGATCCAACAAATTAGTAACGAGGGTAAAAGCACGAAAAGCCTCAGAAAAAAACAAGGTAAAAAGTGAGGAGGAACAAAGGAAATCAGAAGAACCAAATTTGGGCCATAGATTGTACCGTAGTTGTAAGTAAAAGAAAATTTCCTTCTTGATCATCGAAGTATTCCCCTCAGAGAATGCCGCAGTTTGGGAGATTGGAGCCTTTCAACCCAACCTCAGATGACTGGTCTCACTATGTTGAATGCCTCGCGTTCTTCTTCCAGGCGAACAACATTGCAGGGGAGGAGAAAAGGCACGTGATCCTTCTGTCCACATGTGGGAGTAAGTCATATGGGCTAATTCAGGATCTGTTGGCACCCAGTGCCCAGACTTCAAAAGTTTTGAAGACTTAATGAGCTCTGACTACTGACTCCCAAGCCGGATTAGTGAGGTTGCTGCCTATCCTGTGGCCAGAGCGGGGTTAGAGGACATCACAGCGAGCCTTCACTCTGTCCAAAATGCACTTGAGAAGACGTCATTGGACCTGGGGCTGCAGTCTTTTTTGCCTTTCAGGGCCATGTCCTCATTGCAACAGTCATGCGGTGGGTTTGGGATGATACAGCGTAGAAAGCCGCCATTGCAGCCAGCAGATAAAATGTAGTTTTACTCACCCGCCGCTGAATTTAGCACAAATCTGGATGATTCTGCCCAATATTCAGATGAAGTATAACTTCTGTTTCATAAATATTTAGTATAACTTCCTCATTTTTGTACTCTAACCCTTTACTAATAAAGCCAAGGATCCTATATGTTTTTCTTAACTGGCCTCTCAACTTGGCTTGTCACCCTCAAAGCTTTGCGTACATACACTCTCTGTTCCTCTACCTTGTTAAAATTGTACTTTTTACTTCATAGGCCTGAAAATTACTTTTGGTGGGCACTTACGATTGGCAGGCCAGGGAGTGGCCAGGAAACGGACTGCCGACCACGGTCAGCCCCCAACCGTGATTTCGTGATGGCTGGCCAATTAACAGCCAGCCAGCATGAAACACACGCTGAAAAATGCAGCACTGCCGGAGGTGGGGTAGAAGAAGGCATGAGTCTCAGGGTGCTGCAGACCTTGCCCGCTTGTTTGGCACCCTATCCACAAACATTCACTCCCTCCACTGCTGACGCACAGTAGCAGCAGTGTGTACCATCTACAAGATGCACTGCAGAAATTCACCAAGGCTCCTTCTACAGCACCTTCCAAACCCACGACCACCACCATCTAGAAGGACAAGGGTAGCAGATAGATGGGAACACCACCACCTGGAGGTTCCCCTCCAAACCACTCACCATCCTGACTTGGAAATATATCGCCGTTTCTTCACTGTCGCTGGGTCATAATCCTGGAACTCCCTTCCTAACAGTACTGTGGGTGTACCTACACCACATGGACTGCAGCGGTTCAAGAAGGCAGCTCATCACCACCTTCTCAAGGGCAATAAATACTGGCCCAGCCAGTGAAGCCCACATCCCGTGAATGAATGTAAAAGACCTGAAAATGCTCAAATAGATGTTTAAAAAGCTGCAAAAAAGTGTCCATACATCATAATCAAACACCTGAAATATAGCTGATAAAAATGCTGTCTACAGATATTTATTTTTATCTTATTTCATAACAGAAATTTTATCCTGCCCTTGGATGAGGTTTGATGAAAAATGTAAAGGCCGCCTGGCCAATTCGCCCATCCACAAACCGAAAGGTTGGATGGGCCATGAAAAATCTGAGACAATTACGCCATTAAGGGGCTTAATTGCCTTCTTAATTGTTGGCAGGCGTGCTTCCAAATTTTGCATGTGCCCGCCAAGCGAAATATCATGTGAGTGCGCGAAGATGTCGGGACGTTCACCCGATGTCTTCTCACGCGATTTTACGCCCGATCAGGTCGGGCATATGTCCGCGCGTGGGATGTAAAATTCAGCCCCAGATGTCAAGTTAGAACGTCAGATTTGCTGATTTCAGTTTCACGGGGGCAATAAATTGGGATTTGCAGGTTTTGCTTCTCCAAGCTACGCAGCGTACCTGATGTGCACCTGCATGACACATCTCAACTCTATTTAAAGGGCCAAGGTAAAAATGGAATTGAGAGGAGCCAGGAGTTGTTCAGGATAGATGCACAAAGAGCAAGGGTGGCACCCAGATTTAATAATGCCTCCCTGGAATTACTGCTGGGTACAGTCAGGAGCAGGAGGGATATATTTTTGTCACAATGGGAGGAAGAAACTTTACCTCTCACCAAGAAGATTTAGTTGGAGGTAGCTGAGGAGGTTAGCAGTTGGAGCAGTGTATTAAGGACTCTGTTCTTTTTGATACATATTAATGATCTAGACTTGAATATACAAAGTATTATTTCAACCTATGCAAGTGAGACAAAACTCAAAAATGTAGTAAACAATGAGACAGATAGTAACAGACATCAGGAGAACATAGACAGGCAAATGAAATGGGCATATTCATGACAGATGAAAGAAGAATGCAGAAAAGTATGATATGATAGACTTCGGTAGGAAGAATGAAGAGAAACAACATGGGCAGAATTTTATGTCCCGTGGGTGGGCGCAAGCCCAACCCGATCGGGCATAAAATCACGCGAGATGGTGTCAGGCAAGCATGCCAACATCATTGAGCACTCACGCAATATTTCACTCAGCAAGCGCAATTCCAACTTTTGCGCGCGCCCGCTGGCAATTAAGCAGGCAATTAAGCCCATTAACGGCACAATTGTTTCCGAGTTTCCATGGCCTGTCCAACCTTACAATTAGCCCCCCACTGTGATTTCATGCTGGCTGGCCAATTAGCCAGCGTGGAATTACAGTCAGGGGTCGATCGCAGTCGGGGATCATTTTCCAACAGCTCCTGGGCCCCCAGTGGCACTGACCTGCCAGAAGTAAAATTCAGGCCCTGGATTTGCCCATACACAATCCACCCCCACCTGCTCCTTGGGTCGGAAACCATTTATGTTGTAGCCAATGAGGTACCAGATCTAACAAACCAATGTTGCTAGGCCTGACCCCTCCCCACCACTCCCCAAAGTACCATCACATTTAAACACACATTTCCCCTCTGGTTTAACCAAATCGAAGGATCCCCCTCCACAGTGATGACAGACCAAATGATTCTCATCCCCCTGCCACAGTGCTGCCAAACTCAGCACCATCCTTTAAATTGGCCACTGCAAATATTCCAGCGCTACACCCACTCCGGGAGTTTATACCTGATCTGTGCCACCATCTCAACCCCTCCTCCATACCCCACCTTCTAACTGAGCCCTGTCCTGAGTTTTCCAGTAGAAAAATTGACATTCTTCTGCCCATAATCTTCTCATGCTTAGAATGCTAGAACAGTGAACTACTCCACAGCAATTTTTGAAATAAAATATGCAAAAATTATGATTTATGATGAAAAATGTCTGAAACTGCTCCTTCAATGCCTTCTGCACTCCAGTTTTGTACTTCACACTTCTATACCTTAAGATCAACTTTGCTCCCCAGTCTTAGTGCCCTGTCCTGACCTGATGTAGCCCCTCTCCAATAACTGTATGTACCAAGGGTGAGGCTATTCACAAATTAAATGGCTTGAATCCAAAGTACATACACAATTGCCAAAATGAAATAAATTATCTTTTAAAAATGAAAATAATTAAGTACTACCACAGTACTTAAAAATTAGTAACAGCTTCGAATTAGCTCAATTCTCCCCCAGGTTAAGAGTTTTGAATTGATTATAGAATTACATTTTGCAGCAATGTGATCAGATATTGGGGGCGAGTTATGTGTTAAACCATGTATTTGGGATTTTTATTCATTCCTGTAACTAAATCAATTATGTAGTTACATTGAAGTGACAGGTTATGTAAGTCATCAATTGATAGTTAAAATAGTTGTGGAAAGACTTACCACCTAATTCTTGTTCGATTTTCGTCTGCTTTGCTGGACCTTTTTTAGGTGACTAATGCACTTCTATGATGTCTATAAGAGCCACAGGCACCCTGCTCAGTAAAACCTGGCAAGGGAGAAGAGAAGACCCTCTAAGGTAAATGAAAAACAAGGAAGGTCTTGACCTCTGCTACCCCAAACTCCCCTTCTTCCCTCCTATGAAATGGCCCCAATTCCCCACCACCCTGTTTCCCAATCAGGTGTCAAACAAATGTGCCACCTTAAAAAAGGATAACTAATCGCTATTGACAACATCCAATGCAGGAAGAGTCCGTTGGCTCCTTGCACAAGCAGTGTTACCAGAATCACCAACCTGGATTCAGGAGTAAGAAGGCAAAACCAAAGTTGCATCTTTGATCAGACAATCTATATGTTTTATTCTACACCCACCTCTTGGAACAAAAATAAGTCATGCTCCAAAGTTTGCATGTAAAGCATATAGCAGAAATTTTCATTAGCCCAAACTAATAGGATGCAACAATGAGAATGTTGGATAGTGCAATAAAAAGTATTGTCTTCTGGGCAAATTCTGTCATCTGGTGTTTGACTGTTAGATACAGAGATAACAACAACAGCTGCAAAACTTGTATTCATGTAGCACCTTTAAAGTAATCAAACCTCCCAAATTTGACACCAAACAGCATAAGATATTAGATATTAGGACAGATGACCTAAAGCTTGGTCAAAGAGAAAGGTTTTAAGGGATATGTTAAAAGGTTGAAAGTGAGTTAGAGAGGTGGAGAGGTTTAGTGAGGGCATTCCAGAGCTTGGTGCATTGACAGTTGAAGGCATGGCCACCTGGAGCAATTAAAATCAGGGATGCTTCAAGAGGCCATAATTAGAGGAGTGCAGATACCTTGGAGAGCTGGGGTGCTGGATGAGATTACAGAGCTAGGGAGGGACGAGGTCATGAATAAACTTGAAAATAAGGGTGAGTATTTTAAAATTTAAGCACTGCCTAACCATGACCTATCACAGTAGGTCAATGATAACAGGGATGTGGTGCAAGTAAGGACACAGGCAGAGAATCCACTTCCTTTTCCAGTTAAAGAGAGACTAGGGTGGTTTGAAGTTAAGGCAAGTTGCTTTATTCAGGATTCAAGACAGCGCCAACATGATATTGATACAAAAATCCTCATCAGGAAAGTGACTGATATATTTGAATAGCAAGGTGCATCTTAGAAAATGCAGCAACAAGGAGCCAAGGAAACCCCTCTGCATGATTTCCATTTCAATCAAGATGGAAGCCAATGGAGTAAATGAACCCTTCAATCAAAATGATGAGATTACTGGCAACCCAGATCAAAGTGTTTTTCACAGTCATTTGACTGATGGTAGCTCCAGTGATCTATATGCACTCAAACCGCTTACTTGCCAATTTCTGCCCTGAAATGGGTAGGCCCAAGACATACCCAATATTGGACCTCATTTCTATGAGAGCAGTGAGCTGCGGACACTTGTTGGGTGCCCCAAGTAGCTCATCGGAAAAGTCAATTTCAAGCTTGGGCCACTGCATCACCAGGCAGACCATTTCTGGGGGAGTAATCTGTTTCAGTCACAGTCTTAGGTGTCTCTTCTTCTGCCTTTGCCAACAACAATGCACTTCCTCATGGAATGTCTGCATATCATCCAGCCACTAAATTGGATGCTTAGGCACCCATTTTACTCCTGGAAAACATGCATGATGTCAATTAGCTTCTAGGCTAACATATTCATGATGCCTACTGAATTGTGAGTGTTGCTGCCACTAGATTGGTATACAAACTGTGATTGTTCTTTTCAGAAATTTTTAGCTGGGTGGTTAGAATTTATAAAGCAGCCTTTCAGGCCACATCAATTATTACCCACTTCTTCTTCAAGGAAGGTCCAACCCACAGCGCCACGATTGCCACCTTCGGTTCGGCAAAGAGACAGGTCCCAACTCCATTCCAGCCGGAACAGGGATCGAACCCTATGCTTTGCCACTGATCTGATCCACACCAGCTATCCAGCCGACTGGCCTCCCAAGGAGACTGAGTTGCTGTGACAACATACACTTTTACATGCATGTTGTAACTACAGATAGTGATGGTAGAGGCTCCAATTTCTTTCTTTCATATGGCTGACCAGGAATCTCTCCTGCTCTTAACACCTGCCGTTAGCATGTGTTGGAAGGATTGATGTTGATCCCTGTTTGGTTGTGTTATGAATGCACCTTCCTTGACCATCAAAGTCCAGGAATGGGAATTGAACCTGGAGCTTCTGGTTCAGAAACAGAGACACTACCCATTGCACCACAAGACTTTTGTTATTGCCCACTAATAATTCTTCTACTCTAAGGTGTCTGAAACAATCTTGATTCTAATACTAAACTAGAGGTGTGACAGAATCCAGAATCTAATGCACATGCAATGTGGCATTCAGCACTGAAAACCAGTTGTCTACACATTAAGTAGGTCCCTTACGTATCCTAGAATTTAAACAAGTTCCTTACATTTTGATCTATTGCTCTGAGGATCCTGTAAAAATCTAAAATGGATGTAATTGCTTTTTGAGCTGCTTTTGCTCCTCTGAGGTCAAGCAGAAGAAAAACTGATGATCAGCCTGACTGATCAATGTAACTATGACTTGACTAATGGTGTTACACATGACAGACTAGCTGATGCTTGCAGAATCCCCAGTGAGTGCCTGTAACAAGCCAGTGGCATAAAAGTTGTGCACTGTGGTCACTTTCAAAAAAAACTAACATAACAGAGTATCAATGACAAACTCACCTTCTCAATGTTGCTGCAAATAAATCCTTGTATAAATCAAGTATAGCTCTTTTCTGTGCAAGAATATCCTCCAAATTCTCTTTCAGTTTGGGCCAACAATTGATCTTCTGGGTCTATATATCAGGATAGGTGCAGCATTTCCTTGCAATGCTTCCACTACTGCCTCTGTTCTTGGGCTTGAGATTCTCCTTTTAGATTAATTAGCATCAGTTTTTAGCAAGTGTTAAATGCTTCACTGTTCCAAAGAAATGGAAAGAGACCATACAACAACATATGAAACATTAATGTTAAATTGCCAAAATAGTATTGTACTGCCATTGCTTGTTTGGTCCAAATGATAATTCTGCCCTGTGTTTTGGATATAAATTGATCCATAATCCTTTATGTGAACTTGTCCATGTTCATGGCAAAACATAAGGTAGGGGTAAGGAACATAAGATATATATTTTTAAACAGCATGTAATTTTCTCCATGTTACTGGTTAAAACCATAATCCATTGACACCTAAATAATCCTAAAGAATGAAACAAAAAGCATCTTAACCAATGCCCCATTTAATAATGTTTCAGCCGCCTTTACTTATAAGAGCTATATTGAATAATGCCTTGGCAATCATATGATATCAATCTGCAACCCCAAAGTGTATTGATATTACTCCTACAGAGTGCCCTTCAGAAGACAGATATGAAAATCCACATTAGGCACTAGCTTCATGAATTAGCAAGAGCTAACAATGCCTTTGTTTGCCCTTTGTGTACAGTATTTCAACCCAACAACGTTATCAAATAGGAAGATTGTACAATGGTGTAATGCTAAATCACATGGCATTAAAATTTTGTTTTGACTTTCTTCATACAGGTTTTACATATTGCTTTATTTACATGAACTAAGATGTTATGATCCTTGCTAATTTAATGTGAACCTATCAAAATTACATTGATCCATTGTGAAGTTGCTAGGGAAGATTGCTGCTAATTTTTTCATTACATTTAAATAACCCTAAAATTATTATATGCTTTGGAATATTGGTAATCTGTATTGATTAAAGCAAAGTTTCATAAACCTCACCGTGTGAGAAAAACAAACATGCGCAATGTTTCATTTTAAGAGAAATGCTCATGAAATTGGGGATTTATTGTACTCAAAATAGTGACATTTGTGTCAAGCTCCTTTCCCCCTGCAAAGTTACAACATATTCTAATGGAATTTGAAAAATGGGATGGGATTTTATGAGTTCCAAGGGAGTGTGTTAGGAGGTGAGTGGGGGTGAAAAATCAGATTGAATGGTGTGGGGGAGTGGCATGCTCATCACCTTCCTGATAGCACTGGCATTTATTATCAGCAGAGAAGGTAGCAGAAGGACCTTGTGCCCGTGGGCCAATTGATGGCCTTAAGTGGCCAATTAAGGGCCACTTAAGGGTTTCTTCTCACTGCTTCTTTGCATTGTGGGGAGACCGCCAGTCCTTGCGAGCTGGGAGGAGGGACCCTCTTCATCAGCCACTCCGTAGCACCAAACCCTGACCTCACGAATGACATTGCCCTCTCACTTACCAGGGCCTGCCTGAATGGCCCCAGCAAGCCTGGACCCACTCACCTGGCTTCCAGGGCTTCCTCCATTGCTGGTGCTGTTGTCTGTTTGAGCTCCCTGTGGCACTGCTGGAACTGAAGAACTTCGGGCCATCCAATTGGCTGACAGTTCTTGAGGGAAGGACCTCATCCCTTAAAAGGGACAGGAGCCCCGACTGCAGGCAGTTAATTTCCTACTACATGTAAAATCGTGTCAGGGCTCCCATAACTGGCAGAGGTAGGATTGCCCCCAACTTCCCAGCTCATGGATGGGGCACTGCAGCCCTTTAAAATCCCAGCCATGGTGTCAGATATATTAAAGCTATATATATTACTCCTCTTGTTATTATTCCCAGCTTATCCATTGTCAGTCCTAGTTAAAGGTATCCACAAAAGCCAAAGAAAGCTCTAAATCATCTGGATATGGATAGTAATGAGTGTGATGGTTTTCACTATGGTTCTAGTTTTGGCATAATTTATCATTCCTGTGTACTACTGGGAGAACATTATAGTTTATTTGATCATGTTACTATAGTTGCTGATTATCTTTACTTAATGTTTGTAGTTGTTAACCAAGCTCATTCTTGGAGGCAATTATTTTCATCACGTTACTCTGAGAGGAGCAGGGATATGTATACCATTTGCCAATTGACCCTGATCACATTGTAGCAATTGCACTCCAATGTTTTCTGTTGGTATTGCTTTGTTATTCTTCGATGTAATATTCTGGAGGGTCTGGAAATAAGAGCAGCTCATTATTACCATACCAATTTGATTGTTTATTTGGGCAAAACAGCAATGAAGAGAGCTGAGGTGTACAGCTGAAAGAAGGATAGGAGCATGCAGGTGGCCTAATACCATGCAAATCCTCTGTAAACAAATTTCCTACCTCAATTTTAGTGAGTATCAGTGTGGCTGGCAGCGCTCCTTCAGCAAAGAGGCTGGGGACAGTGCTATGCCATTTGTTACAGCACCCGGACAGGCATATTGTTTATAAGGGTCACTGTGGTGCTGAAGTTCTATGCCTTCAGAACATTCCAGGCAGAAACTGATGACATTAGCAATATCAGTCAATTTGATGTGCATCGCTGCATAAGGTAGGTCACAGATGTCTTCTACAAAAAGCATAATCAATTTATCACCTTTCCAATGGATGCAACTAAATAAGAAGAAAGTGCTGAACTTTCTATTCATTTCCTGCTTTATCTGCCCACAGTGTTTTTTTTAAATTTATTCTTCCATGGGATGTGGACGTCACTGACAAGGTCAGCATCAGTTGCCCTTGAACTGAGTGGCTTGCTAGGCCATTTCAGAAGGCAGTTAAGACTCAACCACATTGCTGTGGGTCTGACCATGTGGGACAGGCCGCATTAATGAACCGGATGGGTTTTTACAACAAGCAGTCATGCCACCATTACTCAGTTCCAGATTTTCTGAATTGAATTTAAATTCCACCAATTGCTGTGGGTTACCAGTCAAGTGGCATTATCACTATGCCACTATCTCCCCCTATCTCATTAGCAAAGGTCATAATACTTGACACCATACTCCACATCATTCACAAATATTTAAATAGTAGGAGTAAAAATGAGGAAAATATTAAAGGCATTTTTGAATGCAGGGAGAGAGTTGACATGGTGGAGATGATGAGAAATGAAATTTTACAGAGCAAGCCAATAATGCCTGAAGAAACAGTTGCTGAAGGTGCAGAAAACAAACTACATTTATTAACATCTTATTACATAAGATACAGTGAAGAAAAATGCTACATTGCACAAGACAAACCTTCTCCAGAGGATGCAGACAAGGCCGAGACAATCTGCTAACAGGAAAGAAAAACTAAAAGGAGTACCTCCAAAGAACACCTTGTATATGGCAAAGTAAAGAAAATAACAGAACAGCAGTCAATAGCTCAACTGTCTTAAAGAGACAGAGACAGTTGATGATTAACTTCTCCTGGATGAAGAAAATTTCTAATTCTGTGAGGAGGCCAAACAAATGAGAAACAGACCTCAGCAAGTGAGATCATACTGTCTCAAACGGTTTCACTTAAAGGGGACATTCTTGAAGGTGTACTTCAGTATAAACTTATCTATCCACATAAGTATTCTGAAAAAATATATATAATTCTGATCTGCTTCACCTCCTCTCCCAGCATACCATCTACTTCATGTCTCCACAAACAACGGAAAGCCATTTCAGTAGCACCGGGAACGAAGGCAGTTCTGAATGTTAACTGGGCGACACCACGTGTAGATATCAGGAATAGGAAATAAAAGATGTGTTTTTAAATCATTTGTAACAATTTTAATGCTTTACCATTTAGAAAACCAAACCAGATTTCTATTCACTGACTATAAAACAGGCAAACTTATTCAGTAAATGTTGGGCTAGCTAATTACACAAATTTAGGACAGCACAAAAAAAAATTTGGTCTGAAATTATTTTCTAAACTGCACTCAAGTGAGCGAAAAAATGGTCATATAAATTTCACTAAGAAATTTTTAAGCCAAGTTTCTTTAAAAAGTAGATGTCAATCACATTGCTTTATGCAAAGACAATAGGCTATAAATTCAATTTTCTGTAAAGTTTTCTCTCCTCGGCACTTTTTTTAAACTTATTTATGAGTAAGGCATTTTGCTAGCATTGTTGTCACTGTTCACTGTTTAACCTTTTGAGGGCTGCAATATTGTTTTGCATCATTATCAAGAATAAAACAAGGCTATAATTATTTTGGGTTATTCCAAGAATGTTATGAATTATAAAATATTACACGTGAAAATGTTATTAATCCTACCTTGTAATATTGGTAGAAATGTAGGTAATCATTTTTTTGATGTGTGAAACAAATGATGTATGCATTCCGAAAAACAATGGCTATTTCAGCACTCAAATGGTTAACAATTAAAAAACCAATTTCAGCTCTTCATAAAATGCAACCATTGCCTTTCCTTACATCATTCAAGAAAATACTAACACCCTGTATCAGTCCTTTTTGACAGAATCACTACTTGTTTCTCCTTCACAATACAACCAATACAATGAAAACACGTAAAGTGCGAAACACCCTATAAAGTCATAATGATAAACAGTAACGAGAAATACAATGAACAAAATAAAATAGCAAACTTTCCATACTGTGTTTTTCAAAGTAATTGCATCTGCAAATGGTTCACCTTGTAACCATAATTCCTCACACTTAACATTACTATCATAAGCTTCAATTGCCTGCTCATTCTCAAGTATTTTTTCATTACATTCCTCAGATTCTAAACCTTCTGAACATGGTTGGATATTACTAGAGACATTACTGTTCGTTTCCTTTTCCTCATCCACTTCAATGGGTGTGCTAATCAATATGACTGGACCTAAGTGGTTATGATGGTGTGACTCAGAATTCTGTGGTAGAGTGGTAATTCTACATTTCTTCTCTCCTGTATCCGTTGAAGTGTAAGGTGTTGAGCCTATTTTTGTAATATTTTTGGGCTTTACTGCATTTTGATTTGTGCTTTCATTTATTTGCATTTGTTGAGTGTCATGACATATTTCTGCCTTTTCAAGACTATGGGAAACTCTTGATTCAGAAAATATATCAGCTCTTTCGCTTTCACCATCCATAATAATTTCAATGTCTGTCCCACATTCTTGCTTATCAACTGCCTCATTCTCTACATGGTCTGCTTCCTCTTCTGCTATCTGCTCAGCAGCAGACACAGCTTCCTTTATTGTTTGAGATATACCAGTAACTTCATGTAACTGGGTAAATCCCATTGATCCGGATTCATCTGTTCCACCATAGTGTGACAAAATGTTTTTAATGCTTGATGCTTCTTCTCCCTTAAATTCTGCTTTTCCCACCTCTATGGACTCTTTAACATCTGGCACACTGTAATTTTGCTTAAAGTCCACTTCTGAAACATTATAACTCTGTGTAAAGTCTATATCCTTTTCATTCTTGTTGTAATGCACATTTTCTTCTGGGAGCCCAGTAAGGTTGATGGCCCACTGTTTTGCAATCTCTGTATGTGCTTGTTGAACTTCACAATTGTCTGTTATTTTAAGTTCCACAGATTCAAAAATATTTTCAGGAATTCTCTCAGTGATTCTATCAGTGATTTTACAAGAGATTCCCCCTTCTGCTTCTTTCCAATCAGGAAACATCTTCATTGAACCAGCAACATTTTCCCCATCTTCTGCTGTAATTCTGGTTTCACTTTGATTGTCTACAACTGATTGAAAATCAGTCAATTTTTGTGCAACTTCTAAAGATTGTCCATAACTACAAGGTGCAGCTGGACATTTTATATCCTCTGAAGTTGGTACAGATGTCCTTGTATGCAGACTTATTGTAGAAGCTCCTTCTTCTTCTGTGTTTTTCTGAGGAGCACCAGGTACATCCTTTCCAATTTGTACACACACTATATTAGTTTCAGGTACATAATCACCAAGCTGTAAAACACCTTTTGCATTTTGTTCATGAGTAAGGTGGATTTTTGAAAGTTGGTCATGTTTTGATGTTAAATGGAAAGCTGTGGTGCCCTCCTGAATGGACTTTGAAAATTGTTCTTCACTTGGCAAATGTTGCATGGCTTTCCCTTTTTGTGATCCAGATGTGGTAGTTCTTCCTTCATCTCCGGTAATTTCAAACAAAGCCGCTTCTATGGCTTCCTTTACTACTGTATCAGCTAACATACATGATGGGGCACTAATGCACTGCTCTACAATTTGTGTGGCTCCTACATAATTTTCTTTTTGTTCATTAGCAATATCCTTGTTTGCTGAATCAATCTCTGGAATTTGTGTCAGAACCTTATTCAGTTCACAGGGGTCTTGGTGTTTATCTTCTAAAGATCCCTGCAGCACAGGGATTTCTGTAGTCATCACAGTAGTCTCAATATTTGGCACATTTGTAACTTCCAGCTGTTTATTAGATGTGGTTTGGAGATAAGTTCCAAACTCTTTCCATGTATTTTGATATTTTCCATTATCTGAAGCACTGTGCGTATTCGCATATTGCATAAATTCTGTGACATCTGCAGAGTCTGTTGCAACTCTTCTGTTATTTGAATACATATCACACGAATTTTCTTCTTTCACAGCAACTTGAAATGCGATGGGCACTTCTTTTCCAATTTTTGAATGGTTTGTAACTTCTGAAGGATCACTAAATCTCTCTTTTGAACCAACTTTGGGGGCTTGTTTAACTGCGTTTTGTTGTTGCATACTTTCTGCTGCCTTGTTTGTTAAATTAGGTTTCACAGAAAAATCATTTTCTTGCTTTGGATCTTCCAGATTCTCAGCTTTACTGTAATATTGCAGAGGTCCTTGTGTGTCATTTATTTTTGTACTGAAAACATTTTCTCCCTTTGATGAGATTGACCTGTGGACTGAAGAACTGCTTCTATCTGCCTGAAATTCCAGATCAGCGGTGGTGCATACTACAGGAACAGGGATGGACTCTGATTCATTGCTTGTTAATGTATGTCCAGTTAAATAACCATATTCACCACTTCCACTTTCAACATTAGTGGTCTCTTGTAGAAATTCTGTAGGATTTTGCGTACTATTAGGGAGATTATCACATTTATCTGTAGAGCCCTGAATAACTTGCAAGTTATTTTGCATATCATTAGCAAAGATGCTGTCTGTGAAACTAGTCATTTCTAATTCAGGTTTAGCTGATGTAACAATTACAGGTGATGTAACAGCTTCACTCCTTCCTTGAGAGACAGGAAGACAGCTTTTATGTAGTAAATGTGCTTCATCACAAAACAAATTAGAAGATTGGGCCATTATGTTGTCATTGCTTGTTACAACATTAGCACTATCTGTTTGTATTGTTGTATTTATACTTCCCTCATGGCTCTGAGTTGACAGATTGGAAGTGTTTTTGTTACTGTCTAATTCAACCCACATAGATTCTTTCTCTTGCTTTACCTCTTTCTCTGTGTAGTTATTTGCACTTGCAAACTTGTTATGTTCAACTTCTATATCATTCTGTTGACTAATTGGTGATTCACTGACAGCTGTGGCATTCTTCTCATTTTCTTCTTTAACTTGAGAATGCGATCCTTCCAAAAGTGTTAAATTAGTTTCCTGATCTCTTGAGGTGGTCAATGAAATGTACAATGGAGGATTTATCTGTGAAAATAAATTAATCAGTAATAAATTTATCTACACATAGTTATGCCTTCATCAAAATCATTTTCACACATTTAATAATATTTAACACTTGTGAATATCCACAAGCACAGCCATGAAAATAAAAACCTCATGAAATAAATGACCACTTAAATCAATTGCTGGTTCAGCTTACAATGGAAGTTTAAGGGCAGAATTTCACAGCCTGTTGTGGTGGGCAAGTCCATAAAATACAGCTAGCTGTTCAAAAATCCATTGACTGCAGCAGAACCATAAAATCCCGCTGGTGTAAAATTCTGCCCAACGTCTGTTCCCAGCCCCCGAAAAATAATAGTTTTGAGAGATTTAAATCTGCAGTCACAAATAAAATATCTTCAATACCCATAATCACTGATAGCGTAAAATAAATGACCCTGTGATGCATGTCAGACATAAGCTATTAATCAGAACCCAACCAAAATTCTTTAAACACCATAACTTCTTCATCTGGGAAGAGTTAGAAATACAGCAAGAGAAAGTTCTCCGACAATGATATCTAACTGATATATGACAAACTGTGCCTCAGTGAAAAAAATCAACTCTGGCCATTGGACCTAAAAGAAACATTTTGGCAAAGTGCACCAGGAAAAATCAAAATAATTTATAAATTCTTTCACAAATTCCTTTGTATTACACATAATGAAAGAGGTAGAATAAGGTTTGAAATATTAGTTTGCTCCATGGAGTGTAGTCAATGTGATTCAAAACCAAGAGATTGAATTTAATCCTCAGCAGATTTCAGGTGGGTATGAGTGGAGTAAATGTAAAATGCACCTACTGGCCCCAGCTTCATCTACATGGCACCCATATGCTGCCTGTTGACATGGGCAGAAAGCAGCAGCTGGCCGACAGGTAAGAGAGAAGTTCAGGTGATTAGAACAAAGGGGAGCCTTGCCAAAGGTCAACTAAGTTGCGGAAGGATGTTTGGCATGGTCTCACGGAAGAGGTGGTGTGCCAACGGTGTCTGGGGCAGGGGAGGCTTTGGCCCACAGAAACACCCCTGTTTTTTTCTGGCTCCACAAAATAAAGGTTTACATTGGGAGAGCCTCTTCTGTATGCAGCCCAGCTGCCAACCTGTTTCTTCTGGTGGGAAAGCCATAGTGACTACCTCATCCACACCCAAATTAAAATACAATCAAGTATCACTGATGTAATGGCATCTTTGTTTGCACAGATTCATGTGGCGCCTCTTCCACCTACAGAACCCAGCAGGATAAAAGCCAAAATGGCCTAGCAAGGTTAAGTAAACTGATTATTTTTACCTTCATACCTGACCTGGTTCTGCTTGGTGGGGAGGGTTAAAAGTGACCTCCAAGAATATATTTCAACAGTGGAAAGATTGAATAGATTATTAGGCAACTAATTAGACACAATGGTATATAATTGAGTTCATTGATCAATCGTTTGCGTCTCAATTTAATTGAACTAAATTATCCAAACCATTTTCCTTGTTACACATTGAAAAATTTGATTCTGTGACTTGTCAAACAGGATAATGTATAGAATTCAATATGTATTACAATTACTGAATGTTTATCATAATTGTTAAATGAACTGGTTTTTCATGTAGACTTGCCCAGTTCTAAATTCTACAAGAAAGGGAAAACTTGCATTAATATTGTACCCTTCACGATCACAGGACACCCACAATGGAGTCCTTTTGAAATGTAGTCACTTTCATAATGCAGGGAAATGTGGCAGTTAATTTATGTACTGCAGGGTCCTGTAAACAGAAATGAAATGAGATAAAAACAAAAAAACTGCGGATGCTGGAAATCCAAAACAAAAACAGAATTACCTGGAAAAACTCAGCAGGTCTGGCAGCATCGGCGGAGAAGAAAAGAGTTGACGTTTCGAGTCCTCGAAACGTCAACTCTTTTCTTCTCCGCCGATGCTGCCAGACCAGAAATGAAATGAGACCTGTTTTAGTGAGATCAGATGAGGGATCGAAAATGGGAAAACTCATCTGCTCTTCTTCACATAGTGCCGTGGGGATCTTTTACATCCATCAAAGAGGGCAGATGAGACTTCTGTTTAATGTCTCATCCCATAGAAGGCAAATCTGACAGTAAAGCTCTCCCATAGTGCTGTACTGGAGTGCCAGCTGTGATTAAGTGTTCAAGTCCTGGAATGGTCCTTGGACCAACTACATTCTGACTCAGAGGTGAGAATTCTGCCACTGTGCAAAGGCTAAAGTGTGCTTTCTTGGTACATAAATGGATGATTAATAAACATTAAAAGACTTTAAATTTTGAATGTTCATAAGAGCCACAAGACAGAAAAAAAGTGATTTCAGTTAATCTAAGTTAACCTATTGTTTTGCAGCAAATATTTAAAAACGTGTAGAAAACAAAGCATAAACTTATTGCATTATTTAGTATTAGCTGAAAGTCACATTTAAAACAGACAGAAATTTGCATTTCTAATATATTATTTATAATTTCAATATGAAAAGAGGATTTAAAAGGCCATTTTGCCCAAGATGTACCATTTATTTGACAGGCTCATAAGAGTGAAAACCTTTAATCACTACACTGTACTCATTTTTATTTGGAACCAAACCTTCACAGACACTAAGTAGTGAAGATGCTAAATTACCATGTAATAGGAATTTGATTGTATTCTATGATCCATTGAACAGCATACCTCATACAAACAATGCTTATCATCTTTTATCAAGTAAGTACAATTTTATGTTTTGTATATAAACAATTGATTATGGCAGACAATGTAGTAGACAAGGTCAGAGCTTTGATTTTGAGGAAATTCAGACTGTTTATAGAAATTGCTAATAAGCTGGAACAGACAATTTGAATATGAATTGACAGTGAAGTAGACAATTCTGTTCCTTCTTAAAACAGAATAATTGAGGAAGGCATTATGGGGCAAAACATAATCTCAGGGGAATGATATATGGAGGACATGGCAAATATCCAGACTTTAATACCTCATCTCACAAAGTGTAAGATTGATTAAAATTTTTGTTTGCTTACTTGAAAAAAATATAGCCTGGCTAAATCACAGTTTAGGCTTTAGTTCTGGCAAAAACCTCCAAACTCAGTAGGTAAACTGGAACTTGGGTCAATAATATTCAACATTTGTCATTTAAAGGTTAAGAGACAAACCTGATCATTTCATCCAAAAGTCTTGCTGCTGATGAGATCATGTAAGATATACTGGGGTCTAAATTTAACATTATTCAGTCAATTTTATGGGCCTAAAATGGGCTCAACAATAATCATTTTAGTAGGGCAGAGGCCTGAATCTGACCGACATGGGCCGCTACTCAGTTAGTCATGGCCTTTTTTAGGCAGCAATGCAGAAGGTCAGATCAGTATTTCTGGGTCTTTTAAGCCTAATCAATAAATTTTAAAGGGACTCTGCATCAATACATCCTGGAATACTGTATTTGTGGAGTTGTCTCCACAAAACTGTGGGCTCATGCTGGCCTGTACTCAACCCCTCCAATTGCCTTCCCTGCACCCAGACTTATTCTTGGGTCTTAATGCAGACAGAATTGGTAAGGCCCTGACAAATGAGCTGTATTGGGGTGCCGCATTGGAGCCATAGCTCACCCAAATTATTATCATGAAGCCAGAGGATGAATTTGGTTTGGTCTCCTCAATTCCAGTACACTGTTACCACATGCCATTGGAATTGCACCTGATTTGGGTGCTAACAAATTTAGGTCCCACAATTTCTAAAAAAAATTAAACCCGTGAATCTCCCGTCACATTTTTTTTGCCGTTGGGCATCTCTCCAAGTCTTAAGCTTCTATTCATTTGTACTTTGCCTTAAGGTAGGTCCTGGGCTTATTGTCTGATGATGCCTCATCCTGAGCTATTTTCTTGGCAGTTTCCATCAGTGGTGCTTTACCATTGCTTTCCACCCTCAAAGGCAGGGGAGGAGGCAGGCCCCTAGTCTACCTCAGCTGGAATGGGAATTAAACACATGGGGCAGAATTTTGCCCTTGGTGGGCGGGCGGGCGGGCCCCACCAGCTCAGCGGTGGGCGGGCAGCTGAACTCCACTGCCGAAACGGAGCCCGCCGCCATTTTGAGTGGGCAGGCCAATTAAGGCCTGCCCCGGAGGCCACCCGACGGGAAGCGCTATGCGCTTCCTATGCCGGGGGTGGGGGGGATTCCCCAACTGTCAAAGTGCGCTCTTTCACGCATGCGGGCAAAAGAACACACAGCTCCCTGAGACTAAGGGAGAGCGTTGACAGTTTGAAAAACTTGAAAAATAGAACAATAAAAAAATTAACATGTTCCCCCCCCATGTGACACTGTCACACAAGATGGGACATGTTAATAAATATGAGTGAAACTTTATTATACTTTTAAAAACTGAGATGAAACCTCAGCCCGCCAGTGGATGAGGTTTCATCTTTTATCACAAGCCCACTGAAGCTCCTGGCCTGCCCGCCAGCCTTAAGATTGGACAGGCAGGGCCTTTAATTGGGTTAATGATTCTGTCAATGGCCTCAATTGGCCATTGACTGGTCGGCGGGCGGACAGCTGATTTCGCTGTCTGCCCGCCTTCCTGAATATTTAAATGGGGCGGGATGACGTCAGGGATCCTCCCAATGTCATCCCGTGTCATTTTCGTGTTGACAAGCAGGCCCCGCCCCCAACTCATCGACGGAAAAATTCTGGCCATGCTGTTGGCGTTATTCTAAACTACCTTTAGCCAGCTGAACTAACCAAATCCCCATTAGCTTCTATATGTTATTTAATTTATAAATAAATGTGGAAAAAGTAGTTTGAACCCACACATATTGTCAATAGCATGACAGTGGTTATTTTAAAAGGAATGGACATTCCACATATTATTCAGGAAACAATATACTACCATTAGATGCTAACTGCTAAATCTCGGCATGCTAATCCATATATTGTGTGCATAAGGTCACAGGTTTTGGTTCATAGGACACATAAACTTTTTATGGAAGGTGCCATCTAGTCATATACGATATGTTAAAAGTGTAGGAAAAAGCTTACGCTTGCCAATCCAGTGGTGGACAGTGAGGGGAAAAAGAAGATAAACGTGTGTTACCCAGTTCTGCAATCAGAGAATGCATCACTAGAATGAGTTTACATCAAATCGCTTTTAGTTTTTTGTTGGTAAGGAATCCAGAAATGTCTGATTTCCCCACCTACAATACAATTGCTCATTTTCACATGTTAAATTGTGGATGGTTTGACTTCTAATTTCATACTCCCTACTCCCAATCTGCCACATTACAAATCAAGAAGTTTCAAATAAATTAAATGCATATATTTCCAGTCCAAAACACTATTAGCAGAATTCATTCCTTATTTAAAAATATTAAGTTTCATTTCACATAGCTTGCATCAAAAAATAAAATGAGGTATTTTGTGTTTCATTATAAAATACTTTCCATCCATTTCTATTTTATCTTTATTTATTTTAGCCATAATGTAATTAGTCACAGCAATTTATTGCATTTTGTCACATGCTGTTAATACCCACTGGGCCCCAAATGGGTCATTGCCTGTTATTATAAGGCTTGTTTTAATTCAGGCAATCCAGGATTTAATTGGCCAGATAATAGGAAACAGAGGGAAGTTATCAATGATAATTGTTCTAATTGGTAAGCAGTAACTAGTGAAGCCCCCCAGTGATCAGGCCTTACACCCTGGTTGTTAAAATTTTGATGAGATTCTTGTAACAAGCTGTCTAAATTTAAGGATGACAACATTTTTGGATAAGTAATACGCTTGAGTGAAAGAAAAATCTATAAATACTTAGCAGTTTGAGCAGATGAATGTTAAATAACATTGCATATCAAGAAACAGAGGCTTTAAAAACAAAAGTATAATCACTCATTTAAAGAATATTTTGTTACTAAAATGCTGCTGGACTATGAATTAGGTGAGTGGGATCACCAAATGTTGAAAGTTTGATTATATTATATAATGACAATTTGACAGGAATTCTGACTCCATATTCACTGTGCTATAATTAAGTTAATGGAACGCTGAGGCCTTCCACAACCGGTGGATACTGCAGGAGCTGGGGTGCATTATCAATCCCAGCAAAGTCATTTTAATTTGGTAAGTTTCCTTTAATGTTTTTGGTTTTATCTGCAATAACATAAAAATGCCCCTTTTAAAGGGGTTGTTCATTTATTTATTTGGTTACCAGTACTTCAAAAGAGGTATTAAGTTAACAGAACCATGTTATTGTCATATCATCAGAAACCCTAAAATCAAACGCAAACAATTTTCTACATGCAGAAACCTCCATAGCTTAGCCTTTTTGTTAGGGTATTTATCATTATAAACCACTTATAATATTCAGCTTATGTCAATGGCCATTTTACCAGTGAAATATTTCTAAAGACCTCTGATGTATTGGTATGATTTATTTGTGGTCTCCACAAATTTGTAAGAGTGGAATGTCACAATAGGAGATCTTATAGCTCAGTGGGTGGCATCACTTCTTCTGAGCCAGCAGCTCTGGTTCAAGTCCCACTCCAGGACTTGGTGGCCAAGGTGTAGAAGATGTGTTCATAATGCATCAATTTATAAATCCTTCCAACACATGCCAACGGCAGGTGGTGAGAGCAGGAGAGGTTCTTAATCAACCATGTGATGGTAAGAAAATTGGAACCTCTACAATCATCATTTAAAGTTCTGAACTGCAACATGCATGTAAAAATGCATGTTACCAAGCAACTTGAACTCCTTTGGGGCGGTGGGGGGGGTAGTTGGTTTGATGGCCAGTGTGGATCAGATTGGTGCCAACAGCACAGGGTTCAATCCCCGTTCCAGATGGGGTGGATTCGGGACCTGCCTCATTACCCTACACAGGTGGAGGTTGTAGCACTGTGGTCGGACCTGCCATCGCACAGAGAACTGAAGAAGTGGCACTATAAATGATGAAAGTCATTAAATGTAAAAATCTTATTTAAAAAAAATAAACAGCCTACACTTTTAAGAAAATTATTTTGGCGAATTGCTGCATTAACAAAAGAGAGTGATCTTGATGCTAAAGAATGGAGAATTTTAATTTGCTCCACATAGTGTCAGCACCAAGCATTCTCTCTACATGGCAAAATTCTCTTTATTCTGTATCATCATTAAACCTTAAAACAGCTTGAGAGGCACATGCTTACCGTGCCAGCCTGACACTTATACTTTTCACATTAACCAATTCTTTTTGAATCAAAAAAGACCGATTTTCCAAATGTATACTCCCAGTAGGAGTACACATTCAGAAAATTGGCCTTGAGTGTCTGCTTCATGTCTGACAGTTCTCTGCAATAGACTCATACTTGTTAGGAATTGGGTTACAACTGAGCAAAATCAGTACAGTTGACAGAGACTGATGATTTTGCTTCACCTAACTGGGATGCATTTAAACCAAGGTACATCCACCCTTCATATACATATTTTCAATTCAAAACTGAAATGCTAACCTGACACTCCAACTCATAACCACATTAGTTGATAATTCAATAATTAAAGGCTTCAAGAGCTAAGATTTACCACTTATGCTAGTGTTTTTTTATTTGATAGGTAGGTTTCAAAGTAATGGATTGCCTACTAAGTGTGAGGAAGAAACATGCCAGTTTGTTATAGAGAAACTGAGGGCTGGATTTTCTGACTTTGCAACCCTTGGTTTAAAAGGCCCCATTGTAACCAGTTTTTGCTTTGGGAGAAGGGGACAGGAAAAAGTCCAGCTCGCTAACCCCAGAATTAGATCATGGGCGACCATGGTGGGTGGGCAACTGCCATTAAGTTGGTTAGATATTGCGTCTTGGTTATCTGGCACTTTGTCCCATTTGTATTAAAAGCAGTTAGGCCTTCTGGCCCTCACCCTTCACACCCCTTCGACCATCCCCCCACCACTCATATGCCCCCCATGGCACCTTCATAGCCTCCATTCTCCTTCTATGTCCTTTATGCCCCCTTTATGACATTCATGGCCCTTGCATGCTCATTCATCCAATATGCACTACATACAGAATCAATGAGCCGTATAATAACAATGGAAAGTGTTAAAACGCTGAGACAAAAATACCCATTCAAAAATCCTCTTCGAATAAAACCACAGTTTTATACCCTATAAAAGTGTCAATCTGATAGGGCAATTATAGTATCAGTAACAAAAAGATTTAACCACTTCACACTTGTTAATATTGTCCAAATAAACAGTCAGACATTGACAAGGGATCACGGAGATAGCAATTAAGCAAATTAAACACTTCACTCAGCTTTCAAAATACAACCTCTTGCTGAGCATTTTGTGATTCTTGGAGCTCACCCAAACATTCATAATAAGGCCATCTGATAACTGCTCTAGTAGAAACAGACGGCAGGCATCTTGCTCATTATGAATGCTTGGCTAAACCTGAAGATTCACAAATGCATTAGCTCAGCAGGGTTCTGTTTTGACAACAGAGTAGAGTGTTTACTTTGCTTGATTGACTTCTTTATGTGGTTATAATTTATTTTTTCCTGTGATCTCTTTTCAATGTCTGAATGTTTATTTGAGGTGTGCAGTGTTTAAAACTTTGGTTACTGACACTACAATAGCCCTGTCTGACTGACACCTTTTTATAGGGTTCTAGGAACAGCATTTTTTAAGAAGATTTCTGAATGTGTGTTTTTTTTCCCTCAGCATTTCAATACTTGCCAATGTTATATGGTTCATTGGTTCTGTATATAGTGCACACTGGTTGAATGGACATGTGGGCATGGAGGTGGCATAGAGGGTATGGAAAGGGAATACAGAGCATGAGTAAGACCTTTTAAAAAGGGTATATGGTGCATGGGTAAGACCTTTCAAAAGGTTCCCGAATCCAGACAATGGTTCACGACTGCTAAGGGGCTGTGAACCACGAATCATGGAGGAGTTGGCCTGACTCCACAAAAATTGTGGTGGGCTCTGAGATGCCTACCCCCACAATGATGCCAGCCAGGTCAGAGGTGCAAGGTGCAAGCTCATTATCCACACCCTTTTCCTGCACTGGTGAAAATAGCTGGCACTAGGAATGGGGCTGAGAGTCCCGAATTCAGATCCCGTCCACCATTTTTAAATGGTTCCGGAGTCGCCCTAACTCTGTGAAAATCTGCACCTGATTGTAAAAGTATGTAAAAGTAGTTGAGGAAGTTATTAGTTCTTTGCCACCTACCCAAGTTCAAGACAACTTACAGGCTAGAATTTTATGTCCCGTGGATGGATGCGTGCTTGACCCGAAAGGGTGTAAAATCACATGGGATGTCGTCGGGCAAGTGTCCTGATGTCATCGTGCACACGTGTTATATTTCGCTCGGGCACGCGCAAAAGTCAGAGGAGCACCCGCCAACAATTTAGCGGGCAAGTAAGCTCATTAATGGCCCAGTGTAAGTGTTTGTCATGGCCCGTCCAACCTTATGGTTTGGGGATGGGACAATCGGCTAGGCAGGCTTTACATTTTTGATGAAACCTCACCAACGGGTGGCATGAAATCTCTGTTAGGATGTAAGATAAAAAAAATATCTGGGGACTTTTTTAATGAGGTTTGCATTCAGATGCTTGATTGTGCTGCATGGACATTTTTTGCAGCATTTTCTTTCATTATTTGGAGGTCTGCAGCTCCCTGAAGCAGCTCAGTGGAAGCGCTCACCAGCACCCGCGGTGACATTGGCGCCTGTCCTCTTTCCCCCCCCACCAGCAATACTGAGCCTTTCTCAGGGTGTGTTTCACCCTGGCTGGCCAATTACCAGCCATCCAGCGTAAAATCGCAGTCGGGGACTATTTCTCATCCACACCCAGGCCCAACGATTGAACGCACCCGATGAGTGCAAAGTTTAGGTCATAGTGTTTGGGATCAGGAGAAAAAGGTAAAATTGGGTCACAATGTAAATATAAAGCACAATTTACAATGAATGAGTATTCCATACCTGTGTGTCTGGTGGCTGTTTACTTTTTTCTCCTTTTTGTTTTGTATTTTCGTCAAACAGGTTTTCAGTATTCCATTGCGAAAAGGGATTTGTTTCCAAAATTGTCTCTCTATTTGCCTGTTGGGCTGTGTCTGGGTAAATTCAGAACAATATCAGTAACTTACCATGAGCAGTTCTTTTAGCAATATGGTGTCAAAGATAGATGCAGCATAAAATGGAGCAATTTATACCTTCAGTACTTGGCAGCATCGTATCGCCATCATCAGAGGATGTTTCCAGGATCTCTTTGCTTTAAAAAAACATATGATATAATTTGTAAGAACAATATCTCAAAGTTTCTTAAATAAAATTTAGCCAGAGCAGACATCAGTCTTGGAATGTTACTTTAACGAGAGTTTCCAAAATACATAGTGAAGTCTGGATATATCTCTGCAATTCTCATGATACTAGGTAAGACACCCATGCTCCATTCATCTAGGACCACTGCTGGCTGCCCCTTCCTTGTCAACAGGACAGACTCCAGCTTCCTGTTCCATTTTCCTGTCACTATTACCATTGTTCCCAGAACTACTTGGTAGAAAGTGGCTATAGACTGGCTTTACTGGTGGTGAGGCCCCAAACTCTGTCAATGAAGGATGAGGCCTATAAAGCAACTATGTTTCTTTATTTTTAAGGCTCTTCTGCTTCCCCTGTCATCAGTTTTGATACTGCGGCACTACGCCACCCTGCCACCAACTCCTGCACCCCCTCCCAGTTTCCATGCCTTACAATGGCAAGCTCCTTCTTGATGGCAGAGCTTCTGCCAAGGACCTGCCTTGCATGCAAAATAACTTCTCATCCAGGAAAATGGGTTAAGTTTATGTCAGGGTCAAAGGGGCAGGCAGAATTCTGGTCATGCTTCTACTTTGTCCTGCAAAGAGGAAAAACCCATCACACCATGTCTAAGAATACTTTTAAACCCAAGACACTATTTACAACAAGTCTAAATACATACCTTACTTGTAAGTCTCAATGCAGTTTAAACCATTTGTCGAGTCGTAAAGGTCTAATTGGCTCCAGGTTCAATATGACAAACTCCCTCTAGTACTTGAAATTGATTTCCACCTCTCATGAATACCAAGCAGAGTACTGCAATCGATGCTGATGATATTAACATGAAATATATCCAGCAAGTCTCAACTGTCTCTTCAACATTCTGTTGCCAATTGTCAGGTGGGACAATATTAACTTGAAAGCTTCCTAAAAGTCAGCTTGTCAAAATATAATGGGCTTTCAATTAGCCAAATCATGGAGAAGGCACAGTGTCAGCCTGGATCTTAGAACGGCTGCTTCTCTTTAGCAGCGAAGGTTCATGTGCAGTTCCAAATAATATAAACAGATTTATATTTTTTCCCTTATACTACTGTTTATGTGTTTAAAACAAAAAGAGTAATAATGGATATAAACCTATGCAGTCTATATTGTGGACTGAGGATAGGAAGATCAACTGAAGAACAAGATCTTAGCTGTTCTTCAGCTAGATCCTTGTTTTGATTTCCCCAGTACCAGACAGATGGAATCCATTACTGTTTTTCATTCACAGAAAATTCACATGGAAGGACAGGACAGCAGATAGTTGAGATCCGCCTGCAAGATTCCGCCACCACCACCCCCACCACGTCATTCACCATCCTGACTTGGAAATATATCACTGTTCCTACACTGTCGCTGGATCAAAATCCTGGAGCTCCCTTTTTAAAACTATGGGTATGACTACACCACATGGACTGCAGTAGTTCAAGAAGGCAGCTCACTACCACCTTCTCAAGGGCAACTAGGCATGGGCAATAAATGCTGGCCCAGCCAGCAAAGCCCACATCCTGTGAATGAATGAAGAAAAAATAACAACAGGCAATGCATTTCAAAGTAATTAATTGGCTGGAATTTAAGGCCGCAGTGGAGGGCTTGTCCATTGTTTGGAAAACCAGTGGCAATTCTACTGTTCCCATATTCAGGACGCCTATTGGAATTTAGTCCTAATCTGGCACTTATTCGACAGCAAAGGCCAGGGGGTGCTTTCCCACCACATCCCTCCAACCTGATGTCAGGTCCCTCAATGGGGCACTGAGTGTCTAAGAATGAGGGAGCCTACTAGTAGGCCATAGGCAAACCCAGTAGGGTTTGCCAAGTGGTTATCCTACATGGTGAGTTCCCACCTACCTACTTAAGGGTCTCATTGGGCCTCCGGGCGGGAAGGCCATCATCCACCCTTCCCACCTGGAACTTGATCGGAGTGGGGGTAGTTGGGAAGGTGGCAGATCTCCAGCCTGCACCCTCTAACTTGATCACATAGCACCCCATCTCTTAACTCAACTCCTGTGGGGCGAATTAATTTCTGCCCATTGTATTGAAATTCTATGACATATTTCTGAGAGACATAAGGTATTTGTTAAACATAAATCTACCAGACAGTGATCCATTCGCTAAGAGCATAGAAACAGGGGGAGATGATTTAGCACCTCAAGCCTGTTCCGCCATTTAATGGGATCACAGCTGATCGCGACCTAACTGGGCAGAGGTTTCGCCCCCATATGGGGGTAGGTACAATGGTGGGTGGGCACGAAAATTCATGCTTCCGGCTGGCATGCTGGTTTGCCGACATCTTCCTGCACCCAGGCCATTTTCCTTGAAGGTGGGACTGGGAGCAGAAGGGCCACCCACCCACAAGCAATTGGTTAAAGTAATTAAATGGCTAATGAACGTCAACGAACAAAGGCTGACTGGAATTTTTGGCAGACTGGGTTGTGTGAGAATGGAACACTCCTGTCAGGCTTTGAGACCCTTCTTACCTACCTGGCCATTGCTGTGGCCACAGGCCACCCTGTAGAGCGATTTCCCCCTCCAAAATAGTGGTTTAAAAATTGCTGAGAGGATGCCACTGATGGAGGCGCCATCTCTTTCTCTTAGCTGAACTGCAGACTGGAGATTCTGAGACACAGGGCCTTTTATTGGTCGTACAATTTTGAGAGTCCTGAGTTGGACAGCAAGTGTACCCCATTAATTGACCAATTCATGGAAAATTTGCCCGGTAATTGTTCCCCACACACTGGAGGGTTGTGACCCCCATATGACCCTACAGATGGAGTCCCAACCCAAAACCCTGCCCCATATATCCACCATTTCTCCATATCCATTATTTTACCTTCGTTTGACAAAAATCTATCAATCTGTTTTAAAATATTGATCATGCATCAATTCCCATTTGTAGAAGGAAGTTCCAGAGTTTCATTCCTGAAAGGTCTAGCTCTAAATTGTAGATTATTTCCCCCTCATCCTAGTCTTCCTCAATCAGCAGAAATAGTTTCAGCTACCCATGCGTTCCCCCTAATAACTTTAAAGCTTCAATCAAGAGTACTGCTTTAATTTAAAGGCAAAATACTGCAGATGCTGGAAATCTGAAACAAAAATAAAAATTGCTGGAAAAACCCAGCAGGCCTGATGGTATCTGTGGAGAGGAAGACAGAGTTAAGGTTTTGAGTCCATATGACACCTCATCAGAATCAAAGAGTACTGCTTTGTTCTCTGCAGTCTTTTGCAGAATTCAAAAATGATCCCATCTCCAGGTCATTTGCAAGCAGGCCCCAGCAGTGGCAGGTAGCCTATATAGGGAATTAAGGGGCTTATTAAGGACCCTCTCCAGCGTCAACTGGCGGGCCCCCTGTAGTGGCTGAAATACAACCAGTGAAGGAAGGCGGCTGCTTGGTGGCAGACCAGGGAGCCATCTTTCCAGAGACATTTAAGAACCACCCTCCCCAGTGCCAACATGGAAGGATCGTGACAGCTATGGCTGCTTCTACCCTATGGAGGGGCTCCCCCTCCATGATATTGGTCTGGCAGCTGTGGACAATTTTATTTTTGAAAACTTTGAAGTTGCTGTGTGGACGCCTCCTTCTTGAGGTATCCTCTCTCTCTCCTTTACCTGCATTGGAAGGCTGCCACTCTGTGGTGGAGAGCCTCCAGTTGGCTCTCCAGCTTTAGGAGCCAATTCTTAATTGGCTGGTGAGCACACCCATTAATTAGCTATTCCTTTGAAAATTGTGTAGGGTGGCTATTTCTGACATGATGCAAAGGTGTGACCTAATAGTTCTCTCCAACAGGTTCTCAATTCCAAGCCAAGAGTCCTGCCCTGTTTGTTGCCATCTGTACAAAGACTGGAATGATTAGTTGAAGCATGGTATCCTCAATACCATGTTTAATTGGAATATGAATTTGTCTTGGGCAGTAGTGCAAAATGGATGATAGTGAATCGACAACACATTTTGCACACTGTCCCATTTTCTTCTCCATTGACTTCAATGTTGACTGCAATGAATTAGATAGAGGTATGGATTCAGACTTTAATCTGTGATATAATAATAAAAATCCCAGAATGTAATTTTAATAAAAATAGAATTTGGCATGTTATAGTTCACATGGCATGAATACCATTATTGTTATAAAGTAGCATATCTTCTAAATCATCAAGAGCAATGAAATCAGGTTTCTGATAATTCTCTAAAATAACTAAATAGCCATAGAGCAAAATAAAAAAGAGGCATAAAATATTGCTACATTAATGGTATGGAACACAGGGTTAATTTTAACCCTACTTGCCAATGGAAACTAAATGACTGGGCAATAAAATCATATGTTGATTTAGGCACCAATGTCCAACATAGATTCCTCTGTATTCAATTTTAACCTGTCCTTCTGAGCAGATGACAAGACACCCACCTAAAACCAGTGGATCAGGATCCATTAACACCAGCTGTCCATGACTGCACTTTTAATTGTGGTCTGAACAGGGAAGGCATTATGGCTTTCCCACTAAGCGAAGACAGTGGGAAAAGGATCTAGGAGCAAAATAGTCCTTTTAAGGTTAATTTATTTTTACTTGTTGGGTCAGGCATTCTTCTCTGGGTCCCACAAGGAAAATTGAAACCTTGTCTATCCTGGACCTCCCCCCACCCCTTGTCTCCCACAAGATCCTCTGTAAACTCTTTATCATGATCTAACCACTTGCTAACTTCCCCTTGGTAATGGCTGTGGCCTGCTGCCACACCTACTCCCATGCCCACCGCTAGTCCGTATCGCTTCCTGTGAGCAAGCAGTTGACTAGTGGCAGTTGACCGGAGACCCAGGAGTTACAATCACACACCAAGGTCATCGGGAAGAAGATTCAGTGCTCAATTTGCTCCACCTACCCAAATCTCACCCCGAGTTAAAAACAGTGTAAAGAAGTCTCTCAATTCTTCTGTCTATTGTAGGATTGTACAATATATTGTAGGATTATACGTAGGATTGTACAGAATATATGGCACAGAAATAGACCATTCGAGCCAAACAGTCCATGCCAGTGTTTGTTTCATTTGAGCATCCTCCCTTTTCTCATCTAAATCTATTAATGTAACCTTCAATTTCCTTCTCCCTTGTGCTTATCCAGCTTCCCCCTAAATGTAACTATACTATTTGCTTCAACCACTCCCTGTGGTAGCAAGTTCCACATTCTTATCACCCTTTCAGCAAATAAATTTCTTCTGAATTTCCTACTGAATTTCTTGGTGGCTATCTTATATTGATGGCCTGGAGTAATGCCTTTCCCCACAAGAGAAAACATTCTTTTTGAGTCCACGCTTTCAAAACGTTTCATAATTTTAAAGATCTCTATTAGGACACCCCTCAATCTATTCATCCTTTCTTGAAATGATATCAAATCCTCATGATTCTCCTATCATCCTTGTAAACCCCCCTGCAACCTCTCTGATGCCTCTGATTCTTTCTTTATGATATGGCAGCTAGAATGTCACAAGGTTTGATACAGGTTTAGCATAACTTCCTTACTTCTCAATTCCATCCCTCTAGGAATAAACCTTAGTGTCTGACTTTTTTTTTCTCTTAATGGCCTGCTAACCTGTAATGTGATTTTAATGATTGTTGAATTTATGCTTTGAGACCCTTTTTCCTCTACCCCACCTAGACTCACACCTTTGTTGGTTGTTTGCCCATTCTGTGAGATTATTGAAGTCCTCCTGTAATTTGTTGCAATCCTCTTCAGATTGATTAACCACCTGCACCCTCCCCCCAATTATTTGGTGCCATCAAAATTTAGAAATCATATTTTTGATTCCAAAGTCCAAATCGTTAATTTAATTTGCAAATTGCTATGTTCCCAACACTAATCTTTGTGGAATATGTTAAGGGAATATCAAGGAGGCAATGGCATAGTAGTATTGTCACTAGACAAATAATCCAGAGACACAGGGTAATGTTCTAAGGAATCGGGTTCAAATCCTTCCACAGCAGATAATGGAATTTGAATTCAATAAAAAAAATCTGGAATTAAAAGTCTGATGATGACCACAAAACCATTGTTGATTGTTGTAAAAACCCATCTGGTTCACTTTTGTCCTTTAGGAAAGGAAATCTGCCATCCTTACCTGATCTGGCCTACATTTGACTCCAGACCTACAGCAATGTGATTGACTCTTAAATGCCCTCTAAACAAGGGCAATAAATGCTTGCCCAGCAATGAACAAATAGAAAAAAAATATATAGATGGTTAAACTCAGTTGTATTTGTGGGTGTTGGGAATAAGTTTTAGCTTTAAGTCTAATTTGTAATTTTTGTATTTGTGTGTTAAGAGAGGTTTTAGTTTCACTTTAAAAGATGCCTTCATTCTAATAAGGTCTTATGACTCATGAAGGGAAGTTAAAACAAACACAAGGTACCTGTTACCTAGCAACAGAGGTCCGAGGGACCCAAAGAGACAGAGAAAAACAGAAAAGTAGTTAATTCAGTTGGAAGCAGGAGCCAGGAGAAGCTGGACACAGCAGAGGGAACTGCAGAGAGAGTAGATTTCCCAAAAGAACTGAAAGGTTCCAAAGCCAAAGAGTGAGACAGAAAAGAAGGGTGCCAAGAAAACCTCCTAGCCAAAGGAAGAACAGGGATCTAGAAAAGGTACTGTTCAGTGGAAATGAAAGTAGGGAGCAGAAAGGAAGCTCCAAGATTAAAGGGAAAAAGCTGAAGGATGCAGACTTAAAGCAAAACAGGTTTGCAAGAAGCCAGAACATCCAAGTAGAAGCCAGAAGATCCAAGCTGAAGGTCTGTAACTCTTTACTATGAGCATGTGAAGCAGTGGTGTTCTGTTGGCATGGCTGAGCATTTAAGAGAGTGTGTGGAAGGCAAAGCTTGAATGCACGTGTCGATCCAGCTGAGAGGGACACTGGAAGGAGAGTACAAAATCCTGGAGGTGGACCCTTGAGGAAGGCATCCAAGAGAGAGCATCATTTGGGAGAAGATTCCAAAGTAAGTTCTTCAAGAGTGGAGATTGGAAACCCTCATCTGAAAGACTGTGTTCAGTGAGACCGATTGACTCACAGTGTCACAAGGGCATCGGGGAAGTTGATGAAAGATCCATAACATCTATTTTGGGTGGCACCTGTCATTTGATTTCAGAATGTCGTGTGCCTGACCACAGGTTGCTTTTGGTTTATATGGACTAATTACTTACTGTGAACATTAGAATATAAGATAGGTTTTGTAATTTGTGTTATCCTTGCAAATCTGTATATATCTGTAAAGGTATAGTTGTGGGTGAAGGAGCATTGTAATATAGTTCATCTTTTCTTGTTTAATAAATGTTTCATTCTTTAGTTAAAAGTTCCTCCACTGACTCCTGTGACTCTGTTCAATAGCTACCCTCCATGTTACTAAACAAAAAATAAAAGTTAGGATCTATCAAGCCAGGTTCCATCCCGGGATCTGACTTGTCTAGTAGTAACATCAGTTGAGATCATAACAAATACCACTAACAACCCTCCACCACTTGAATAACTACCCTTCACTCCCACTCTCTGCATTCTGTCTTGAAGCCAGCTAGTGATTCATTCTGTCACTTGTCCCTAATTCTGCACTCTCTAATCTTATTCATTAGTCTGTTATGGGCACCTTATCCAAGGCCTTTTGAAAGTCCAGATAAATTTCATCAACTGCAATACCATGTCTACTTTCCCTGGCACCACCTCATTAAAGCCAGCAAGGTTGGTAAAGTAAGATTTTCCCTTTTGAAATCCATGCATTCATTTGAAATCTATGCATGAGGAATTTGTTGCAAATGTTCTTTCCAGTGTTGACAGATTGCATGGTCATCCTTAAGAAGGGTAACACCATCCTGTGAGCAAAGGGGATTTTGTGCATTTGGCCTTGGTCCATTGATGCCCCTTGTGGCTTCAAAAAAGCTTTGCATATCATGATAGTCAGCATAATGTTGGACCTCTCCATTTTTACATGTTCTTCTATTCTCCCCTTTAGTAGGGATTCTGCTATTCTTCCTACCACCGATGTTAAGCCAACTGTTCTCTAATTCTCTGACATGTCCTATCCCCTTCTTTTCTATAGATATTGTGCTAGATTTCAGAACAGTGGGATCAAATAAAGTCAACTGTACTAAATTCTTGCCCAGACCATTGGGTTTGAGCATCATTGTCACCACAACTGGTTCAATGAAAACAGTGCTGAAACGTGTGATCTCTTGGAACAAAAACAAGCAGCCTTCATTGCCTGACAGGACAACTCAAGGTCACAAATCAATAAGGCAGCATTCCAACAGCTCAAGGCTGACACCCAAAGATAAATCAGGAAGATAAAGGACATGAAATGGGAAAAGAAAGCTTGAGAGGTCCAACATTATGCTGACTATCATGACATGCAAAGCTTTTTTGAAGCCACAAGGGGCATCTATGGACCAAGGTCAAATGCACAAAATCCCCTTTGCTCACAGGATAGTGTTACCCTTCTTAAGGATGACCACACAATCTGTCAACACTGGAAAGAACATTTGCAACAGTTCCTCAACCGTGAATCCACAGTGGTAGTTGATACTCCCCAGGCTACCCCCAGTACCCTGTTGTAGAATTCATGGGAGAATTCCAACAAGCAATCAAATGGATGGAAAACAATAAGGTCTACGGCCCCAGTGGTATTCCAGCTGAGGTCTTCAAAGCTGATGGACTTTTGCTCACATCAAGGCTCTATTCACTCATCTGATGGATTTGGGAGGAAAAAGATCTCCCTGTCCCATCACCAACCCCCACCCCAAACTTTCGGAATGCAACAATTGTATTTATCTTCAAGAAGAAGGGAGATAAATCATGATATGCAAAGTATTGAGGTAGCTCCCTCTTATCTGTAGCAGGGAAAATCCTGACATAAATTCTCCTGAATCACCTACTTCATGTGGCTGAGGAAATCCTCCCAGAGACACAGTGTAGCTTTAGACAGTCGAGAGGAAACTGATGTGGTCTTTGTTGCCAGACAAATCCATGGAAAATGTCAAGAATACTGGCAAGAACTCTTTGTTGCATTCATCAACCTGGCCAATGCATCTGACTCAGTAAATCGTGAAGATCTGAGGATTGTGCTCCACCGATTTGGATGTCCAAGAAGCTTCATCCCAATCCTGCAACTAAGCGCTTCAAGATGAAATGACTGCAACTGTCTTGAGTGTGAGATCTGAAACAGTCACCTTCAAAATCCAAAACAAAAACAGAATTACCTGGAAAAACTCAGCAGGTCTGGCAGCATCGGCGGAGAAGAAAAGAGTTGACGTTTCGAGTCCTCATGACCCTTCGACAGAACTTGAGTTCGAGTCCAAGAAAGAGCTGAAATATAAGCTGGTTTAAGGTGTGTGTGTGGGGGGCGGAGAGATAGAGAGACAGAGAGGTGGAGGGGGGCGGTGTGGTTGTAGGGACAAACAAGCTGTGATAGAAACAGATCATCAAAAGATGTCAACGACAATAGTACAATAGAACACATAGGTGTTAAAGTTAAAGTTGGTGATATTATCTAAACGAATGTGCTAATTAAGAATGGATGGTAGGGCACTCAAGGTATAGCTCTAGTGGGGTTTTTTTTATAATGGAAATAGGTGGGAAAAGGAAAATCTTTATAATTTATTGGAAAAAAAAGGAAGGGGGAAACAGAAAGGGGGTGGGGATGGGGGAGGGAGCTCACGACCTGAAGTTGTTGAATTCAATATTCAGTCCGGAAGGTTGTAAAGTCCCTAGTCGGAAGATGAGGTGTTGTTCCTCCAGTTTACGTTGGGCTTCACTGGAACAATGCAGCAAGCCAAGGACAGACATGTGGGCAAGAGAGCAGGGTGGAGTGTTAAAATGGCAAGCGACAGGGAGGTTTGGGTCATTCTTGTGGACAGACTGCAGGTGTTCTGCAAAGCGGTCGCCCAGTTTACGTTTGGTCTCTCCAATGTAGAGGAGACCACATTGGGAGCAACGAATGCAGTAGACTAAGTTGGGGGAAATGCAAGTGAAATGCTGCTTCACTTGAAAGGAGTGTTTGGGTCCTTGGACGGTGAGGAGAGAGGAAGTGAAGGGGCAGGTGTTGCATCTTTTGCGTGGGCATGGGTTGGTGCCACAGGAGGGGGTTGAGGAGTAGGGGGTGATGGAGGAGTGGACCAGGGTGTCCCGGAGGGAGCGATCCCTACGGAATGCCAATAAGGGGGGTGAAGGGAAGATGTGTTTGGTGGTGGCATCATGCTGGAGTTGGCGGAAATGGCGGAGGATGATCCTTTGAATGCGGAGGCTGGTGGGGTGATAAGTGAGGACAAGGGGGACCCTATCATGTTTCTGGGAGGGAGGAGAAGGAGTGAGGGCGGATGCGCGGGAGATGGGCCGGACACGGTTGAGGGCCCTGTCAACGACCGTGGGTGGAAAACCTCGGTTAAGGAAGAAGGAGGACATGTCAGAGGAACTGTTTTTGAATGTAGCATCATCGGAACAGATGCGACGGAGGCGAAGGAACTGAGAGAATGGGATGGAGTCCTTACAGGAAGCGGGGTGTGAGGAGCTGTAGTCGAGATAGCTGTGGGAGTCGGTGGGTTTGTAATGGATATTGGTGGACAGTCTATCACCAGAGATTGAGACAGAGAGGTCAAGGAAGGGAAGAGAAGTGTCAGAGATGGACCACGTGAAAATGATGGAGGGGTGGAGATTGGAAGCAAAATTAATAAATTTTTCCAAGTCCTGACGAGAGCATGAAGCGGCACCGAAGTAATCATCGATGTACCGGAGAAAGAGTTGTGGAAGGGGGCCAGAGTAGGACTGCAACAAGGAATGTTCCACATACCCCATAAAGAGACAGGCTTAGCTGGGGCCCATGCGGGTACCCATAGCCACACCTTTTATTTGGAGGAAGTGAGAGGAGTTGAAGGAGAAATTGTTCAGCGTGAGAACAAGTTCAGCCAGACGGAGGAGAGTAGTGGTGGATGGGGATTGTTCGGGCCTCTGTTCGAGGAAGAAGCTAAGGGCCTTCAGACCATCCTGGTGGGGGATGGAGGTGTAGAGGGATTGGACATCCATGGTGAAGAGGAAGCGGTAGGGGCCAGGGAACTGAAAATTGTTGATGTGACGTAAGGCGTCAGAGGAATCACGGATGTAGGTGGGAAGGGACTGGACAAGGGGAGAGAGAAGGGAGTCAAGATAACGAGAAATGAGTTCTGTGGGGCAGGAGCAAGCTGAGACGATCGGTCTACCGGGGCAGTTCTGTTTGTGGATTTTGGGTAGGAGATAGAAGCGGGCCGTCCGAGGTTGGGCGACTATCAGGTTGGAAGCTGTGGGAGGGAGATCCCCAGAGGAGATGAGGTCAGTGACAGTCCTGGAAGCAGTGGCTTGATGTTCAGTGGTGGGGTCATGGTCCAGGGAGAGGTAGGTCTGTCCGCAAGAATGACCCAAACCTCCCTGTCGCTTGCCATTTTAACACTCCACCCTGCTCTCTTGCCCACATGTCTGTCCTTGGCTTGCTGCATTGTTCCAGTGAAGCCCAACGTAAACTGGAGGAACAACACCTCATCTTCCGACTAGGGACTTTACAGCCTTCAGGACTGAATATTGAATTCAACAACTTTAGGTCGTGAGCTCCCTCCCCCATCCTCACCCCCTTTCTGTTACCCCCTTCCTTTTTTTTCCAATAAATTATAAAGATTTTCCTTTTCCCACATATTTCCATTATAAAAAAAACCCACTAGAGCTATACCTTGAGTGCCCTACCATCCATTCTTAATTAGCACATTCGTTTAGATAATATCACCAACTTTAACTTTAACACCTATGTGTTCTATTGTACTATTGTCGTTGACATCTTTTGATGATCTGTTTCTATCACAGCTTGTTTGTCCCTACAACCACACCGCCCCCCTCCACCTCTCTGTCTCTCTATCTCTCCGCCCCCCACACACACACCTTAAACCAGCTTATATTTCAGCTCTTTCTTGGACTCGAACTCAAGTTCTGTCGAAGGGTCATGAGGACTCGAAACGTCAACTCTTTTCTTCTCCGCCGATGCTGCCAGACCTGCTGAGTTTTTCCAGGTAATTCTGTTTTTGTTTTGGATTTCCAGCATCCGCAGTTTTTTTGTTTTTACCTTCAAAATCCAGATCTGTGTCAAGGCTGCGTGATAGCCCCGATGCTATTTACCATCTACTTGTCAGTGACTATTCGCCTCATCAGAGATCAATCCCATCTGGTGTGAGTATTAAATACTGCCTAGATGGAAAACACTTTAAACTCAGTCATCTTTCATGTCAAAACCAAACTGACCATCATAAACATTCATCTACTGTTTACTGATGATTGCAGTATTATTGCTCACTCCACACCAGATTTGCAAGCTACTCTCTCGATCTCTTCAATTCTACATACATGAGACTCAGCCTGTCCTTGAATGTTGCAAAAACAAAACATATATCAAATCCCACCTGGTCAACTAAATATTCCACCTCCCATATATGTTGAAGGAGAGACTCTGGAATATGATGAAGATTTCCCATACCTTGACAGCCACCCCTGTCAAAGGTCACCATTGACAAGGAGATCCACCAGATCAACTGCACCTGCACTGCCTTCTACAAACTACAGCAGTGAATCTTTGATAACACAGACCTCTGCAAGTCAACACAAGCAGTTGTTGTCACCATACTCCTGGACTGCAGTGAGACCTGGGCTGTTTTTTTATATTCATTCATGGGGTGTGGACATTGCTGGCTTGGCCAGCACTTATTGCCCATCCCTAATTACCCTTGCTGAGAGCGTTTAAGAGCCAGCCACATTGTTGTGGGTCTCAAGTCACATGTAGGTCAGACCAGGTAAGGACGGCAGATTTCCTTCCCTAAGGGACATTAGTGAACCAGATGGGTTTTCACAACAATCAACAATGGTTTCATGGTCATCATTAGACTTTTAATTCCAGATTTTATTGAATTAAAATGCCATGGTGGGATTCAAACCCAGATCTCCAGAGGATTATCCTGGATTACCAGTCCAGTGATCAATACCACTATGCCACCACTCCCCATATCAGCAACAGATAAGAATGCTAGAGAAATTCCATCAACTATGCCTCCTCCACATCCTCTGGGTTCAATGGGAGCTCTGTCGAACAAACCCAAGTTCCGCTCTTGAAGCCAGTTCCACAAGCATTCAGGCAAAACTGCAAAGTCAACAATAATGGACTGGGCACGGTGTCTCGCTGAAAAGCATTCCCCCACCAGGTCCTGTTTACACAACTCTCAAAAGACAAGCATTTCAGGGGAGGAAAAAGAAAATGCTTCAAAGACACTCTGAAGCTCTCCTTAAAGCACGGCAGCATTGACATTATTGACTGAGAGGAGATTGCTACCAATCATTCAACAACACCAGAAGCTCTTTGTTGCATTCATCAACCTGACTAAAGCATTTGACTGAGTAACTCAAGACAGTTGCAGTCATATCATCCATGAAGCAGTTGCAGGATTGTAATGAAGTTTCTTGGACATCCAAGTCCTTGGAGCACAATCTACAGAGCCTTGCAATTTACTGACTTAAATGCTTTGGTCAGGTCAATGCATGGTTGACAACCAATCGTTCAAAATGGTGAAAACTTGTCCAACAAGTTGCATCACACTTTGAGTCCAAACACCTTAATGATGTGCCACAGTGGCGGAGAAGGAAAGAAAAGGAAATAAATCCTGCACTCTGGATCCCATGACCTTATGAGTCATCTTGCTCCATGTGCCCAATGAGCTATGGGTCCAGAATCAGCCTATTGAGTCACATGAAGACCCACAGCAGAAACTCATGACCCTGAGTAGACTTCATCCTCTAATTAATTGAGGGACAGCTGTTCCCGACATTAGCTATCCACCAGTACTCTGGCAATACACCTTTTTTTCCAGGTAATTTCTCCATTATCTCTTCCCTAGATTTATTTCAAAATGCATGGATATAATCCATCCAGACCAGGGGTTTTATCCTGAGTTTAAATAGTTTATTTAATACTTCTTTTTTTAAAATGCACTTATCTCATTACTCATCACTCAATGCCATGTCCACCTGCTCTGTGCCTCCCTGGTAAATACCGAAGCAAAATAATTATCTAATTTCTGTCATCTCTCTACTGTTAACATTCCCCCTAGTATCCTTTACCCTCCCCCATTTCCCAGAAGTCTTATGTAAAACATCTGCCACTCTGCATGAAATTAATCTCATAGCCATATGGTTTGACAGGCACATCCAGTTTCAGCAGCCCATGCTTAAGAATAGTCACTATAGAACTCCAAGTGGGCTCTTGTGTGGAGTCTCAAAATAGATTTCTTTAGTTATTGAAACTCAAGCCTTATCTGAGCTATTCCTGCAAAAGAATTGACGGATGAGTTTTAAGATACTTTACAAACAAGCCCTTTTCTTTTAAGTAAGGTGCTTGTGAAACCTGCCTAATAATTTTTATATCTACATTGGAGAACTGAGGTTATGAAGTTTGATACTTATCTGTAATGCCATCAATATTTAACTCTTTGATCCTCATTGAAGCTTCCAAAACAACATGATCTTTCAGCAACTAACATCTAAAACAACAACAACAATATATATTTGTATATCGGCTTTAATGTAATGAAACACCCCAAGGGGCTCCACGGGAGCACCATAGAACAAAATATAACACCAAGCCACATCAGGAGATATTAAGTAAATGACAAAAGATTTGCTAAAGAGCTAGGTTTTAAGGAGTATCTTAAAGGAGGAAAGTGAGGTAGAGGGGCAGAGAAGAATAGAGAGGGAATTCCAGAGATTGAGGCCCAGGCAACTGAAGGCATGGCCACCAATATTGTGGAAATTATAAATAAGAATGTAGGGTTGGAGGCGATTACAGAGATAGGCTGTGGGGGGATTTGAAAACAAGGATGAGAATTTTAAAGTCAAGATAATGCTCGACTAGGAACCAATATAGATCAACGAGCACAGGGATCATAGGGGAACAGGATTTGCTGCGAGTTAAGACATGGTCAGCAGAGTTTTGGATGACTTCAAGTTTACGGAGGGTAGAATATGAGACCAGCCAGGAGTGCATATTTAGCAACAGTGGGGGAGTTTTGAGAGGCATTAGAATAACAAAGTAACAAAGACATGAATGAGAATTTCAGCAGCAGATGATCTGAGACAGTGATGAAGTTGGGCAATGTTACTGACATGGAAATAGGCAGTCTTAGTGATGGCAAGAATGAGGTTGGAAGCTCATCTCAGGATCAAATATGACACTAGGTTGTGAACAGACTGGCTTAATTTCAAACTGTTAAGGAAAAGGATGGAGTAATTAGCTGGGTAACGGAGTTTGGAACAGAGACCAAAAACAATGGCTCCAGTCTTCCCAACATTTAATAGGAGGAAATTTCTGTCATCCAGTGTTGCATGTCAGATATGCAGCCTTTAGCAACATATTTAGCTTCAGTGTGGGAGTTGTGAGAGGTAGTGATGAGGTAGAGCTGAGTGTTGTCAGCGTACATGTGAAAACGAATGCTGTGCTTTTAGATAATGCTGCTGAGGTGCAGCTTGTAGATGAGAAATAGGAGAGGACCAAGGAGTGAACCTTGGGAGACACCAGAGGTAACCTTGCAGAAGCAGGAGGAGAAGCCATTGCTAGTGATTCTCTGGCTCTGATTAAATAGATGAGAATGGAACTAAGAAAGAGTAGTCCCACCTAGCTGGACGACAATGCAGAGACATTGGAGGAGGATGGCATGGTCAACTGTGTCAAAGGCTATAGACAGGTTGGGAAGAATGAGAAGGGAAAGTTTACCTTTGTCACTGTCACAGTGGATGTCATTTATGACTTGGTAAGAGCTGTTTTAGTACTTTGGCAAGGATGGAAACCTGACTGGAAGGATTAAAACATGGAGACCCGGGAAAAATAGGAACGGATTTGGGAGGCGACTTTGGAGATGGGATAATAGTATGTAAGGATTGGGGTCAAGAATTTTTTTGAGGGCGATGCTGATATAAAAGATTTAATAGCTGAGCACATGGAAAACAGTGGCAGAGTCAACATGGATTTATGAAAGGGAAATCATGCTTAACAAATCTTCTGGAATTTTTCGCAGCTGTAACTAGTAGAGTTGATGAGGGGAACCCAATGGATGTGGTTTATTTGGACTTTCAGAAGGCTTTCGCCAAAGTCCCACATAAGAGATTGGTGTGTAAAATTAAAGCGCATGGGATTGGGGGTAGTGTATTGAGATGGATAGAAAACTGGTTGGCAGACAGGAAACAAAGACTAGGAATAAACAGTCTTTTTTCAAATGGTAGGCAGTGACTAGTGGGGTACCGCAGGGATCGGTGCTGGGTCCCCAGTTATTCACAATATATATTAATGATTTGGATGAGGGAACTAAATGTAATATCTCCAAATTTGCAGATGACACAAAGCTGGGTGGAAGGGTGCGCTGTGAGGAAGAATATGCAGAGATGCTTCAGTGTGATTTGGACAAGCTGAGTGAGTGGGTAAATGCATGGCAGATGCAGTATAATGTGGATAAATGTGACGTTATCCATTTCAGTAGCAAAAACAGGAAGGCAGATTATTATCTGAATGGCTATAAATTGAGAGAGGGGAATGTGCAACGAGACTTGGGTGCCCTGGTACACCAGTTGCTGAAGGTAAGCATGCAGGTGCAGCAGGCGGTAAAGAAGGCAAATGGTATGCTGGCCTTCATAGCCAGAGGATTCAAGTACAGGAACAGGGATGTTTTGCTGCAATTGTACAGGGCCTTGGTGAGACCACACCTAGAATATTGTGTGCAGTTTTGGTCTCCTTATCTGAGGAAGGATGTACTTGCTATAGAGGGAGTGCAACGAAGGTTTACCCGACTGATTCCTGGTATGGCGGGACTGACATATGAGGAGAGATTGAGTCGATTAAGATTATATTCACTGGAGTTCAGAAGAATGAGGGGGGATCTCATAGAAACCTATAAATTTCTAACAGGACTGGACAGGGTAGATGCAGGAAGGATATTCCTGATGGTGGGGGATTCCAGAACCAGGGGTCACGGTCTGAGGATATGGGGTAGACCATTTAGTACTGAGATGAGGAGAAATTTCTTCACCCAGAGAGTGGTGAGCCTGTGGAATTCATTACCAAAGAAAGTAGTTGAGACCAAAACATTGTATGTTTTCAAGAAGGAGTTAGATAAAGTTCTTGGGGGCGAAAGGGATCAAAGGATATGGGGAGAAAGCGGGAGCAGGCTATTGAGTTGGATGATCAGCCATGATCATAATGAATGGTGGAGCAGGCTCGAAGGGCCGAATGGCCTACTCCTGCTCCTAGTTTCTATGTTTCTATGATGGCAGGTTTAAAGGTAAGAGAGGCAACACTTGAAGAGAGGGAATCATTTATGAAATTGACTAATATTTCATGCCATCAACCTGAAAAGTTAACTGTTTTTCTATCTCCGCAAATGCTGCCTGACCTGAGTTTTTCCAGCATATTCTGTGTTTATTTCAGATTTCCAGCATCTATAGTATTTATTCCTGTATAAAATTCAGTTTTGAATTCACCAATGAATATTGGTTCTTATTTAAATGTTATTTATTTATAGTCAAACTAACACAGGGCTTCATTTTAGCTCACCACATTATACTATGAATTATTATAAACTGATGGTTTTAGGACCTCATTTATGTAAATTATCCTAATTATTTTATTTCCTGGGCAACAATTATGGCCGGTTTCCTTTATTTCAATATAAATTGACTTGTTTAAATCCAGAAAATCACCAAACAAGTTCAAACAATATTTTTACATTCAGAAATGGAATGATGAGGCTTCAACTTCCAAATATTTTTTTAATCAACTAACAAGGAGCATAGCCATAGACTGGCATCAGTTACACCTTACACCAGGAACTTAAAATGAAAACCTGCGCTAATGTAGTTGTCATTTTACTTGACATAAAATCAAAGTGCAAAGCAGAAGCTTGTCCATCTAGAATACGAAGCGTGGTAAGCAGGCCACATCCTCCTTTCTAACTATTAAAGTAGATTGCAAGTACCTGCAACATTAGGCTGAATTTTCCAGGCTTGAAGGCAGGAAAATCAGGAAAATGGGGGGAAGCTGCATTGCGATGACTCCCTGACGTCTGGCCATCAGAGAACTTTCCCAGGGGATGGCTGGAAATCAGATGAGCTGTAATTACGCTTTTTTAAAGCCCCAATTTTAAAGGTTATTTTGCAGCCTTGCTGGCAGTTTACTGTTGGCAGAGTGACCTCCCCCCCACCCACGCCCCACAGCCACCACCCCCCCACGCCCCCACCAGCATCCCCTGTATTCAAAGGCTGCCAGCTCAGTGGAGATGGTCAACCCGCGGCAAGCAGGCAGGCTATCTGAGCTGGAGTCTCCATACCCCAATAACGGAGCTGCAGCCAGGAAAGGCCGCTATTGAGGCTGAACCCAATCCAGCGTAGGGGTTTTGTCTTCACCCCTATGGACTTGCCAGCCTAAATTTTGCTCATTTCTGTTTCTATCCAGATTTCCAGCATCTGCGGTATTTGCTTTTCTATAAAATTCAGTTTTGAATTCACTCGCAATTACTGGTTCTTATTTCCTTGTATTTGCCATATAGTCAGACTAACACAGGGCTTAATTTTTAGGTTGCCACATTACACTATGAATTCCTAGGCAACATTTATGGCCCTTTATCTTTTATTTCAATAAAAGTCAGGTTAATTAAATTCAGAAAGTCAGCAAATATTTTTACATTTGTAAATGGCATTATGCAGCCCAGCGAGGGCACCTCCATGTTGAGGTGACCTCATGGTTCCCAACTTGCCTCAGCAGTACCCACCTTTCCTGGTAGTGCTACCAAGGCTTTTAAGATGGCAGCTCTCTGATTGGGGCTGGCAGAATTGAGACCCTGCCCCACTGTCCTTAATAGAACAGCAAATGCAGAGGAGGCCAAATAGGAGGCTGCCTCCAGGAAGATTGCTGAGCCTGTCTCGTCACCGGCAACTGTGGGCTTGGGACCCCCATTTGGGCCCGAAGACGTGGCAAAGTCCAACCCATTGTGTCAAGGTTCCATGACCATGTCAATTTTCATGGCAATAGAGGTATAATAACCTGTTTTGCTGAGCTTACAGTCGATACAGTTGATAAATATCTTTTCTCACTTTCTGAGAATAAGCTAGGTTTTTGTTATAATTTGACCACTTAAATAGAGTTCAATTGCAGTGATGAGTAAACATTACTTGGGATGCAGTAGCAAATATTATGAGTGATTCTTTCATAAGTTAGAAACTATAGTAATGCCCAATATACTGTACTGAATAATGTCTCTATACATGTATATATATAAACAATGAAAAGCAGAGTTAGCTACACCTAATTGGCTTCGGTGAAAGGTAGTGGAAAGGCTCCAGGTGGGCTTTAAAGCCAACTGACAATTTCTTGGCAGTAAAGTGCTGGTGCATTTTTAGACCAGCAGTTTCCAGGGAGCAAACATTGTTGCTTTTACTCTGCTTGCTATGCCTATATTGCTAGAAAATGAAGAGCTACTTTCTTTTGCTCCTAAAAGACATTGGTTGCAACACAGAAGTTGGGTTATTTACTCTCTCACTCCTGTTTTTTCATAGCATCCAGGGAGAGTGTAATGTAAATGTCCATTCCTTTACCCTATATTCTTTTCTCCCACATTTCCTGTGGGAGTGTTTCCTTTCATTCTGGTCTTTAAAGTTCCATCACATTATATGCACCAAACAATAGCTTTACTCATTTCAATTTTGGTCATGTATTTTTTACCAGAGAAAAGAAGTAACATCAAAAAAATTGCGCTACTATCCCCATCATTTAATCCCATCTCCAATGCAGGGTCTATATGTTGCTCAAAGTAGAATAGACTATATAAATAAAATGTATCTAAGCCTCCATTATGGTGCCCAGCAAGTGCAAGCTCATTAGGAGCCAGCAATGTTGTCATATTGGTGAAGACCACCAAAAAAAAAGTGTGCCATGGCAAAGAGACATTAGGCCCTTTGCATATCAGATTAGTTTCCCCAAGGCACACCTGTATTTGTAGTCCATTAACTTAAAGCTGTCCAGTGTCATTTATTTTCAAAGGTTTATAGCAATGACATTGGTAGCAATGCTCCATACAAGGATGATTCAATCTGAATAACATATTCTCCCACTTCTTTACATTTCCTGGTAACATGCAATATTGCCTGATATTTTAATCTTGAGTTAATTTATAGGTTTAAGGCATGCAGTTTAATTGATCTTTCAATTCTTAGTACTAACATGCTAAAATATCATAAGGACAATTAGAGTATCAACGTGAATTGAATTAAAGTTAAAGTTAATTTTTAAATTTGGAACAAAAATGAAGTAGGATAACTAGAAGTAATGAGAAATTTTATTTAATGAAAATCTATGATTTTATGACAACAGGCTGCTAATGCTCACATCAAGATATTTAGTTAATTTAAGATATTAGTAAGTGGGAAAAATCACTTTGAACCTGTTTTAACAAACAGCAGGGGTGATTATCCTTAAGAAAGTTTTTGTAAGAAGCAGGTCCACATTAAGGGTTTGTTTGCCCTTTGGCTTAGTATGAAAATCTCTCTCCCAACTAATTTCAGATTTACCAGCAAAAGGGCAACAATGAACAAGACATGGCTGTGACTTAAATGCACATAATTGCTCTTGGTTTTAACAGGGTTTGCCTTAATATTCTGTGGCCGGAATCTTGTGCTGTTACTAGCAGCGGGAATTAAAGGGGCCGGGTGTACTTAATTGTGTGGGAGGCGAAACGTCAGCTTCCTGGCGGCAGGATGAAAGTAGGGAATTTAGTTTGCAGTGGATTGAAGGCGGATCAAGCTGCCTGAGGGCAAACGGTGGGAACATTTTTTAAATGTATTTGCATGTCATGCATACTCATTAAAATACCATTTCAACTGATTAAACGGTACATTTACAATTAACTCTGGAGCAAATGAGAAACAAGTACCTTCAGATTTATGACTGGTTAAAGGTGGCATGCAGCAGGTGAGGTACTCTTCCAGGTGCATTTGGACTGAGTAAGAGCTGCTTTCCTTTCATGGGGGCTTTGTTGGACCATAGGAAAGGAGACATTGATGCATTGAGATTGTGTGATGGCAGGGCAAAGGGATCGGGGCATGGCTGACTGCGGGAGGGAGGGAGGGATCCAGGCGTGGTTGACTGTGTTAGGAAATAGAGATAGTTTAAGTAAGTTGTATTGGTATTTGTAGGAGTTAGGAATGCGTTTTAGCTTTAAAGTTTAAGTTTGATTTTGATTTTGATTTATATTTCTGTATCTGTGTGTTAAGAAAAGTCAAATGGAGTTTTAGATTCATTTTAAAAAAGGTGTTTGCATTCCTACTGAGAACTTTATGACTTAAGCTAAGATAAACAAACAAGGGTAGAAGAATCGAACTGTTGCCTAGCAAAAGGGGCCCAGAGAGGCAGGTCCCCCTCCCCCCACCAAAGACAGACAGACACACACACACACACCAAAGCTAGAAACAGTAGTTTGTTTTAGAAGCCTTTGGAGTTCAACTGGTTTTGAAGATAGCTGCCAGAGGAGCAGCCTAGAAAGGTGACAGTTAGCTGGTCCCAAGCTAAGGAGAAACCTCAAAAATCCAGGGGAAACATGGGAAAGCCCCAAGAAGACCTTCTAGTCAAAGGAAGGACAAGAACCTGGAAAAGGTCATGTTAAGTAAAGTTAAGAATGAGGGGCAGAGAGAGAGGCTCCAAGCTTCAGATTTAAGGACACACAAGTTGCAGAAAACAGATTTAAAACTAGAACAGCTTGCAAGAGGCAAGAAGGTCCAAAGAGACAGCTGAAGATCTGTAACTCTTTGCTATGGGCATGTGGAGCAGTGGTACTGTTGTTAGCTGAGTTGGTGAGAGAGTGAGCATGGAAGGCAGCTTGAATGCATGTGGTGACCCAAAGAAGAGGAGCATCAGAAGGAGAGTTCGAAACCCTGGAGGTGAACCCATGCGGAAGGTGTCAGAGAATGTGTCAGTTTGGGAGGACATTCCAAAGCAAGTTCTTAGAGTGGAGACTGCACTCAGTCTTTCACATGAGGGTTTCCAGTGAGACCGGTTGGCTCATGGTGGCACAAAGGCCTGGGGGTAATTGTTGAGAGATCCATAGCATCTGGTTGAGGTAGTATCTGTCACTTGGTTTTAGAGTGTGGTGTGTCTGACCACAAGGTGCCTATTGGTACATGGACTGTGTACTTAATATGGACATTAAAATATAATAAAGCTTTTGTAACTTGTGTTATCCTTACAAATCTGCATATATCTGTAAAGGTATAGTTGTGGGCGAAGAAGTATTGTAATATAGCTTTGTTTTGTTTAATTAATGTTTTATTCTTGTGTTAAAAGTTCATTAGCTGACTCTGGTGACTCAATAGCTACTCTTCACATATCTAAACAAACAAACAAAAGTTAGGATCTATCAAGCTGGGTTCCACCCTGGGTCACGCTTGTCCAGGGGTAATCTCAGCTGGGATCATAACAACTGAGAGAGGGTGAGTCATGGCAGACCATCAAGGACCCGTGGGGGACAGAGAGAGGAAGGATTACACAGGGAAGGTCACATTACTACATATCTTTTTGCAAACAATGCACAGTTGCTCCCAGCTTCCAATTCCCATATCCCCATTTTACTGAGTAACTTTGAGTGACCATCTCCAGACACTTTCTTCAGTTTTCAGAGTTTCTTAAATCCACCACCAGCAGTTAACTTGCTATGATGATTCTTCTTCACCCTTGCCATGCCAGAACTAATAGAGACTGTTCCCCTCCTGCATCCGGTTGTGGTAGCTCACAAAATCAAACAGCAATTTTTCTCTGTTGACCATGCAAAATTTCTGCTGTCTATTTGTGATACTCATTGATTTGTAGGGAAGCCTGTAGCCTGATCTCAAACATGGCTTTCACTGCCCTCTTCTCCCTGACAACATTAAATACATTAGCCTTGTATTTAGGTAGAAATGGTAACTTGCTATCTTTGATCCCAAATCCCTTTCATCTTAGAAGTAAACAGGTAGTCTGCAGCACCAGTTTTTACAACCCAGTACCGTAATTATCTTTCTTTAGGACTTTGGGAGATTCGGTCTATTCATGGTAAACTCTGACAGCTGCCATGGTCTCTAAGCATAAATACCTTGTACCTTCTTCTCAGTAAAACAATCCAAACCTTCCTTTGATCTCTGACCAATCAAATCACCCTGGTTTACTGTCAGGCAGACTGCAAAACAGGTCACATGACTCCCTTCATTTACCCTAAATTTAAAGCTATGGTCCAAAAATATACCAATCTTACAAACTTCATAATTGTAACAAATGGTTCAGCCAGGTTTAGGTGCTAGCTTAGATAAGCCAGATGTTGGAGGATCAGGAACACCACAAGAGACAGCAGTACAGAGATGTGTGTGTGTGTGTTGTGTGTGTGTGTGGACATGAGCCAAGTATGGGGCTTCATGGGGTTATACGTTCTTGATCTCAGAAACATTGGGATTTTTTATTGGGTGGCATCAGTAAAGCCCTAACAAAAGGTCACTTGCCAACCTCCTTGATTAGGGAATGATTGACATAAAAGAAGCTGAAGTGCCAATGATTCAAATTTTGCTTCATCAGCATTTTGAAGGCATTGTTTGCATGTCAATATTTGCTCAAAAAATCTGCTCCTTTATTCCTCCAGCAGTCCATATATCCATATCATGCTAGAATACTCTCAGCAGCAAGCAAAGTGCCAGGAAAGCAAAGAATAACACGGTCATTACATTGAGTACATTATTGAATCCATGCAGATCATTCGATTGAAACATGTTGAGCCCTTTCTACTTTGCCAATGTTTGCAGACAAAAATCAGTGCAGGATTTAAATTTCTCTATTTACTCTGGTTGTCACATTATATAAAGCTCTTCTGGCACCATGCAGATGTGCTGGGGATGTTCCTTTGATTGTCCTCAGCCACTAATTTAATTCAGCTGTAAGGAAATGGTGCCTGTTGGAGACTATTAAGGCAGCATGTTTCATCAGTGTGTCATGTGGGATTGACAAAATATGGGCTGGCACTGAAATGAGACAAGGGTGGGGCACCTGAGTATGTCTGTCACAGAATAGAATTGAGAGCTTCTGGGTGCAAGTGACACAATGTAGGATTAGAGTGCCATGTTCACTGTGAGGGCGGGGGGGGGGGGGGCATTCTGGTCGTAGCCCATGTACAATGATACTTCAAATACAATATAAGAAATTTTTACACATTGTACCGAGACAGTCCCTTCAGCTCTTAGGATTATACTAACATGAGGTGGAAAGAGTGATGATGGAGAGGGGGAAGGATCTTGAGGTTTCAAGATTGGAGTCATTGAGACACTGTGGAGGTTGGTAGCAAGGGGAGCGAACAATTTCTTTTGAGTTGTCAGTTTTCTTTGAAAGTTTGTCAGCTTTTCTGATTTTTACAGGTTGACACACATGAAGGTAGAAAATATAACAATTTGCATTTATACAAAACTTTTAACGAGTAAAATGTTTGAAAGTGCTTCAGAGGTATATTATCAAACAAAATTTGACACTGCGCCACATAAGAAGGATCTAAGAGGTAAGTTTTAACAAGTGTCTTAAAGGAGGAAAAAGCAGTAGAGAGGTGAAAAGGTTTAAGGAGGGAATTCTAGAGTTTAGGGCCTTGACAGCTGAAGGCATGGTAGAGCGGTTAAAATTGTGAATGTTTAGGAAGGCAGGATCGGAGGAATGCAGGTGTCTGGGAAGGTTATAAAGCTGGGGAAGATTACAGGGATAGGGATGGACAAGGTCATTGAGAGATATGAAAACAAGAATGAGAATTTTAAAATAGAGACATTAACTGGGTGCCGATGTTGACCTGTGAGCACAGGGTTGATGGGTGACCAGGAGTTGGTGTAAGTTTGTACACAGGCAGCAGAGCTTAGTTAACCTCAAGTTTATGAAGATTGGAACAAAGGAGGCCAGCCAGGAGTGCACTAGAATTGTCAAGCCCAGATGTAACAAAGGCATGGGTGAGAGTTTCAGCAGCAGATAAACTGAGGAGGGAGTGGAGTCAGGCAACGTTAGTGTGGTGGAAATAGGTTGTCCTAGGGATGGCGTAGGTGGTCTTGTGGTGAATTGGGTAGCAGCCCTGCCTCTGAGCCAAAAGCTCCGGGTTTGAGTCCCACTCCAGGACTTGATGGCCATGGGAGATGCATTCATAATGTGCAAATTGCAAATATGCCTATGGTAGGCAGTAAAAGCAGGAGAATCTCCTGGTCAGCCATGCTTAATGTGGAGTAGTGCCCCTCAAGCTATAGCCTCTGGTGACAAGCTATTGTCATATTCCAGGAAAAACTATTTATGGAAACATAGTATTTGCTTCACCTGCCTCATGTACCTAACAGCACTGGAAAAGAATCGAGAGATAGAGTGATGGTGTGGATTCGAAACTCAACCTGTGATCAACTATGGCACCAAGGTTGCGAACAGGCTGGCTCAGCCTCAGGCTGTTGTCAGGAAGAGGAACGGAGTTAGGAAACAGAATTTCTGGCAGGGGACCGAAGACAGTGGCTTCAATATGTCCGATATTTAGTTGGAGGAAATTTCTGCTTATCCAGTAATGGGTAAAAGACCTCAAACAGTGGAGGGGTCAAAAGGGGTGGTGGTAAGATAGATCTGGGTATTGCCAGCATATGTATGGAAACTGAGGCAGTGTTTTAGGATGATATCACTGAGGAACAGCATTTAGCTGAGAAATAAGGGGGAGGCCAAGAATAGATCCTTGGTAATGATACAGGAGTGGGAACAGAAGCCATAAGCTGCATAAAAATCAGAGAAGATAATGTATTTAATTGTGGTCGAGCCAAACACTTCATGAGAAACAATATTATAGCATAAGGAAAGCAACTGATATGTACCAAGTTGGTGGAATAATGTAGAAACAAAAGAGCAAAGAGGTGTGGGCAAAGTGTGTGGCATAGGAGATTTCTGGAGTCCTGGGTGTTGAGATACTTGAGAAGGTTAAGACTGAAAGGAACAGTGGCTGACAGTGTGATAATGGAAATTAAGACTGTGACAGGGAAGTTGTTGTATTGAAGTATGAAATCATCAGATCAGAAAAAGTCAGGGTAAAAATGCATGTGCAAGGCCTGGTCAGACGATCCACTTGCACCACCCTCTGCTCCCCAGGCTAAGGATTAGTGTTAAAGAGGCTGAAACTGAAAATAATGCTTGGCAACAGTTGTGACTTTCATCGTGCAATAAGCAGTACTTTTTGCTGCTGTATGTCATACTGGATGTCTCGGTGGGCAGGGATGTGATGTGGAATAATGGCTGAGATGAAGGACAGGAATGGATCCTCAATATTCCTGCTTATTACAAAGCATTCAGGAATGATAGACAAGGAAAAAGAAGAGGGGTAGGGGATAGTGTTGATTAAGGATGATGTTGCAGTTCTAAATAAAAAGGATTTACTAAATGGTTCCTAGGACTAAATCTACTTGACTTGAGAGGAACAGTAGGGGAACTTACTGTTTGGAGCTCTATAAAAATTTCCCAACAAAGTGAGGAGATAAATGAGAAAATTTGTTGGCAAATTTCAAAAGCATGTAACAAAAATAGAGCAGTAATGTTAATATAGACTGGGAAAAGCATAATCCTAAAGGGAGGGGAGGAGAAGAATTTCTGTTATGTCACAGAAGAACATTCTTGATCAGTTTGTCTCCAGTCCAAAAAAGGAAAGAAGCAGTATTGGATCTGGTCCTGGGAAATCAAGTCGGGAAAGTGGCATGTGTTGCAGTAAGAGATCATCCAGCTAACAGTGACCAGAACAGAATCTGATTTTAAGTAATTATGGACAGGCTAGAAAATGTCTAATGTAAAAGTGTTCAATTGGGGAAGAGCTACTTCCAACGATTTAAGAAGGGTTTGGATTGGAAAAGGCAATTTCAGGGTAAAGCAGTAATGCAACAGTGGAAAGCATTCAGGAAATAGATAATTCAGGCACAAGGCATCTTCCTTTGCAGGGAAAAGCTAGAGCATCCAAAGCTAATTTGCCTTAATAGCAAAAGGAGGTTTATGAAAAATGTCAGAAACAAGATTCAGTTAATAACCAGGAAGATTATGCAAAGTACAGGAGGGAATTTAAAAAGTTCCTACAGGAGACAAGAGAAGTTATGAGAAACAATTAGCAGGCAACATTAAATTGAACCCCAAAACATTTTGATAAACATGCAAGGAAAAATGTTGGGCCTTGAAGGACCCAAAGGGAAATTTCATGTAGAGACAGAAGACAAGACAAAAGTATTAAGTGAGTACTTTGCACCTGTCTTCACAAAGAAAGCAAATGATATGAAGGTTACACTGATGAAGGGGAGGGAAATTATGGTTGGGATAATAATAGAGTGGACAAATTGAAAAGAAAATTATCACTGAAAGTTAGTAAGTCACCTGATCCAGATAGAATACATCCTAATCCTAAACTGCTGAAAGAAGCAAAGGTAAAAATAGCAGAGGAATTGGTCAAAATCTTTCAATCCTCATTGAATACAAGGGTAGTGCCGGAGGACTGGAGGGTTGTTAATGTTATACTGTGTATTTAAGAAAGGAGAGGGATAAACCAGGAAACTACAGGCCAGTCAATCAGACATCAGTGTGTGGAAGTTATTGGAAACCATGATCAGGGACAGAATGAACTTCCATTTGGAAAGGCATGAGTTAATCAAGGAGAGCCAACATGGATTTGTTAAAGGTAAATTGTGGGGTGGATTTTCTGGGAGTGGGAGGCGAATGGATTATCAACCCACACCGACCTAAAAGTCAGTGGGCACTTCACCAATGTGAAATCTGGCTGCCCTGCAGTGATATTACGCTGGGATAGAGTGTAGGGGGAGCTTAATTCATGCAGAGTGGGACTTTTGCCCCTCAGCGACAGTAAGTCCCACTCTGGAGAGCTGCCAACCAACCTGATTGGCTGGCAGCTCTGTAGCCTCAGTGGCTCCAGAAGACAGTAGTGGCCACTTCTGGGATTGCAACCAGAACCCACAAAGAAGTGAAAATGTCTTCCAGACTTGAGGTAAATCGGGGGATTTGGGACAGCTACGGCTGGAAGACCCCAATGAGAGTGGAGAGATAGGTTAGAAAGGCCCACAAGGAAGGAAGGGGTTTCCTCCAAGGGGCACGAGGGACCCCTCCAAAAGAGGCACCCCCACTTCTGCCTAATAGCAGCCTGCAGTGTCAAAGCTTCCTGGTTGCCTGCTTTGCTTCTGCCTTCCCCAACAGACCAAAAAATTGTGCCAGGGCAGAATGAAGCCCTAAAGTGACAATTAATGCTCCACTGAAGGCCTCAATAGACTAAGGACAGGCTGACTGCCTGGTGCCTTATCTGCCCACAGTAATAAGGGAGACAGGTCAGGGGTGGGCCGGAAGACATTGGGCTGGCCACCGGCTTTATTTACCAGCTTTAAGTGCCCCCTCCCCTGGCCTTCAAGTACACCAGCAGGGGGCTGTAAAATTAATCCGTGTGTTTATCTAACTTGATTACATTCTTTGAGGTGACAAAGAAGGTTGATGAAGGCAATGCAATTGATGTTGTATATATGGATATTTGGAAAGCGTTTGACAAAGTGCCTTATTAAGAAGATGGAAGCGTATGGGATTAAAGGGAAAATCATGGTATTAGTAATTTTCTGTGGTTGGAGGCAATGGGTAATAGTAGACTGATATTTTTCAAAGGAGGTTTGCAGTGGTCTTCCCTAAGGGTCAGTTTTGGGTCCCTTATTCTCATCCAATTTTGTAGCCAACCTAGGCTTGGATGTGCGGCACAGCATTGTAAAGTTTGCAGATGATACAAAACTTGACAAAGTAGTAGATCATAGTAAGGATAGTTTATAGGCTTCAAGATGACATAGACAGGTTGATGAAATGGGAAGGAAGGCAGATGAAGTTCAGTGTGGAGAAATGTGAGCTGATGCACTTTGGGAGGACTAAAATGAAAAAGCAGCATGTTTTTGAAAAATGAAGATGACCAAAGTGACCTTGTGAACCATATACACAACCCTTAAAGGTGCTAGAGCAAGTTGTTCTAAATACCATATGGGTATTTGTATTTGTCTATTTATAAACCTAATCTAAAAGCAATGGGATCATTGAACTTTATAAATCACTAGTTAGACCTTAGCTGAAATATTGTGGACAATTCTGAGCATCCCATTTCAGGAAAGGTGTAAAGGCATGAGAAAAGGTACAGAGGAGATTTACCAGAATGTTACCAGGGATAAGAATAAAAGAAAATATGGAAAATTTGGCCCTTCAAGTCTGCTCCACCATTGAATAGATCATGGCTGATCTTGTACTTCACTTCTACCTTCTTGCATCATCCCAATATCTCTTAATTCCCTTAGTATCAAAAACCTATCATTCTCTGTCATGAATATAAACAACAACTGAGTGCTCAAAACTTGCTGGGGTGGAGAATTCCAAAAATTCACAACCCTTTAAATGAAGAAATTTCTCCTCAGGTCAGCCCTAAATGGTTGCTCCTTATTCTGAGACTGTGATCTCTAGTTCTTGACTCCCAAGCCAAGGAAAACATCCTCTTAGCATTTATTCTGTTACGTCCCTTAAAAATTTTATAAGTTTCATTGACATCATCTCTCACTCTAAATTCTAGATCTAATCTACTCAGTCTCTCTTTATATGACAATCTCCTTATCCCAATCTGGTGAACATTTGTGCACTCCCTCTAAGACAAGTATATCCTTCCTCAGGTAAAGAGACCAAAATTGAATACAGTACTCCAGGTGTGGCTCCCCATGGCTCTATATAATCGTAATAAGACTTCTTTACTCCTACACTCCAACAAAGGCCAACCTAAAATTCTGCTTTGTTATTTTTCTTTCCGAAATGGATTAACTACACACTCCCCAAATGACATTCCATCTGCCATGTTTTTGTCTGCTCATTTAACCTGTCTATATCCCTTTGCAACCTCTTTGCATCCTCCTCTCAGCAAACTTTCTCCCCTAACTTTTTATAGTCAGCAAACTTGGATACATTACACTTGGCCCTCTCAGTCAAGCCATGGACATAAATTGTAAATAGCTGAGAACCTTGTGACATCCTGCTAGTTCCACCTTGTTAACCCTAAAATGATCCTTGTATTCCTACTTTCTCTTTTTCTGTCCAACAAGATGTGGTGAAGGATTTCAGTTATGTGGAGAGGTTGGAAGTGCAATAGGATTGTTCTCCTTGGAATAGGGAATATTAAGAGGTGACCTAATAGAGGTTTCCAAGATGATGAGAGGTTGTGATTAAAATAAATAGGGAATAAATATTCCTTCTGGTGAATGGGTAAATAACTAAAGGTCATAGATTCAAAATAATTGAAAATAGATTTAGTGAAGAAATTAGATTTTTTTTTTTCAATGAGTTGTCAGGATCTGAAATTCTCTACCTGAAAAGGTTGTTCCAGAAATAATTTTAAAAGGGAGTTGGACAGACATTTGAGAGTGAGAAATTGACAGGGTTACAGACAAAAAGAAGAGATGCAAGATGAAGCATAACTGATCTTTCAAAGTGCCAGCACAAGGATGATGGGCCAAATGACCACCTCCTCTGCTGTAAATTTCTATGATTCTACAAGAAAAATAACTATCACACAGGTGTCCTTCAGAAGTTGGAGTTAAATTGGATTATTGGAGCAGTGGACTGGAAATTTTAATTTGTGTCTAGACTGTGTTTCTCCTAAACTAGAAATTCTCAATGCTAACATTGGATGTAAAAGTGTAATATACTCTTAACTATAAAGAGTTAACATCAGAAGCACCTGATGCTGATATAACAATGATGTAATGACATGTGATTAAGTAATAGAGATCTGGAGGGAGAAGTTCAACCTCGTGCAGAGTTCCTAAGATGTACATAGAGATATAAATAAAATAAATAATGGTTTTAACAAACTACAGTCTTAAGTAGCTTACTTGGGGAAAATAGATAAACCCCAAAGAACCCCATCTGGACCCTGAACACATGATGAAACATGGTGGCAGCTGGCAGCAAGTAAAAGACTCAGAAAAACTACAAGCAAAGATTATAGACCTGAGAAGCCTACAAATCCTTAAACGAATGATGAAAAGAGTGGATTGAAGGCTCACAGAAAATGTCAGAGCATTGTGGATGCAGATGCAAGCTGAGACACAGACCCAGGGTGCAGACAGCAGCGAGCAAAGACCAGAAACAACAAGAAACAGCAGTGAAGCATCAGAAAGTCCAAAGCTTGGTACATAGGTTCTAGGAGTGGGAGTGTAGATTCCATCTATCGATCTAAAGCACTGAAGGCTCACAACAAGCTCAACACTGGGACAACTGGAGAAAGAGACTTTCCAGTATAGAACCACTTATGGTTTGCACAAATAGGAACAAAAGGATCAGGTCAGTAATAAAAGCGAGACAGGGAGTTGATGAGGCTTCAAGCTCTTACAATGATGTCCTCTAGGGCATTTGATTCATAGAACAGCATTTGCAAAAATCGAATTATAGAATGGAAAAGTTTAATAAGTGGAAACAAAGGCCAGGTGATAGCATGGATCCGTTCATTAATGATCTATACAGGCTGGTAGAAAATCGCTACTACAGAATATTGAGAGGTGAATTGATTCGTGATTGCATAATAATGGGTCCTAGATATCCTCAGGAAATTTGCAAATGAGGGATGATCTAATTCTAAGGCAGTACAAACAGAACTCAAGGCAAAAGATTGTTTGTTCACAGGGAAAGGAAATAACTTTCCTAGGAGAAGTACATGCAACAGAAAATAAATACCAGAGCATTAAAATTGAAGTGGATGGACACCTCAGAATTTAAGTTAGACACAGGGTCAGGTGTTTCAGTCTTACCTGACAAAATAAAGTGGCCGACATGCATTACACTTCAGCCATCATCCATCCAGTTACAAAGTCCAGGTGGGACCACACTGAAAGTCAAAGGACAACATCTGGCAAAAGTAAAATATAAGGATAGAAAAAACATTTACATCATGAAGAACCAAGAATCATTGTTATTAAGCAGGAAGGCATGCTTACACTTGACGTGGATTTATAAAGTTGATGAAGTTGCTGATAAGCAGTATGGAAGCACTTTCAGGAATGAATTTCCAAGATTATTTACAGGCTTGGTAAAACTGAAGACCGAATACCATGTTACCCTAAAAGCTGCTGCTAAATCAATTTGCCTCTGCACCAAGGAAGGTCCTTCACCCACTCTTGAACAAGGTCAAAGGTGAAATTGAGCATATGCTGCAACAGGCTGCCTGTCCGGTAACCATACTGACAAAGTGGTGTTCTGGAATGGTCCCAAAGCCAAATGGCCCAGTTAGAATCTGTGTGGACTTGACTTGACTTAACTAAACAAATCAATAGAACGTGAGATCCACCCGATGGCATCAGTGGACAAAAGTCTTGCCAAACTAGCTAAAAGTACTCTATTCACCGAATTAGATGCAAACAGTGGTTTTGGAAGTTGCCCCTAGACAAAGAATCCAGACTGCTGATCATATTAGGTCAAGCTTGCTCTAATGGATTACCATTAGGAATTGTGTCTCCTCCAGAAATACTCCAGAGAACAATGTCTCTGACCCTAGAAGGCATGGATGGAGTAATATACCATATGGATGGCATACTTGTACACAGCTCCATGAGGGAATAGCATGATTGCAGATTGAGAGCAGTCCTGAAAGTTCTCCAGATGCATGTTTGACACTGAACAAGCAATGTGAATATGCAAAACATATGATTAAGTTTTTAGGACACATCATGCAAGCTTCAGGAATAATGGCCAAACCATAAAAGGTAATTAGATAGTTTCCATACCAAGGAACATTAAAGAGCTACAGAGATTCCTAGGAATGGTCAACCAAGTAGGCAAGTTCTTATCAAATTTGGCAGAAACCAATGAGCTGTTGAGATAGCTGTTGAGACAAAGTCAACAGTGGTGCTGGAATGTGGACCAGTAAAATGCTTTTGGGAAGATCAAAAACATCTCATTTTCTCCTAAAATTTTTAGTGCACAATGATCCACTACTGCCAAGCATAGTAGCAGCCAACACATTATCTCCAGGTCTGGGTGCAGTTTTATTCAAGTACAAACAGATGGTAAAGGTAAACCAGATTATTACATCTCAAGATCACGTACAGACATAGAAAAAAAGATATGCAACAATTGAGAAGGAAGGCCTGACAGCAACATGGGCATGCAAGAAGTTCTCAGGCTAATTGATGGGATTCCAGTTTAAAATTGAAACCAACCATAAGCCATAAGTCACTCTTTTGAACATGAGGGAGATTGCAAAGATGCCACCTAGAATTCAATGCTTCAGACTGAGAATAATGAGGTATGATTCAGTAACTGAGTATGTTTAAGGGAAGTACAGGATGACAACAGATGCACTATCAAGAATACCAGTGGAAGGAATCAAAATAGAGGATTTGAATTTCAATGAGAAGATGGAAACATATATGTCACTCATTGTTAAACACTGGTTACTATAAAAGAAACTGCAGGAGATAAAACAAGCATGGCGGCAGGATGACAAATGTGTCCAGATAAAGCAATACTGTCTGGAAGGATTGTTAGCAACCCAGTACTATGGCAGAACTTTGAACAGAGAAATCACCTAATAATCATTGATGATCTCCTAGCTTTTAATGACAAAATAGTCATTTCGAGAACACTTCAGTTTGGCATTCTCCAAAAAATTCATCAAGGTCACTTAGGGATAGCAAAATGTTGAGCAAGAGCCCAGCAATCAGTCTGGTGGCCAAACATTACTCGTTCTATTGAAGAACTAGTTTTGAATTGCCTTATGTGTGCAATGAACAACCAAGACCAAACAGAACCATTGTCACCCTCCACTTTTCCATTAAGGCTATGAAGTGCCTGATTTTAAAGGCAAGGTGTTTATTATTGTCATTGATTACCATCCAGATGGATTTAAGTAAACAGATTGCACAGCATCATGGCAGGATCAGCCATTCACTCACTGAAGAGAATCTATGCGACACATGGCATCCCGAAATTGTAGTCTTAGGCACTGGTCCACAGTTTGCTAATGAATTATTCTACAATTTTGCAAAGGAATATAGATTCATTCACATGACTATCTCACCTCAGTATCCTCAAGAAAATGGAGAAGCTAAGAGAGGTGTTTGAACCAACATGGACTTGATGAAAAAGAAAGATCTCAAAGAAGCCCTTCTTAGTTACAAAATGGGTTCTCACCATCAGAATTAATGTTAATGGAAAGAGGACTGAAAACACAACTTGCAGCTGTGCAACGGAAACTAGAATCAAATCTCATCTTGAATAACCATGAGAGAGTTGCGCAAGGAGGAACAGAGACACAAAGAGGCTAGTAATTATAACTTCCGGCATAGAGCATAAGACTTATCATCCCAGAGAGTATCATCAACAGAAAGAAGGCATAATAATGAAGAGCTCCACAACTGAGATCTTACAGGATTGAGATTGACCAGGGAAATATAAAGAGAAACCACAGTGCCTTAAGATCATTGGAAAGAAAGCCAATTCGGATCTAGAAGGACATAAGGAACAAGAATCAAGATAAAGGTCTACAACCACCCCGGAGAAGGACACTCATATCTAATAGAGAGGGCAGTCTATTCTCGACTTAAAAAAGAGATCAGAACAAGATCAGGGAGATTGGTTAAGGTGTCTTAGGGACTAATCCTGTGAAGTCTGAGACTTTAGGGGTGGGGGTAGATGTCAGAGGATGTATATATTTGGGATAAAGACTTGGAGATGTAGAGTAAAGGGTTAACATCAAAGCACCTGATGCTGATGTAACTATGATATAATGACACATGACTAAGTAACAAAGATCTGGAAGGAGGGAAGTCCAACCTCATGCTGAGTTCCTAAGATGTACATAAAGCTGTAAATAAATAATAATGGTTTTGAAAAACTACAGTCTTAAGTAGCTTACTTATGGAAAATGGATAAACCCTGAAGAACCCCATCTCAACCCTAACCACATGACAAAATATTAACCAGCATTCACAAAAAGGTTCCCTCATCTCAATTATAAGTTGATGCAAACTACAAAAAACAATAATTAGGGAGCCAGCATACTGCTTATTTTAAATCTTTCCATGATTAATGGATGCCATTTAACCATGGTGTTCCAAGTCATTAAAACAAACATATATTCTCCACATAAATAAAAGTGACTACACTCTGTTCCTTACCAAATATTCTGTTAATGCAACAAACAAGATTTTTGTTTATTAAGTTATGAAATAAAGTACTTATTTCAATTAATAATGTTTGCAAATATAATTCAGATGGTATCCGACTTTTTAACTAGAATTTTTTTTACTTTAATTGCAATTCATGGACACAGCTTTCATTTTAACCACATTGCCAATATTGTTACTTGCACCTACTTAACATACTAAAAGTAATACTATACCCAATTCTATCTCTCCATTATTTGGGCCTGAATATTACCCTTGGTGGACGCAAGCGATCGGCAGGCCCTTGACTGGTCGGGAAACGAGCTCCTGCCCGCAATCGGCCCCTGACCACGATTTCATGCTGGTTGGCCAATTCAGAGCCAATGGCATGGGTTTTCAACCCATACAGTTGGAGGTGCTCTCGGGCCAAATCATCTGACAAATTGAGGTCACCTGCTCGCTGGAGAGGCAGAGAAGCCTCCTTCGGCATTGCACCTCAGATGTACTGAGGTAGCTGCGTTGCTGCCTGTAACCCCTGGCACAGGATAATGGTGCCTTCTGTGGCCCTTTCCGCCTTGGATGACCTGCTGGCCCTGCTCCCCGTGTGCCTGTGCCTCTCCTCCCACAGGTCACTCCCCTAGAAGCTACACTGTGATTCCTGGCCTCCTCTCCCTTCAACCCCTCTCTTCCTCCTCAGAGGAGGTGCCACTAGTGGAGACTACAATCCTCATTACCAGGGTAACAGAAGGCTGTCTGATACCTGGAAGGGTCCACATGGTCAAAATACTCCAGGAGCCTTGGAGACATCAATGAGTCCTGAAATAAAGACTCGAAATGCTAAGAATAAAAATCAGAGCAGAGATGAAGCTGTCATGCTCAGATAAGCAACCAGCAGAAAATTATCCCCTACGTTCCTCACTACTCAAAGTGACAATGCTGCTGACCCTTTTATCCTGCCGTTGGATGAGGTTTTGCAAAGTGTGGGCTGCCTGTTTTGCCTATACAATGAGTGTGAAAATGCATGGGCGACATAAAATTGGGTTCAATTGGGTTTTTGATGGCCTTAAGTGGCCTCTTGATTGATGGCGGGCGCGGCTCCAACACTCGTGTGCGCCTGCCGACCTGAAGATTGTGCAGGATGATGTTGGGATGCTCGTCCGACGCCTTCTCATGGTACTTTACGCCTGATCGGGTCAGGCACACGCCCGCCCACTAGGCATAAAATTCTGCCACTGCTTTCATCATGCTTCCACATCTGACCTGATATCAAGTCAGTGATGAAACAAAAGTTCCTCCAACTGAACATCAGGAAACGAAAGCTCTGACAACTTCCTGGGACCTTTTTACACCATAGAACCCCAGTTTCTATGTTAAATAGGACCTATCCCCTGAAACAGGCGGTGCTTTGAACACCTGGTGGTCGGGCACTCAAAATTTGAGTTTGTTACATTGCCAGTGTTAACATTTTGAGGCCATGATGGTTCCATTAAAGCCAGGTTCTGTTTTTAGACATTATAAATGTTAGTAATTAAGAAAATAATGACAGTGCAAAGGACTTGGTAATTTTTTAAACAATGTAATTAAATTACTTGGATAGCCTTCTCCTTTATAACATTTTAGTCAATCCCAGTGAAGAAATTTGTCCATCACCCAAATAACTGGAAGAAGTTTATCTGAGGAGCAATTCATTTGTATATCAAGCAATCAACTGAAGGAAGTGTGAATAAATGATAAATTGGTTAGAATAAACTGGTTAGTATAAACTTGCAATATAATACATTTGACGGGAAGAATGAGTCCGTCACATAAATGGAGAAGAAAGCTAAAAATAATAAATTATAAAAGAAAAATCTGATGAGAAACATTTGATAATAAGAAAGCGTTACACCTGCAGAAAATGTGCTCTATATGCAAAACCTTGAATATATTATAGATGGGCATTTATTTCTACAGTTAACCATTATGCAAATTTCATAGGATGATTAGAACATAGCAATTGTTAAATGAAGAAATACAAAGGCAAATCTAGCTCACCTTCTACCATCCTGGTAGTCGCATGATACAATATGATGTGGAGTTATTGACTAATCAAAGTAACCATCTCTCTCAATTTGTCTACAATAGACCCAACATGATACAAGGAAAACCCCTTTGGTGGAGAGCATTCAGAAAGAGCTCCAAATCCACCTGTTCCTCACAAGCTTGCTACCCTTAAGTATGTTTTGTCATGTGATTCCTTACATACTGATCCTAAAATCTTATTTTCTGATAGAAATCCACTTATCAACATTTAACTGAGTCATTATTAATTTTTGGTTACTAACAATACTAACTAATCTCGACTGTTTATTACACTACTGGTGTGACTTTAATACTGATGTACAATTTTCTTATTTTAACTGTGCACAGGAAAATTTACACAGCAATCAAAATGTGAAGATGAAATGCAGGCATCAAAAGATTTTAAGCAAGTTGTTTCAAATTACAAAGAGTTGGACTGTTCCTGATAAATTGGTTGAAATGATATCAGTTGTAATACAGAAAATGCTTTATCACTTTATTGATCTTTTTCATTTTACTCTTAATATATATTGTATTTTGCACCTACGATTAGTCCAGATGCCTTTTATTGCCTCTTTAAACATTGAAAACATCCTTTACTTTCATTTAAAGAGCGCTTTTAACTTAATACTGAACTGCAGGCATGTCTAAGCATTTGTCTTCATCGGTTATTGCATTTTTGCATGATATGGATCTTTAGAGGTCGCAGATAAAGCATAACACATGTTTCATTTGCATGCATTTCAATTTACTCAAATAATCCTCCCCCAATCATGCTAGCACCTGATAATTAAAGAAAAGAAGCTGATGGCCAGCTGAGGAAAAATTCTGTGGAACAAAAACAAAACCTGCTGGAAAAACTCAGCAGGTCTGACAGCATCTGTGGAGAGGAAGATAGAGTTAACTTATCAAGTCCATATGACTCTTCATCAGAAGCGTTCTGATGAAGAGCCTTACTGACTCGATATGTTAACTCTGCGTTCCTCTCCATAGATGCTGTCAGACCTGCTGAATTTTTCCAGCAATTTTTGTTTTTGTTTCAGATTTCCAGCATCTGCAGTATTTTGCTTTTATCTTAGAATTCTCTGGAATTCTGTCTGAATCATAGAATTATATAGAAATTACAACATGGAAACTGACATTCAGCCTGACCAATCTGTATTGGTGTTTACTCTCCATACAAACAGTAGTCCTAATCCCTGTTTGCATATTCTTTACTGCCCCCCTCCCCCACCCCACATCTTTCAACAATAACTTTGTCACTGCCTAAGGCAATCAAGCAATCTCCAAGAGATAATGGTAGCCTATAACTCCTCAACTAACCCACAACTTTCCCTCTATAGCGGGAAATGTTCCCTTCTCTCAAATACACCAAATTCCCTTTTAAAGGACTGTAATGATTCTTTACCCATCACATACTTCTGAAGTTTGTTCCAGAGGTAGAGGAAGCTATACAGTGGGGTCTCTCATGGCTCTGTACTTGAACAGCTACCACTGGTTTTCCTGATATATATTAGTGATTTAGACTTTAGTACCCAGGTCATAAATTCAAAATTTTCAGATTAAACAAAACTTTGAAGTATTGTGAAATGTGAGGAAGGTAATGATTGACTTCAAGAGGAATGGTGGAATGACCAGGCATGTGGCAGATTAAATTTAATGCAGAGAAATGTGAAGTGATACATTTGGTAGGAAGAATGAGAAGAGGCAATCTCTACCTGAAAACTTTGACAGAATTCTGCACATAGCAGTGTTTACTTACACTTGGGTGTGATACTCTACATTTGGAAGTGATTTTTAAGTCATCATTTGACACCTGAAAGTGATCAAGTGAAGGAACTGACCTGAAACCACATCAATTGCGAACAGCAACCATTCAGCTGACATCATTGGTGTTGAACTGACATGGAATAATGCTGAATCTGTGATCAGCTAACTTTGAGTGTGCTTGCAGCAAGAAAATTCGCTTGTTTAAGCACCGCAGATATAAATTGTTGTTGGAAATTAATTAAGTCCCTGCAGCTCATACTTGGAAATTTGTCCCTGCAGTGTGGTTAAGTGCATGTGCCAGCAATTAGTATGGGCTGCCTGGCAGTGAACACATCTGCCTCCCAATTTCCAGTATCACGGAATATAGAGATCTAATTAGGCAGAAGATGGATATTAGGTAGAATTATTCTATAATAGGACCTTATGGTATAGAGTTGAATAAATGGTTACAATTTGTTAACAGGCAGAAAAGGGCTAAAAGCTTTTTATCCATTTTGCACACATAGGGACAGATCTGGATTTAATTAAAGGACGTTTGAAGTACTTAGTGTGTTTAGAATCAACTGGAATTTTATAAAGCCTTTTTCAGGTACCAAATATTGACTAGTCTCAAGATTAATGCTGCCCCCCAAAACCTAAACCCACCTCCCCACCCATCTACCGCCTCCTATGCCAAACCCCCTACACCCCCACCCAGCACCCCAACATCTCCTATGCCCCACCCTCTCTACCTCCTCCACCTCCAACCCCCCTTTTCCCCTTCCCCATCTCCTACACCCCCACCCCCATTCTAGCCCCCACCCCCTACTGGGACACAGGGAGAGAGAGAGACAGACACACAGGGTCACAGGCAGAGAGAGACATACACAGGGAGAGAGAGGCAGGGAGAGAGGGACACACAGGGACATAGGAAGACAGAAAGACAGGGACAGAAGGAGAAAGAGACATGGACAGAGCGGGGGGAATGGAGGAGGGGGTGGGAGGACAGGGGTGAGCAAGACTGGAGGGGAGTGGGGAGAGGCTGGTAGGGGAAAGGGCTTGAGGAGGAGGGGGAAGAGGGCTGAGGCTTGAGGGTGGGGTGTGAGGCCCGAGACTTGAGGGGATGTCAGGGGTAGGCTCCGAGTCTGGGGTATGGGCTAACACACAGTCCCATGTAGGTATATTGCTGACAGGCCTAAGGGGGAGGGAAGGCTCCGGGCCATGAGAGCTGGGTGTTGCTATTTACAGCAGAGGAAGTGGGATCCAGGAAGAACTGAAGAGTGGAGGGATGTACTGCAAAATTGTGGCTTTTAGCCATGCAACAGTACATTTTTGTTTATATAAAAATTTTATTTACATAGTGTTTTTAACTTTTTCTGATCTTTCCCCTTCAAGCATGAACCTTGCTGGGACGCCCGGTTTTCTTGGGCAGTAGCACAGCCTGGATATTGGGGAGGACCCCGCCCTGGGCTGTGGTGACTTCTCCCGGCAGCTTGTTGAGTTCCTCATCATGGCTGATGGCGAGCTGCAAAGTCAGCAGCCAAGTAGGTGGGAGCTGTTGGGAAGGGAGTTCCAGGATTTTGACTCACCAACATTGAATAAATGGCGAGTAAGGATGGTGTGTGTCTCGGAGAGAAACTTGCAAGTTGTGGTGATTCCATGCGTCTGCTGCCCTTGCCCTTCTAGGTGATAGAGGTGGCGGGTTTGGAAGGTGTTGTCGAGGAGCCTTGGTGCGTTATTTTTCTTATTTCGTTCTATACTTTTAAATTTAATCCCACTGCACAGTTACTTCTCAATTGTACCACATTTATTTTATTACCTCCCCTACCCCCAGGAAGCATTCTTTGTTTCTCCCCAGAGTTGATGACCCTGGTGGATTCGGCACAGCCGAGGCACTGGTGAATGATCAGAAGGGGTGACCTTTCAGTTGAAATGCAATGGGGAAAAAATTTGAAAATATGCGGTAAGATTTGTTTATTTTTCCCAGCTGCACTGAAACCCTCCTGGGTCACTTTTTGATGCCTAATAATCACACTTAATGCCTAAAATGCCAAATGATCACTTCCGAACACTAGTTATCACTTCCACAAGCAAGTTGAGTGCAACAATGAGCTGTGATCAAAGGTACGAGTGCTTCACTGATCTGCGATCAATACTCGTTCCAAACTACACTATTTGATATCAGATCAGTACTGATTGCTTACGAGCTTTTGTAAACACTGAATCGATTGCAGATCTTTTAGGTAGGGATATAAACCAAAGGGTAAAATTCTAAAGGGGGCTCAGAAACAGAAAGCAGCATTTTACAGACCCCCTGTAGTGGGTTTAATGGCAGGTGGGGGCCGGGAGTTCAATGCGGTGGGAGCCAAAAAGTCAGTTTCACGCCAGCGTAAAATGAAGACAGAAACATGCGCTCCAGCCCATCATGCACATGGCAGGTCACCATTCCTGCCAGAGGTCAGCGTGAAACAATTTTGCTTCCCATTAATGGGGTGCAGATGAAGGCCTGAACGGAATCGTCTCCCCTTTGCCCAATCATCCGTGCTGCCAGCGAGTTTTCACACCATTCCAGAACACGTCCGGAGCAACATGGTGTTGCTTACCTGCTTACCATGTTTGACTTACCTGCAAGGAGGCCTGGGGTAGCTCGTGGTGATCAGAAGGAAAGATGGAGGTCTCCAATGACCAGACCCTGGAACAGCAATGGGTGGGTAGAGCACCTATGATGCAGGCCTTCTAACTTCAGGATCTTCCAGGAGGTGGATTTTCTATCTTGAATGGTGGGTCTGGGCACCTTTTAAATATGGCACCTGGATATGACAGTGGGGCACCTGCCATCCAGCCCGCCCCACCACACAAAACATCAGGAAACTCTCAACTGCATAATTAATGAGGCTGACAGCACGCGATATAGCATAAAGTCCCACCAGCCTTTGCTGCCCTTGCCCTTCTAGGTGATAGAGGTGACGGGTTTGGAAGGTGCTGTCGAGGAGCCTTGGTGTGTTAGTTTTCTTATTTCATTATATACTTTTAAATTTAATCCCACTGCACTGTTACTTCTCAAATGTACCACATTTACTTTGTTACCTCCCCTACCCCCCAGAAGCATCCCTTGTTTCTCCCCAGAGTTGATGACCCTGGTGGATTCGGCACAGCCGAGGCACTGGTGAATGATCAGAAGGAAGGGGTGACATTTCAGCTGAAATGGAATGGGTGAGGGAAGTTCTTGGGGAAAAAATTTGAAAATATGCAGTAAGATTTGTTTATTTTTCCCAGCTGCGCTGCGGGAAAGGCCCCCCCGCCCCACACAACCCCCACCACCACCCCCCCCCACCCCCCCCCCCCCCCCCCCCCCCCACCCTCCCCCCCCCCCCCCCCCCCCCCCCCCCCCACCACCACCACCCCACCGTTCCTGCCCCTACCACAGGACTTAGTCCCAGAATGGAAAATTCCACCAAGAACATCTGGGGTATATTTTCACAAATCATTGAAGTTGGCAGGAAAGGTTAATAAAGCGGTTAAAAAGGAATGCAGGATCCTGGATTTTATAAATCGAGGCACAGGGTACGAAAGCAAGGAATATGATGATGCACCTTTTAAAAAAAACTCTGGTTTGGGCCTCAACTGGGTTGTGTCCAATTCTGGGCGTAGCGCGTTCAGAGGAATGTGACGACTTCAGAAAGGACACAAAAAAGATTCACAAGAAAGGTTCCATGGATGACGAACTCCAGTTTTGTGGATAGTTTGGAGAAGATGGACCGTTTTCCCTAGAGAAGAGAGATTGGGAGGAGATTGGACAGAGATGCTCAAAATCATGAGGAGTATAGATCAACTGGATAGAGAAATTGTTCCCATTGGTGATAAGATCAAGAACCATAGGACACCGATTTAAGGTGATTGGCAAAAGAAGTAATGGCAACATGAGGAAAAGCGAGAGGCTGGAATCTGGAATGCACTGTCTGAGAGTGTGGCGGAGGCAGATTCAATTGTGGATTTCAAAAGGGAATTGGATAAGCACCTGACGAGACTATTTACAGATAGGCCTGGTTAGGTTTGTTATAGTGGATGGGGAAGAGGGATGGGGGTAGTGGTGGGAAAGATCATTGAGGAAATGATGATAGTCAGAAGAACTGATTGCAAGGAGAGTCAGATTGGGTGGGGAGGAGGGATGGGGAGTCCAATTATGGAAAGGGTTCGATCGCAGGAGTCGGGGAGGGACAGTTGGTGATCATTGTGGAGGTCCGATCATGAGGTAGATGAGCAGATGGTGGTTTGAGGTGGTCCGATCGTGGAAATAGGAGGGAGAACCTGGTCGACTGCAGTTAAAAATAGAAATACTGTTAAATCAAGACCAGCAGCCATGTTATAATTTTTAAATTACTAACTTGCATCATGCAACCAGATTGAATACTGTCCCTCATACTGGCTCTGTTAAAACCAGAAATAGTGGCTGCGAGGTAGGTTGGGATCCTATTTCATATTTTTAACTTTTTAACCTCCCATCCAAACCAAACTCACTCATTTTGGGGGTTAAAGGTCCTATTAAAAACCTTGACCATTTAAATGTTTTAATGAGGCTGCATGTTTTCATTTTTTTTTTGGTCTCAGGAAAGGAGGCGAGAACTGGATTCAGAAGGTGAATGCCTTTCCAGCACTGCTTGTGGGCTGGGAGGAGCAGGAGTGTTTCCTCCAGACTTAAGATACCCAATAAATGCTGCCCCTGCCTCCCTCCGGGATCTGTCTGCCCCCCACTCTGCAATTGGAATCTCCCACCGAGATTGCGCGCCAAAACCATCTCTGTTCCTCCACCCACCCTGGACAATTGGATCCCTACCCTGTGTTTGGGCCCTCCCCAACTACCATCCACTCTTCTTTCCCCCCACGATTGAACACTCTGTGATCAGAACAGCCCCCTTCCTGACATTTGAACCATCTCTTCAGTCAGATCCCCTCCAGCAGTCAGAGTCTCCTTCGGCCAAAACCCATCCCACCAGAATCTCTCCCAACCGCCTCTTCCCACCCCTCCCCATAATTAGACCAATTTGTTGTGTTGCAGAATTTCCCTAATCAGGCTGGCTGTGGCGGGTAAACTATAATTAAAAACCACAGGACACAGAGGAAATCCATTCTCCCCAGTTTCTGGACCAGAGCCTCTTCACTCCCTCTCCACCTCTGAGCTAACATTTAGCCCAAATGTCCTATTTCCAGTCCTAACAGATCTCTCCACCTTGAATAGTCAATCTGACCAAACTGAACCCAATATCTTATCATTTTAAAACCTCTACCATATCCCTAATAAGCCCATGCTTCTCCGAAGTAAAAAAAAAGCTCTTAGGACATATCCTCATGACTAACTCAAAGGTTACGTTATCCTATTTCCCCTCCACATTACCCATACTTTGATATCCTGTATGTCGGTCATGCTCTTTGACCAATGTTCTGTGCTTTAGGCAAGTAGCTTGCATACAAATACTAAAATACCCCCACCACCACCCCCCCCCCCCCCCCCCCACCCCCTCCCGAAGAAAGGTACAATTTGTATTGTGGGTTTTATATTTTCTTATTAACGAGCTTTTTTTTGGTCAGCATGAATTATTACCATAGCTGGCAACTATTCTCCATCCAATGCAGAGGAAAGGATAGATGGCTGGTAGTAAATTACAAAGCAACAATTCAGTCAAGCAGCTCTGCAGCTGAGAATGAAGTTATGACTGTCAGAAAACCCCAAAAATTGAATTCCTGCCTCGAACACACAACGAGCCAATTATTATTCACCCAATGTTCCTTACAATTTTCTTCTCTATAACTTCCATTATGAACTTGTATTTATAGTTTTTTATTCGTTCATGGGATGCGGGCATAGCTGGCTATACCAGCATTTGTTGGCCGTCACTAATTGTCCTTTAGAAGGTGGTAGTGAGCCGCCTTCTTCAATGGCTACTGTCCAAGTGTTGAAGGAACACCTACAGTGCTGTTAGGGAGGAACGTTTCACATTACCAGAATTGCCCAAATCACTTGACTAACTATTAATTACTTTTGAAGGGTAGTCAATGTCGGAGGCAAGGAACAGAATCTGATCTGTGCACAGTAAGATCCCACACACCAGCAAATATGATCATTGACCCAGTGAACTTGTTTTTGGTGATGTTGGTTGAACGTAGGCTATAGGCAGAATCGTCCCGGATTTGCACTAATTGCATGAATGGGCAGGGAAGGGGTTTTCACACCGTATCACCTCAGATCCACCACATCCTTTATGCATTCCTGGGAAGCATATTTCCATGGCAGGTGGGCTCTCATTCCCCTGCCCGCCATCACCTCCCCGCTTCATCACACTGGGTGCCATATTTAAAGTCCAGCCATGTGCACACATCTCAGTGCTTCCAGCCCTTGACTGCTGCAGGGAAGATGTCCACGAAAGGCAAAAAGACTGCAGCCCCCATGTTCAGCAGCGCATCACTGGAACACCTTTTGGGTGCCATGGAGTCCCACCAGGATGTCCACTACCCCAACTCCAGCTGCTTGATGGGCAGTGGTGTGATCAACCAGGGTTGGGAGGCGGTGGCAGTGGTGATCACCACCAACTCCCTTCAAAAGCGGCCAGCCACCCAGTGCCGCAAGAGGATGAATGACCTCCAATCTGCCAGGGTAAGTCACTCTTCTCATGCTGTCAACTCACACACCCATAAACCCTATCACACATCCACAGGGCCCTCGCTCACTGCCAGTTCAAGGGACATCACTATTCAATCTCTCACACTCGCCGTCATTGTCCTCATAGCGTCCATGGGACCATTCACTGCCCACACATGCCAGGCATCCTTATCTGGCCTGGCAGGTGTCCTGCTTACACTCTTTCCATCTCTATTCATGCAGGACAAGCTGGCACACAACAACAACAGGGAGAGGTCGCAGACCGGTGAAGTGATGCCTGAAATAATGGTCCTCACGGACTTTGAAACCACAGCCATACAGTTGGCCAGCGACAACCTGGCCCATTTCTGTGCTGACAGTGAGGTCGGTGCTGCTCTACCAAGTGAGGATGTAGCAGTGCAATATCCATCAGGCAACCATGCTGTGAGTGATGTGTCCTCTTTCACAGGCCACTACCATGCACTAATTATCTCTCCTTGCTTCCACACAGCTGGGAAACAGCCAACTGAGCCCATGACTCAGGGCCTCCAGTCAAGCCTCAAAGAAGCCTCTGAAGAGGAATCTGGAGGCAACCTCCTTGAGGTTCCATCACAGCGCTCACCCACACCTTCCACCAGCGGAGAGAGACACACCTTGGTGGGACCTAGCTTTAGAATAGCCTCGGGATCACAATCTGGTAGGCACATTGCACTGTTTGATCGACAGCAGATGGTGGGAGGGGTTCCCCTGGTGTCTGGCACTTGGAGGACTGCTGGAGGCCAGAAATTTGCCGAGTCCATGTCAGATGTCAAGCCTCTGGACTCAGTCATGTCACAGTTGCTGGAGCTGCAAAGACAAGCTCGGGAACATCAGGAAGGGATAACTGCTGCACTCCTCAGTTTGCAAGGCACGATGGAGGACTCCATCTGACTTCACTCTGAGGTGATAGCACCAGCATGCCAAAGCACCAAGGTCAACACTGGTCAGATGGTGGCCACTATGGAGACCTTGGTCCAAGATATTGGAGTTGAGCCCGCGCAGCAGTGCAGGACCATCGCTGATGCCATAGTTGGACTCCAATAGTGTATGCGAGAGGGGTGCCGGTTAGCTCGATCTCACTCCAGCTATCCCTTCTCAAGGAATCATCCTGGGGTCCTTGGGCACCCATTGGGAGGAGGATCAGTTGGTGCACACCCCGGGGCCATCCATCCAGGTGACTCCCAGAGTGTCTAGCCCATCTGAATCCCATCTTCCTGTGACCTCAGCAGCTCCAGCTCCACAGGCTGAGGAGGGTGTCACTGCCACACAGCAAGACCCCGAAAGCAGTCCAGGGCCCTCCAAGTCTCGAACCTCCAGAGGACAGCCTCCAAGGTCATTACAGACATGGCAGTGCAGTCAGCAGGCTGTCTCCACCTCTGCTGTGGATGTCCAGGGAGCACAAAGATGTAGCGACAGGATTAAGAAAGTTCAGAAGAATGAGTTGTACCACGTGGGTATGGGTGTTAATCACTTATACACTGTTCACTATTGTCAATAAACTCCTAAGAACGTCTCCCTACTTATGGCTCCTTGTTCTGATGAAAAGTGTTCGTGTCACTCAGAAGTGAAACCTTTCGGCACAAGATAAAGGCAGGTGTCTCAGTCCAGGGCCTCTTCCCTGTGCTCTGTGCAGCCTTCAGACCAAAGTAATGGTCCAGCCTCACACTCACTGGACACATTACTGATGCCTGCACCTGAACAGTGCTTGTCATTGCTGCCAGAATATAGTGGGCAGATGCCACAGAGTTCCACCATTCTCTCTGTGTGCTCTCAGAACCTTTAATGAGGGGCTGGCCCCATCCCTTCAGCATCTGTGACCAGTGATGCTGTGCTCCAGCTCCTGAAGGGTTCAGGTGCTGATGGCGGACAAAAAATTAGATGCTTCTAAAGTTTCATGGCTGCAACTTCATGATATGACCTTGATCACAGAGCGCAAGCAAACTGCCCTCGGCCGGACAGGAGTCAAACATTCTCAGAGGCTATGTTAAGATCTATGGAGTGTCCTCACTGTGTTTCGTCATCATCCTCCTTTAGTCGAGCAACTATTAGCACCTCCACTGCATCTCCATATCAGGAGCATTCTCACAGAAGGTATTCATGCTGTCATAAGATAGACTGGAGTGAACATTCACGGATGTAATGTGAGGACCTATGGAGTCACTTCACTGCATGTCTTCATCATCCTCCACAAATCTAACAGCTCTGAGGGCCTCCTTGAGTGCACCTGCCTCGTCAAGCCAGTGTGAGGGCCACATCCCCGTCATCATCACCTTCAAGGACCTCTTCACCCTTATCACCATCGCATCCTCCTCATCGGAAGAGATCTCCAGCTCCTCCATCTCCTAGTCAGCCAGTTCCTCTCCCCATCGCAGTGCCAGGTTGTAAAGGACGCAGCAGGTGACAACAATGCATGACACCCTCTGTGGACTATATTGCAGGGCTCCACCAGACCGGTCCAGGTACCGGAACCATATTTTCAGCATCCCGATGGTTATCTCCACCAAGTTGTGAGCTGCAGCATGAGCTTCGTTATACTGTCGCTCTGCTGCAGTCTGAGACCGCTGCATAGGTGTCACCAGCCATGTCCTCTGCAGGTAGCCCTGGCCCCTGATGGGCCATCACTGCAACTTCTCTGAACTCTGCAAAATATCAGGGATGTGTGACCGACTGATGATGTAGGAATCATGCACACTTCCCAGAAACTGTGCGCACACTTGCAGGATGTGTTTCTGGTGGTCACACACCAGCTGCACATTCAGCAAGTGGAACCCCTTGCAGTTGATGTAATTCACTGTGTATTGCGATGAGATGTGATTGCAATCAATCGCACCCTGCACCTGTGAGAAACCCGACATCTGGGCAAATCCACCGCTTTTGCATGCTGGCTGTCCTGGTCCCAGGTGAAATGCACAAAGTTGTGTGCCCTTGCAAAGATGGCATCCATGACTTCATGGATGAATTTGTGGGTGGAGGCTTGTAAGATCCCATAGAGGTCACCAGTGGAGCCCTGAAAGGAGCTACTGACGTAGAAATTGAGTACCATGGTCACTTTCATGCCACAGGCAATGGATGCCCTCCATGACCTCATGGCGCCGAATCCTGCAGCAGCTGGCAGAAGTGACCGACCAGTTCCCTAGACATGTGCAGTCTCTGGCGACACTGGTTCTTGGTCGTCTGTAGGAATGAAAGGCTGCATCTATAAACCTGGGTCTAGCTAGGCGCCAACCAGCAACGGCTCACTGTGGCTCTTCAGCAGCGTCTGCGGGAGCCCCAGCTGCTCCTTCTTTCTGAGGTTGCTGCTCCTGCCTCTGTGCAGCCAAGAGCCTCAGTCGCTCTATCCTCTGTCTTCATTCTCTGTAAGCCATCAGGCAAACAGCTAGGTCACCAGGCTCCATGATCCTGATGCACTCCTTGGGCAGGATGAAAGAGACACGTGGTTAGCATGGGTGTGCTTGTCCTGATTAAGTGTGAAGACCCCTTTCCAGAACGTGCTGGCCACCATTTGGATGGCCAGAGTTCAGTGTGCTGCATAGCTGCCCGAAATCCCACCCACCTCCATCCCACTCCATCCGACCGATTGGCAGCAGCTTTCCCCATTGGACTGCATGCTGTGCTCTCAGCTCAGGTGCAGGCATTCTCTTAACCTGCGCTGCAAGGCTGCACTATTAGCCTGAACCATGGGGGAGACTGGTCCAAACTGGGATGCTGACATTGCAAGGGGCTGTGAGCACCTTCAGCAGTGACTGCTCTATGGCCAAATTTAGTGTGGAGTTTGCACAACATGTGCAGTCATCTAACTGTCCTGCAGTCCACTAAAATCACTCATGACTTTGCAGTCTGTGGTGGTGGGTGAAGAACTTTGGGGCACTTTGATGCCTCTGCATTGCTTGAGAGGGCAGCTAAGCTAGAAGTCCGACTCCAATCATATCAATGTGTCTGCACTTGAACTGCCTCAGCTGCAGAGGAATGGTCACTTTATACAAGGTTTCCCTAATGCATGGCCGCTTCACCCGCCCACCCTACCCCCACCAGGAATGCTTGTGCGCTATAATCAACAGTAGGGCTGCCCTTGATGCCCCACCCCTTAAGTCACCTCAACCACAAGGCAGCTCTTGCCCAAACCTCCACAAATCACCTCAACAGCAGGGCTGCCCTGGCAACCCCCCCTCCACCCACCACCCCCCACCCCCACCCCCCACCACCCCCCACATCACCCCAGAAGCTTGAAGCCCAACAGGCGACCATGACGAGCACTGTACAATGTTACTACGTACTCACCTCCGAGCTCCCCCAAAGTGCAGCCCGCCAAGTGCATGCCTTTTTTATATGCTGTTGCAAAACAAGTCAGTGGGCAGAGTGGACAGGCAATCTAGCAGAGGTGAGGGGAAGGGAGGTGGGGGGTACGGTAGACGATTCCAGCAGGCTGGCCTGATGCTGATGCAATTACAATGAGGTTCCCGACATCTGAGGTTGGGAAACGAGGCCCACCATTGGCAGGCTAAGCAGACGAACACGACTGGTTTCACGCGGTTATGAAAGCAATTGCACTATATTGTCTGCTCATGCCGCTGAACATGCCCATTGCTGATGGACTCGAAAATCCCGGTCTATGCCTGGGTTTGGATACAATAGCAAAGCGCAAATCTTCTGTGCCCTGTTCCAACTCACACCCAGCAGGATTGACAACAGTCATCAGTGATCTAGTCAATTCAATTCAATTTTAACATTGTCACTGCCATCAACGTTGAGTTAAATTACACAGCACAGACCAAAGGTCAAACTAGGGCCTCTGCTCAGATCAGTGACACACCATGTGGTGTATCTACCCAACTGTGTCGCTTACAATATAGAGATGGTGTGAAAAGGGGTAAAGGAATAATAAAGACAAGGATGCCTAAAAACCGTGGACGTTTGCCATCATGAGTGATCAACTGTAGTAAGGCATTCCTGTCAGTGCAGGAAGTAGAGTATATGCAGTCTATATTGTTGCATATTGAACAAATAATTCACTTTGTTTTATCTGCGTGGTATTTTCAAATTAACTCTCTGAGCCCCTCCCCCAAACTCCAGTCAGCAGAAAACAATGTTCACGGCAAAAAAGTTTTTTTGATCAATCGGAGATGCTGCTTATACCGAGAATTTTAGACGTTCTTTAGGATAAAGATGATCTACAAATTTGGGACGGAAATAATGTGTAAATAACCCTTGGTGTTCCTGAAAAGTGATGCAATGCTAAGGGTTGTACAGGAGATCAAACATTCTAAATTTGCCAGTACCCACTCAAACTGCTAAAGTCTTCTCACCTATATGAAGCCTTTAGACAGCTTTTTAAGTTTCGATCATCGAGTTCTTCTGGAGATTTCTCGTTTGTGTTCGGTTCGTCTTTCTTGTGACATAAAATTAAGTAATTTTTGTGATCGTTGTTTGCCCAGTAAACAGCACCCGGAGTTTCATATCGAATAGCAAATTCGACTTTGGCCCCGTTTTTGAGGTAAGGGGGGACTAGTGAAATTTTAAAAGTGAACTGGTCAGTTTCACCGTCACAAGAATCAGCCACATAATCAGCCAATATGTCAAAGTAACTGTCCCAATGGTTTAATGTCATCCGGATGTACACCCGCTTTTCATACGATATGTTCAATACACGAATTACTCCTTTCATACATGTTGTACCCGGAGGAAACTCCGTTGATTCTAGTTCCACTTTCTGGGAATAAAGTTTCCGCATCAGATCCTCAGGGGAGGGTGGTAACTCAAAAAGTGGCAATAAAAGACATTCTTCAAGGGGTGGTCGCTCACCCTGCGGTTCACCGCCCAGAGTACCAGTGGGTATGTCCCATTTGTCATATTCTCTGACAGACACAAGTTCCAAGCCAAATGCATCAGCAAAGGAAACTTTTCGATTAAGAGTTAGGGGAGGCTCTGACCCCTCGTCTGAAGAAGAACTCCGTCTTCGTGGAAGTGGGGAAGATTTTGGTTTTATCCGAATTTCATTCGTGTCTTCATCCTCAGCAAATACATCATCTTCAGCTGGCAGACCTAATAAACTGACCGCAAAATGTTGGTTTTGGACTTTTTCCGCCGACTCCATTCGTGTGTCTAAAGTTTACCGAAGCAAGACCTCTCAACTAGTGGCTGTAGATATTTCAGGCAAACACACTTTAACACAACGGCTTTGGTTACAGTTGACATTGTAAAAGAACTCAGGCCTATTAATAGCTCCACTGACTTGTAAACTATGCTCGTCTGCCTTCACCGAGCTTTGCTCCTCCTAATATTAATGTTGTGTTTTGGCTCCACACAGTGCAAAGAGCTGGACCAAACCTCACTTTACAGATAACATAAAAGGAGCTTTAACGGTGGAGAAGTAATACGTTGCAATTAAGGAAAGCGAATCAGAAAATCAGGGCTTAATAATTGTTTTGCTAATTTATTGGGAAGTAAGCAATTCTCAATTGGGGGAAGCAGTGGCGTAGTGGTATTGTCACTGAATTAGCGATTTTGAGATATTGCTCTTGGGACCTGGGTCTGAATCCCATTCATGGCAGATAATGGTTGACTTCAGTAAAAAAGAATCTGGAATTAAAAATTAAAATAACCATGAAAGCATTGCTAATTGTCATAAAAAGTCATCTGTTTCACTGAAATTCCTTAGGGAAGGATATCTGCCATAGGGGTGGGCAATAAGTGCTGGCCTAGCCAGTGATGCACATATCCCAAGGAAAAATCAGATAAAACATTATTTTAAATTATTTTGTTGAATATGAACAATGACATGAATTAGGACACAAATAAGTAAAAATGCTCAGCAGGTCAGGCAGCATCTTTGGAGAAGGAAACAGGGTCGGAACTGGATCTGCATGAATCCTAATTGCAGGGACATAACTTCTGGCACTGTTTCCACTTTGTGTTAAGGAAATTAAGTGTTTAAAATATAAGTAATGTGAGAGAAAAGTTTCGAGGTTTGTTTACTGTGCAAGTTTACCATCAATGTGAAGAGATTTCAGACTTGCATCAAAAGTATGCAAACTGTAATCCGTAGCCATGATGATGGCAGTCTGAGCTTCCACTGCAGCACTCAGACATTGGGTGTCAGCTTCTGCAATGGAAGCTGCACCATGGTTGGATCCACAAGTGTGGAAGGGAGTTGGCCACCACTTGCATGCTGGAAGATATGAGCTCCAAGTTCTGCACAAAGCTCTGTGCTAAGTTGACACTGAACACCTCCATGATCCAGGACGTTGATCACAGGTTTTTTGGCAGGCTTTCCAATGGGCCAACCATCTTGTTGTACACACTCATCAGCCTCCTTTTGTAGGCTGCAGCATCAAAGTCCTCATCCGAGTCCTCCATTTGCTTTAGAATAGCAAAAGTAAATGTTAGTCCCATAGAGAGGCTGGTGAATTAACAATGGGAAACAAGGAAGTGTCACAGACATTGAACAAATACTTTCTGTATTCACAGTAGAGGACAATAAATGCATTCCAAGAATAATAGAAAATCAAGGAGCAGGAGGGAGGAACTTAAAACAATCACTGTCACTTGAGAAGAAGTACTAGGAAAAGTAATAAAGCTAATGTCTGACAAATCCCCTGGACCTGATGGCCTGCATCCTAGGGTCTTAAAAGACGTGGCTGCAGAGATAATGGGTGCATTGAAAATAATCTTCCAAAATTTCCCAGATTCTGGAAAAGTCCCAGTGGTTTGGAAAACTGCAAATATAATGTCCATATTCAAGAAAGGAAGGAGACAGAAAGCATGAAACTATGGGCCAGCTCCAGTTAGCCGAAAATCTCTCATTGGGAGAATGCTGTATTCCATTATTAGGGAAGTAGTGGCAGGACATTTAGAAAATCATAATGCTATCAAGCAAAGCCAACATGGTTTTGTGAAAGGGAAACCGTGTTTGAAAATGTTATTAGCATTCCTTGAGGATGCAACAAGCAGGGTGGATAAAGGGTAACTAGTAAGTATGTATTTGGAATTTCAGAAAGCATTATAAAAACTGCAAAAAAAGTTACTGCGTAAGCTCAGAGCTCATGATGTCGGGAGTAATGTATTAACATGGATAGAGGATTGGATAACCAACAGGAAACAGGGTCGGGATAAATGGGTAAATTTTAGGTTGGCAAACTGTAACTAGTGGGATGCCATAGGGAGCAGTGCTGGGGCTCAACTACGTATGACCTATATTAATGTCTTGGATAAAGGGACTAATTGAATTGTAGCCACATTTTCTGATGATACAAATATAGGTAGGAAAGCAAGTTGAAAGGAGAACACAAAGAGTCTGAAAAATGATATAGATAAGTTCAATGAGTGGTCAAAAATTTGGCAGTTGGAATATAATGTGGGGACATGCAAGGTTGTCCACTTTGGTGGGAAAAATAGAAAAGCAAACTATTATTTAAATGAAAAGAGGCTACACAATGCTACGATATAGAGGGATCTGGTAATCCTTGTACATGAATCACAAAAGTAATTAGGAAGGCAAATGGAATATTGGCCTTTATTGTAAGGGGGATGAAGTACAAAAGTAGGGAGATCTTGTTATAACTGCACGCCGTGTTGGTGAGACCATACGTAGAGCACTGCATTCACTTTCTGTCTACTTATTTAAGGAGGGATATATTTGCATTGATGGCAGTTCAGAGAAGGTTCACTAGGTTGATTCCTGGAATGAAGAGGTTGTCTTATAAGGAAAGGTTGAGCAGGTTGGGCCAATATTCCTATTGGAGTTTAGAAGAATGAGAGGTGATCTTATTGAAATTTATGAGATTTGTTGAAAAAAATGACCAAATGACATGAAATTGTGAGGGAGCTTGACAGGGTAGATGCTGAGAGGATGTTTGCCCTGGTGGGGGAAATGTAGAACTAGGGGTTGCATGTTTCACAATAAGAGGTCTTTGATTTAAGATGGAAATGAGGAGGAACTTGTTCTCTCAGAGGGTCATCGAGTTTATGAATTCACTACCCCAGAGAGCAGTGGAGGCTGGGTCATTGAATATATTCAAGGTTGAATTAGACAGAATTTTTTTTATTAGAGAGATGGGAGGGGGGAGGCAGGCAGGAAAATTGAGTTATGATTACAATCAGAACATTCATGATCTCATTGAATGGCAGAAAAGGCTTGATGGGCTGAATGGCCTTCTCCTGCTCCTATTTCTGATGCTCTCATGCTCTTATGTAAGTTCCAACAGCCAATAATATTATCCTTGTAATAAGTCTACCATTACACAGAAATGTTTCATTCCTCCAACACAAAATTCAGCCAAATTCAGTGACACCCAAGATTTCTTGACTCTACATTGTCAACTTAATGTATTATTGGTTAAAATAGCCATAGCAGCTGCAATTTTAATTTTATTTGTAGTTAAATACTAAAGCACTGTTTCCTATTTTACAAAGTTGAGAAGTTTAGTCATCCAAATAAAATGCAACAGAAGAACTGTTTAATTGGTACTTTTAGCATTTGCCTCTGGAATTGGTTCAAACTGGAACAGGTATTAACATTCAATAAATAGGTGTCATAATTTAATTGTTCTCACCCCAGTAAGTATTCTTCCCAAGAAAAGTTTAAAACATAGAAAATTGAAAGTTGTTCCATTGCAAAGGAAAATTCTAAAGATACATTGTGGAAGCTTGGTTTTAACAAAGACCTATCATGGAAGTGGTGAAAGGCTGTGAAAGGCATGGTTTTGAAAAAAGAGAACATGAAAAACATGCAAAACAACAGATTGATAGAATTAATCAATTACATTAGAATATGAAACCTATTAATAAACAACTTGGACAAAGTCGATAGGCCCAAGTATCATATAGTACCAGAATAACTTTTCTTCTTTTTTACTTTGGCATAATTTATAAATGAATGAGGAACTGAAAATGACTATCTTACAAATATCTTTGTCTTTTTGTGCAATGAAAACCTAACTATTGAATGTTAGCTTAAGAGTGGGACTGTAACCAAGATTTGAATTTCCTTTCCTAATCTGTGTGTATCTTATCTCAGCCACAATACTATCTAACCTCAATTATTTCTACATTAATCTCAGAAATTAAATTGAAAACACGAGTGTTACTTTCAATAATTTCAAAGAAAGATTGCGTCAGTCACTTGTCTTAGCACTTAGTGTTCTATAAATGTCTTTTAACATTTTGCTCAGGCTTATGATACATAGTTTGTCCATAAAGGCAAAAATTTTCAATTGCTCAGTAATGTTTACACAACTCTATAGAAAGCAATTATGGATTAAGCAATTTTAGTAAATTACAATTCCACTTTTTGCAGCTGGCTTGCTGTGACTCTCCTGAATTGAAGGAAAATAACATATTCCAAAATCTTACTGATCAACACCATAAAGAGTAGAAACAAGAGAACCTGTTACACATTTCCAACAAAGACTGTAGCAATAGATGAAGACTACAATGCAGTAGCTTATGGAATTATTGGCATTTGGAACATAGGAAAGAAAGAGAAGGAATCCAAATCTGGTTATGAAATCTATAAACAGTCAACAGATAAATCTGAAAACTTCATAATCATTCAAGAAAAACATGGAAGGACTGCAGAAGCTCTCTGTCAGAAGCCATCATCCTTTTACAAAGCATTGATCGCAAAGACAATTTTTTTATCACTAAGAAGAGATTGAAACAATTATACAAAACAAATTAGGAGCAGGAGTAGGCCACAGAAGCCCTCGAGCCTCCTCTGCCATTCAATAAGATCATGGTTGATCTGAATGTAACCTCAACCTCACATTCCTGCCTACTCCCGATAACCTTTCACCCCTTTGTTAATCAAGAATCTATCTAGCTCTGCCTTAAAAATATCCAAATGATCCACTACCACTGCCTTTTGAGGAAGAGAGTTCCAAAGACTCACAACCCACAGAGAAAAAATTTCTCCTCATCTCTACCTTAAATGAGCTACCCCTTATTTTTAAACAGAGACCCCTATTCTAAATTCTCCCACAAGAGGAAACATTCTTTTCACATCCACCCTGTCAAGACCCCTCAAGATCTTAAAAGTTTCAATTAAGTTGCCTCTTACTCTTCTCAACTCCAGTGGATACAAGCCTAACCCATCCTACCTTTCCTCATAAGACAACCTGCCCATTCTTGGTACTAGTCTAGTAAACCTTCTCTGAACTGCTTCTAACACATTTACATCTTTCTTTAAATAAGGAGACCAAAACAGTACACAATACTCAAGATGTGGTCTCACCAACGCCTTGTACAACTGTAATCCATTCCCCTCACAATAAATGATAACATTCTGTTAACTTGCCTAATTTCCTGCTGTACCTGCATACTAACCTTTTGTGATTCATGCACTAGGACAGCCAGATCCCTCTGAATCTCAGAGCTCTGCACTCTCTTACCATTTAGATAATGAGCTTTTTTATTCTTCCTGCCAAAATGAATGATTTCACATTTGCCCGCATTATACTCCATTTGCCAGATCTTTGCCCCCTCACTTAATCTATCTATGTCATTGTGTAGCCTCCTCACATCCTCTACATAAATTACTTTCCTACCTATCTTTGTGTCATCATCAAATTTAGCAACCATTCCTTCAGTAACTTCATCCAAGTCGTTAATATAAATTGTAAAAAGTTGAGGCCCCTGCACTGATCCCTGTAGCACACCACTTATCACATCTTGACAACCCGAAAAAGACCCATTTATGCCAACTGCCTGCTTTCTGTTGTTTAGCCAGTCTCTTATCCATGCCAATGTATTGTCCTCGACACCATGAGCTTTTATTTTCTGCAATAACCTTCTATGTGGCACTTTATCAAATGCCTTCTGAAAATCCAAGTACAGTACATCCACCAGTTCCCCTTTACCCACAGCACATGTGACTACTTCAAAGAGCTCTAATAAATTGGTTAAACTTCCCACTTACAAAACCATGTTGACTCTGCCTAATTGCATTGATTTTTTTCTAAATGCCCTGCTATAACATCTTTAGTAATAGCTTCTAACATTTTCCTATGACAGATATTAGGCTAACTGTCCTATAGTTTCCTACTTACGGTTTCCCTCCCTTTTTGAATAAAGGAGTTATCTTTGCTATCTTCCAATCTAACGGAACCTTCCCCAAATCTAGGGAATTTTGGAAAATTAAAGCCAGTGCATCAACTATCTCACTGGCCACTTCTTTCAAGATCTTAGGGTGAAGTCCATCCAGACTTGAGGATTTGTCAGCCCGCTGCCCCAACAATTTGCTCAATACCACTTCCCTGGCAATTGTAATTTTCCCCGAGTTCCTCCCTCCCTCCCATTTCCTGATTTACAGCTCTTTCCAGGATGTTACTTGTGTCCTCTATAGTGAAGACCAAAGCAAAATGCCTGTTTAATTCATCTGCCACCTCCCTACTTTCCATTATCAATTCTCCAGACCAACTCGCTATAGGACCAACACTCACTTTTTAAAACATTTCCTTACTTAAATATCTGTAGAAACTCTATTTGTCTTTATATTACTAGCTAGCTTTCTCTCATACTCTAATTCTTCCCTCCATATTTATCTTTTTGTCATTCTTTGTTGTTGTATATATTATTTCCAATCTTCTGCCCTACCACCCATTTTTGGTTAATTATATGCTTTTTCTTTAAGCTTGATATTGTCCTTAACTTTTTTAGTTAATCACATATTGTGGGCCCTCCCCTTGGAATTGTTCTTTCTCATTGGAATGTATATATTCTGTGTATTTTGAAATATCCCTTTAAATGTCTGCCACTGAACTTCTATCGACATATCCCTTAACCTCATTTATCAGTTCACTTTAGCTAGCTCTGCTTTAGTGCCCTCATAATTGCCCTTACTTAAGTTTAAAATACTAGTCTTGGATGCATTTATTTCTCCCTCAAAATGAATGTAAAATTCAATCATATTGTGATCGCTGCTACCTAGGAGTGCCTTCACCAGGAGGTTAATCCTATGTTGTTGCTCACTACCATGTCTAGTATTGCCTGCTTTCTAGTTGGCTCTAGTACGTGCTGTTCTAAGAAACTATCCTGAAAACATTCTTTGAACTCCTCATCTATACTACCTTTTCCCATCTGATTTTTCCAGGCTATATGTAGATTAAAATCCCCCATAAATATTGCTGTACCTTTCTGGCGGTTTCCCATTATCTTTTCTTTATACTCTGTCCTACTGTGTAGTTAGAATTAGGGGGCCTGTACCCCACTGCCACAAGTGACTTCTTGCCTTTATCATTCCTCATCTCAATCCAAATCGCTTCAACATTCTGGTTTCCTGAACTTGGGTCATCCTTCTCTAATGTGCTAATACCATCATTAATTAAGAGAGCCACCTCTCCACCTTTTCCTAACTTCTTGTCCTTCCTAAATGTCACATAACTTCAATATTCAGCTCCCAATCTATGTTATCCTGTAGCAATATCTCTCTAATGGCTATCAAATCATACTTATTTATTTCTATTTGCACTATCAGTTCATCTGTTTTGTTTCGAATGCTACACACATTTAAATATAGAGCCTTTAGTTTTGTCCTTTCATTATTTTTGTAGCGTATTGCCTTATCTGCTGATTTACTCTTAGATTTGTACTCTCTGTCCCTTCCTGTCATAGTCTGTTTATCATTTCCCAAAGTTAGTAACTTTCTCTCTTGCCTTTACTCTTTGATTTACCGCATCTTCCCAAATTTGATCCCTTTCCCCTACTATTCAGTTTAAAACCCTCTCTACTTCCCTAGATAGGCGGCTCATAAGGACACCAGCCCCAGCACGATTCAGGTATAGATCAGCCCAACAGTACAGATCCCACCTATATTGAAGATAATTTTTCCTTTTATGAAAATTGCGGACAGGTTTGGAAAAACACTGTATGGCATAATTTATCACTGAATGACTGCTTCATAAATGTGGGTTGATGTAAGGATGGGAAGGTGAATTACTGGAGCATCTACCCAGCTAATTAGAATGATTTTCCTCATGGTGGCTTCAGACAGAATCACTGGGCTAAATAGCGGGGAGGGGGCTCATAGAAAACACTTAGTAACCTTTATGGTACTTCATTTTTGTGTTCACTGTGCCTTTTTCAGTCAGGTTTTGTCGCTAGAACAGTCCCATACTACACATCATCCACAGATACAATTAATTACTTTGATTCAGCAACGCCGAGGCAATATTTCATCAGCATGTCTGGAATTGGCATGGATACATAGTTACTGCAGAATGCACAAATATTGGACATCTGGACAAGTCAAACAATTAGTCCCTGGAGGATTACTGGCCCCCACATTTGTCGGTATGTTTAATTCCAGCAACCCTGCTTTCATTTGTTTACAAGGATTCTTTGGCCAAAATTAACTATTTTAGTACAGAACTTGGTGATGTGACCTCCAGAAAATAATCCTTTAAGGAAAATGTTAGGCATTATTGTTTTTTGAGAACTTTTAAGACAAAAATAACTTTTTCTAAACACACATCTGGAAGAGACTAAACAATTCTTCTATTTAGCAAAATATTTCATGTATATTAATTGTATTAATTAGTTTAATGTATTTTTATGGAAATTGCTTATTTATATCAGCAATGATTTATGGATCAGTTTGTAAGTTACTTGCACCATTCAATGATTACACTAAATTGCTAAAGTTACTTTGCAGTTGTCCATTTGTTTGTAAAGATTTACTTGAGACTGATATTGAAAGATTAATGGTTTTTTAACGTAATTCTGACAGAAAAACATACTTTGTTACTGCAGTTTTTAATTATAAATTTTTTCTATACATTTTTTTACTTTTCCCTTTTTAATATCTTGTCCATTTACCACTGTATACTGACTGAGAGAGACAACAAACAACCAAACAGTTCCAGATCATTGTTAATGTTCTAGAAATGGCAACTGGGATTTGTGTGTGGGCAACCACAGATCATTCTCCTTGAAATTTTCTCTCCCTTATGTGGGGAAGAATCACACCTCTGCTTTTTACCTCCTGACAGCGTCCATGAACTCAATGTTTGAAGAATTCTGGGTATAAACTCAAATCCAGCTATTTTGTTGCAAGTACATATTGCATCCTTGTTCCATTACATTGAAATTGTTTTCAACTTAAAATTTGCAACAATTTTATGAAAGCCAGTTAACAAATTAGGGAGAAACCACAGTGATATAATACAATGCCACCTCAGCACCCAATTTTCAAATTGTTACTTAAACTAGAAGCTGCAAAATATGAATTAAAAGAAATGTAATTTTAAAAAAATTCATTTACTGACCCATAACTTCCGAGCTCCGGTGCGTCGAACATCGTGGGTACCTCTGGTGCTGGGGAACACCCCCACCCCCGGGGAACATCTCCCCACCCCACACACACACCGCCACCCCCCCCACCCCCCACCCCACCCCCACCAACTGACCATCCCCCTGCTACCTGATCACCCCCCCATTGTCCATCTAACCACTGACCCACCCCCCATGACCACCCGTACCCCTCCACTGACCACTCCCCAGTGACCACCTGACCCTCCCCTACTGACCACCCCCCTACTGATTACCTCCCCACTGATCACCTAGCAGCAGTGGCCACCTGACCCCCTCCACTGATCCATTGACCACATACCCTACTGACCACCCCCCACTGACCACCCAGCCCCTCTACTGACCACATACCCCACTGATCACCCCCCAGTGACCACCCAGCCCCTCCAGTGACTACCACCCGACTGATCACCCAACTTCCCTACCTTGTACACCCCCCCAACTCACCCGCACTCTTCCACCCCCAACCCTCACCCGCTACCCTCCATCCCTCCAATTCCAATCCTACCCACTTACCTTATACACTTACCTTCTCCCTGGCTTCTCAAATGGCTGGTACTTTAAACTTACTTGCTTTACTGTAGCTGGTGCCGTTAAAAGAAAAGGGCATGGTTTCCTTACCTTTGAATCAGCACAAGGCCTCATGAACCCAATGCACTGCCCCATTCTCACCTGGTCAGGGTTGGGGTGTCACGCGAGAGAAGTGCACATGCATTTCTTAGTAAATAACTAGGAGCAGAGATTGCTGAAAAAAGAGACATGCTGAAGTGTTTCATCATGGACACATCAGGACATTTTGCAAGAATACCAACACAGGGGGAAAACAACAATTTATACCAACTGAAAAGAGATTGCTGATTAGTTGGCAAGTGACACAGAGTCCACTAAGCCAGGAGATCAACCCTGGTTCTATGAAGAGTGCAGGGAGGGCATTCCAGCAGCAGCACCAGGCATACCTAAAAATGAGGTGCCAACCTGGTGAAGCTACAACACAACTGCATGCCAAACAGCAGAAGCAGCAAGTGATGGACAGAACTAAGCTATTTCAGATAGATCAGATCTAAGCTCTGCAGTCCTGCCACATCCAGTCGTGAATGGTGGTGGACAATTAAACAACTCACTGCCAGAGGAGGCTCCACAAATATCCCCATCCTCTGCATTCAAAGAATCATCCTCCGCCATTTCCTCCAACTCCTGCATGATGCCACCACCAAACACATCTTCCCTTCACCCCCTGGCGGCATTTGCAGGGATCATTCCTTCCGGGACAACCTGGTCCACTCCTCAATCACCCCCTACACCTCAACCCCCTCCCACGGCACCTTCCCATGCAACCGCAGAAGGTGCGACACCTGCCCCTTTACTTCCCCTCTCCTCACCGTCCAAACATTCCTTTTAAGTGAAGCAGCATTTCACTTGCACTTCCCTCAATTTAGTCTACTGCATTCGTTGCTCCCAATGCGATTTCCTCTACATTGGAGAGACCAAACGCAGACTGGGTGACCGCTTTGCTGAACACCTTCGGTCTGTCCGCAAGCATGACCCAGACCTCACTGTTGCTTGCCATTTCAACACACCACCCTGCTCTCATACCCGCATGTCTATTCTTGGCTTGCTGCATTGTTCCAGTGAAGCTCAACACAAACTGAAGAAACAGCACCTCATCTTCCGACTAGGCATTTTACAGACTTCCGGACTTAATATTGAGTTCAACAACTTCAGATCACGAACTCTCTCCTCCATCCCCACCCTCTTTCCAATTTCCCTTTTTCATTTAAAAATTTTTTTTTTTCCCACCTATTTACATTATTTTTATATGTATTTCAATCCATTGTTTTATCTCTACCTTCTAGCCTATTTCGATCCCTTCCCTCCACACCACCCCCACTAGGGCTACCTGTCAGTTGCTCGTCCTGCTTTCTACCCTTAATATTATCTTAGCACATTCCTTAGATAATATCACCACTGTCAACACCCCTTTGTCCTTTTGTCTACGACATCTTTGGCAATCTCTTCTTCACCTCCACCTATCACTGACCCTCTATGCAGCTCTACCAATCCTACCCCCCTCAACCAGCTTATATTTCACCTCATTTCTATATTTCTTAGTTCTGATGAAGAGTCGTACAAACTCGAAATGTTAACTGTGTACCTCTCCGCAGATGCTGTCAGACCTGCTGAGTTTTTCCAGCTATTTTTGTTTTTGTCCCCATCCTCAACGATGGGGGAGTGCAGCATATTAGTGCAAAAGATAAGGTTGAAACCTTATTGCAACAATCTTCAGCAAGAAGTGCTGAGCGGATGATCCATCTCGGCCTCCCCAGCATCACAGTCTTCAGCCAATTCGATTCACTCCACGTGATACCAAAAAATAGTTGAAGGCACTGGATACTGCAAAGGCTATGGCCCCTGACAATATTCCAGCAACAATGCTGAAGACTGTTCCAGAACTCGCCACAACCCTAGCCAAGCTATTCCAGTACAGCTACAACACTGGCATCTACCCAGCAATGTGGAAAATTGCCCAGGTATGTCCTGGATGTAAGGTATGTAAGGACAAATCCAACCCAACATATTACTGCCCCATCAGGCTACTCTCGCTCATCAGTAAAGTAATGAAAGGGGTCATAACATTTCTATCAAAGGGCACTTGCTTAGCAATAACTCACTCACTGATGCTCAGCTTGGGTTCCGCCAGAGCCACTCAGCTTCTGACCTTGTAACAGCCTTAGTTCAAATACTGACAAAAGAGCTGAACTCCAGAGATGAAGTGAGTGTTTGACAGAGTGTGGCATCAAGGAGCCCTTGCAAAACTGGAGTCAATGGGAATCAGGGGGAAAAATCTCCGCAGGTTGGAGTCATACCCAGCACAAAGGAAGATGGTTCTGGTTGATGGAGGTCAATTATCTCAGTTCCAGGACATCATCGCAGGAGTTCCTCAGGGTAGTGTCTTAGGCCCAACCATCTTCAGCTGCTTCATCAATGACCTTCCTTCCATCATAAGGTCAGAAGTGGGGATGTTCGCTGATGATTACATAATGTTCAGCACTATTTGCGATTCCTCAAATACTGAAGCAGTCCATGTTCAAATGCAGCAAGATCTGAGCAATATCCAAGCTTGGGCTGACAAGTGGCACATAACATTCGCGCTACACAAGTGCCAGGCAATGACCATCTCCAATAAGACAAAATCTAACCATCATTCCTTGACATTCAATGGCATTACCATCACTGAATTTCCCACTAGCAACATCCTGGGGGTTACCATTGACCAGATACTGAACTGGACTAGCCATATAAATACTATGGCTACAAGAACAGGTTAGGAATCCTATAGCAAGTAACTCACCCCCTGATTTCCCAAAGTGTGTCCACCATCTACAAGACACAAGTCAGGAGTGTGATGGAATACTTTCCATTTGCCTGGATGAGTGTAGCTCCAACAACACGCAAGAAGCTTGACACCATCCAGGACAAAGCAGCGCACTTGATTGGCACCCCTTCCACAAACATTCATTCCCTCCACCACTGACGAACTGAGGCAGCAGTGTATATCACCTACAAGATTCATTCCTGAAACTCACTAAGGTTCCTTAGGCAGCACCTTCCAAACCCACAACCACTACCATCTGCAAGGACAAGGACAGCAGATACATGGGAACACCACTACCTGGAAGTTCCCTTCCAAGCCACTCACCATCCTGACTTGGAAATATAACACAATCCCTTCACTGTCGCTGGGCCAAAATCCTGGAACTCTCTAACAGCACTGTGGGTGTACCTACACTACATGGACTGCAGCGGTTCAAGAAGGCAGCTCACTACCACCTCCTCAAGGGCAATTAGTGATGCTCAATAAATTCTGGCCTACCTAGCGACATCCACATCCCATTAATGAATTAAAAGAAAGTATTAATTGTTTTCCCCTAGTTTTGGTATTCTTGCGAAGTGTCCTGATGAGTACAAGACAAAAAGCTTCAACATGTCTCTTTTTTTCCAACAATACTCAAGTTCTGTACTACCTAACAACTATTTGTATGCCTGAGAAAGAGGTACAAACAAGGCCAAATTCGGGATATCAACAACATGTACACCTATTACACCTATTTTGGCTGAACAAAGTAAGTGACGGCCATTCACTGACTCATTCCTCAGGGCAGTGCCTTGGCCAATCAGGGTCAAGCTGCCTGGTTTAAAATATCAAACAATGCTTAGCAGTTAACTGTCAGTCACCATCAATTGGTTCCTTCTCCATAGCAACGCCTCTACCAATCAGAGTCCACTTGCCAACCGATCAGCATTCCCTTCTTGTTCAGTATAAATTGTTGTTTTCCTCTTGTATTGGTATTCTTGCCAAGTGTCCTGATGAGCCCAGGACGAAAAGCATTGGTGTCTCGTTTTTCAGTAATACTCAAGTTCTGTACTATCAAACAACAATTAGAAGTGGAGTAGCAATCTGAATGTGGTTGCCATTCCATGGAAGTTAGGGCCCAATATTTTATAAAACACCATACTTCTAGTTCTTCCATCCACAAATGATAAAAGAACAAAGTGACTCAATCAAAATGTTGTTATGCTTAATGAGATTAGTTTATTCATGCCTAGAATTATTGATTTAACATGGGTGCAGTTGAGAAAAGAAGAGAATTGTTTTTTACAAAAGCAGCTGCTTTGCTTCTTTACTCTCAACAATTCAACTCTTCACTGATATCTGGCATCAGAATGTTCAAATACTGTATGTTATTTTACTTGCAGCAAGTAAACACTTTCTCCAATATCTAGCTTAAATTTGCTATTAACTGTAGTCACACAATGCTAGAAGTGGCCGGTTCCTGTGGTTATAGATTCTTCTCCTGATGATCAGTCGGGCTTTCTCTCTCTCCCCCTCGGAGTTCTCCTTCAGACAATTAGTGGGTCTTCTTCCACTTCTACTGCAGTACAGGTCTTCAGTGTGTTCAATCCTTTATAACCCTTTTCAAGGGATGGCGTTAGTTATTGACAAGCCATACTGTCCTATGAAGCTCCTTTTAAAAGCACAATATCCAATTATCCTCTGCGGTGTTTGTTTAAACCGTGATTTGAATTTGCCCGGAAAGTTGTCCATCTTTCTTTTGCTTTCTCCAGTCATTTTGCTTTATGTGAAGCCTCATTTCAAAAATTTTACAGGAAAAGATATTTATATTTTGCTGGAATGCATTATCTCAACTCAAGGCCTAGTCTTCATAACTAAAACATGAGTGTCTTTGGCTGGCATTAGCCTCTGTTGTTTTCCTTGATGGCATTTGTTTTGTCTCTCAGCTTGTTGAAGTTTATTTTTAAAAAAAATTGCACAAAAGTTGCTTTCTCAGTCCAGGGCATTTTATTGCAAAATGTGTTGGGCATCCTTGTTAATCATTGCCCTGAATTTGTTTCAAAGCGTTTTTTTTTTTGCCTACTTGCCCCTCAGCTGCTTAACTTCTCATCCAAAAGGTAGCACTTCTGACCATGCAGCACTCCCTCAATATTGCATTGGAGTGTCAGTCTAGGTTACTTGCTCAAAGCATTTGTGTGAGGCTTGAACTAACAACCTTCTAGCTCAGAAATGAGAATGCTATCGCTGAGTTATGGTTGACACGATAGCAATTAAAAGCAATCCTCCTGGTATAAATGCCAGTATCTAAAATTACCCTGCTTTGGGATGGTTCTGCATGCTAGTCATCTAGCAACAGAATCGTTAAAACAGGAATTGAGATGACATTATAATGGACCAGCTTATCTTTGATATTTTTTCAGTTGACATTTATCTTTATTTAAATACATTTCACTATATCATTTGCAAAGGGTTTCTTAAGACTTTACAGTCAGGCAAAATATTGGTCCTTCCATTCTACAGCTCAGTGTTGAGATAGAGAAAAGAGATGTAACATGTTGAGAGTTCCCTTCATGTAGTCATGTTTTAAATTGCTTAAATTGATACATTTGGTCGGTCTAAAGTGTAGATTTCATTAGGTATGTTAGCTCAGAAACAATTATTGGTCTTCTCTGAAGGAAGATATTAAGAGGTAGTGAAACATAGGGATGCTGTCACAATCAGGGCAATAGTTAAATAATTAAAAGTAGTAGTTTGCAAGAATGCTGACATGGTGTTGGCACTGTGAAAGTGTCTATCTCACAAGAGCACATTGAACTGTTCGTTTAATCCTGTTAAGCTCTACCATTTCTGCTGGAGCCTGATGATAATTTAGTTATGAAAGCTTTATTTGCAACAAAGTGAGGATCACTAAGATCACAGAAAGGTGAAGGAGCAATGCAGAAATCATAGAAAACAAAATCACCTTCTAGCATGAGCTGAGAATCATCACTCAAATGTATTAATGATCTGAGAGCGCCCCCTAACAAAATGAAGAAATGAAAAGGTAACAAATGAGTTAAAGAAAATTAGTGTTGATTTCAAAGTTCATGTAAGGAAGTTTGTGTGTGACAAAAATTCAATGCAGAGAATACAAAAGCAATTAAATGAACAATCTATATTTAAGATCATAAGATTCATTGAGTGCATTTTTTCACATTTAAAGTTTTTATCATAAAGTAAAGAATTTTAGGATGATAAAACATCAAGACATGTATGAAATCAATCTAGGAACCATTTGTTAAGATATGCTTACTTTAAATAAGTCAATATGTCATATGTCACATGACTGACTTGATAAGTAAATGTTCATAGAAAAGTAAAGTAACTCAAAGCAAAAGTAAATAATAGAGTATGTCAACTTTGATGAAAACCTGATTAACCACGTTCCACCTACTGAAATGACCAGGATGCATTCATAAAATGTTGCTGATTAAATTGTTCTCTCAACTTCCACAGTTGGATTAAGTCTAGAATATGTTCAAAATCTATCTATCAAGTGTAGGGAAATTCTCATAGTTACCACCATGGCAAATTCATATAATCAGAGAATGATACAGCACAACAGGAGGCCGTTTGGCCCACTGTACTTATGCCGGCTTTTTGGTCGAGGCATTCAATTGGTCTCACTCCCCTGCTTTTTTCCCACAGCCCTGTAATTTATTTCCCTTCAAGTATTTATCCAACTCTCATTTGAATGTTGTTATTGAATCTGCTTCAACCCCTTTCAGGCAGTGCATTCCAGATCACAACTTGCTATGTAAAAAATTATTTCCTTATGTCACATCTGGTTCTTTTGCCAATCACATTAAATCCGTGACCATCAGTTAATCACCCTTCTGCTTCTGGAAACAGTTTCTCCTTATTTATTCTATTAAAACCATGTTATAATTTTAAACACCTCTATCATATCTCACCGTAATCTTCTCTGTTCTAAGGAGATTAAGTCCAGCTTCTCCAGTCTCTTCACATAACTGAAATCCTCATCCCTGGTACAATTCTAACAAATCACTTCTGCACCCTCTCGAATACTTTGACATCCTTGTTAAAGTGTGTTGCTCAGAATACTCCAGCTGAAGTCTAACCAGTGTTTGGAAAGGGATGGCATAACTTCTTTGCTCTCAACTCCATTTCTCTATTAATAAAGCCAATATTTGCTTGAACAGTCTTTTCAACTTGCCCTGCTTCTTTAAAGATTTGTGTTCATACATACCCAGGTTTTACTGTTCGTGCACCCGCTTTAAAATTGTACCATTTAATTCTTATTGCCTCCTTCATTCTTCCTACCAAAATGTATCACTTCACTCTTCTCTGCATTAAGTTTCATCTGTCTTGAGGCTGTCCATTTTATCAGCATCTTTCCATTTTTTATTTGTTATTGGGATGTGAGCATCATTGCCCATCCCTAACTGCCCTTGAGAAAGTGGTGGTAGCCACCTTCTTGAATCACTGTAGTCCATGTGGTGTAAGTCCACATAGAGCTGTTGTAGGTACACACAGAGTGCTGTTAGGATTTTAATCCAGCAACAGTGAAGGAACAGTTCTAAGTCAGGATAGAGTATGGCTTGGAGGGAATTCGTTGGTGGTAGCATTCCAATGTGCCTGCTGCCCTTGTCTTTCTCCTGAATTATGTTACTGTGCTCTTCATTGTTTACTACATTTCCAAGTCCAGTGTCATCCACAAAATTTGAAATTATGCCTGTGTACCGAAGTCCAGGTTATTGATATATATCGAATGGTGCAGTGGTCCGAATACAGACCCCTAGAAACCATCACTGGATATCTCCCTCCAGTCTGGAAAGCAACTTTTCACCATCCTTTTAGCTTTGAAGAAAAGCCATATAGACTCGAAATGTTAACTCTGTTTCACTTTCCACAGATGCTGCATGACCCACGGAGCTCTTCCAGCACCTTTTGTTTTTGTTTCAGATTTCCAGCATCCGCAGTATTTTGCTTTCAATTTTTCACCATCACTCACTATTTTGTATTCCTTAGCCATCCTTTATCTATGCTGCCATTGCCCCTTTAATTGCCTGGGTTTTAATTTTGCTCATAAGTCTGTGATTACTGAGAATTATTAAGAGAGGTAATTAACTTGCATCATACCTTTTTACAAAACCAGCACGACTTCAACAAAATAAAATTATTTTTCAAGTTGGATGAATGTCCTTGGTGGTATTTTGACACTATGCCAATATTGTTGCCAGTTTGACAGTTAACCACTTTTTGTTACACACAGGACGAGTTGTGGATTAATAAACAGTTATTAATGTCACTCTGTAGGCGTTTCTAATTTAATAGTTTATTGAAAAATATAAGATGTTAGAGAATTATTGAGTTAACAAATGGCAGTTTGTAGACATATAAACAAATAAAATGTACTGATGTTATTTATTGAATTTGGAAAAAAAACATTTTAAGTTATTATTAAATGACGTCTCACAATCACAAGCAACCGTGGCATTAAAAGATGGCATCATTAGAATTCATTTTGATGATTAAGGATATTAGGTGACACAGCATGTTAAAAAGTCTTTTTATCTCTGTGGTCTTAGTTGAAATTCAGATAGGCAGAGGTAATGGGCTTGTTTCTTTGAAGGGTCTTATTGGTCACAAATTGAATATTGGATCATGTTTCCCATGGATACATATTACTAATCCAAACCTAAACACATTCAGCACAAATTGGTACTAATTTGGCTGTTTTGTACTGAGATTTTATGCTGTTTCCTGCAACTGAGTCATAACAACAAGAACAAAAACATCTTTTAAAACAGGAGACAGAGAGGTGACCTAATAGAGGTCTTTATAATTATGAAATGTTTTGATAGGGTAGACACAGAGCATTATCAATATCATTCTATAGACAGTTCAAATTTAATAGGTTATTGAAAAGCATTAGATGTTAGAGAATTATTGAGTTAGCATTGGTGGTTTGTAGATATAAACATATAGTCGCCATCAATAGAAGATAGTCACCAAGAAATCCAATGGGGAATTCAGAAGAAACTTCTTTACCTAGCCAATAGTGTTAATGTGGAACTTGCTATGTTAAGGAGTAATTGAGGTGAATAGTATAGATGCATTTAAGAGGAAGCTATACCAGCATTTGAGGGAGAAGAGAATAGAGGGTTATGCTGCTAGAGTTAGGTGAGGAAGGTTGTGAGGAGGCTTGAGTGTGGCATAAACTCTGGCATGGACTAGTTGAGTCAAATAGCCTGTTTCTGTGCTCTCTATTCTATGTAATTTACATTTGTATAGCATCTTTAATGTCATAAAATAATCCAAGGTGCTTCTTAACTGTAACCATGGGTTGAACGTTTCTTGAGGGATTAGGAGAGTTGACCAAATGCATAGATGAAAACATAAGTTTTAATTGAGAATTTTAAAGGCAGGAAGAAAGTTGAGGTGGAGAGGTTTAGGGAGGGGGTTTTAGAGGAGACGGTGTAGATGGATGAAAGTTCTACCACTCAGTGAGAAGCTCCAAGGAGAGGCGGATGCAAAGAAGTTCAGGCATGGAGGATGTTAGGTTATTAGCTGGGACACAAAGGTGGAGGAAGCTACAGGGTAGGTTTGTCCAGGTTCAGAGAAGGGTTTGTAAAAGAAAAAAAACAGAATTTTGAACTTGTGCATTGAGTGGCAGGGAGCCATTGGAGGTTGCAAAGGTAAGGATAATGGATTAACAGGCAGGCTATGGGCCAACAGAGTTTTGAATATGTAGATGTTACCACAGAGTGGAACACAGGTAAGATATAATTGCCCTGGTTATGTTTGACACTACCACCATGTAAAAAAGACAAAATAATTATCATTTCATAATTCTCATGGGCCTAGAAACTTAATTGCACAACATTTATTTTAAGGTGGAAAATGGTCATTTAAGGATACAAAATGGTGGGCAACACGCAGGGCACTGTTTTCTGCCTTCTGTATTGAATTGGGCTCCTCCAGGGTCGGCTTTAGAACTATTCAGAAAGCTCATTATGCTAGTTAAATAAGGAATCTATGGTCATTGTAGGGCCCTCTTGTGAGATTGATTTGTCCCAGTGTCTGAGTAGCCATGTGTTAAATTTGCCCATGCAGCAAGTCATGGCACTAACAAGGAGGAGGAATATTGCCGATCCACTATTTAAAGGTCTCATCCCTTCCATAAAGATTAGATGCTTGTTTGTCATCATAGGCTTCTGGGCCGTCTTTTTTCTAAACTATTTTCTTCATTCTGCTAGTGAACTGGAAAAAAGTATTTGTGGTGGTACTGGACTGCTTATGCCTACTTTCCAAATGGTTTATTACAGTCATGGGTGGTCTAATAGATCTACCTTTTGGGCTGGCAAGGAGTGAAAGGAACAGCAAAGAAGACAGGAGAGAGCTGGTGCAGCTGGGAATAGAAGGAGGAGACGAGCACTGCACAGCAGGTCATAACCACAGCTCATTTTCAGAGAACTCTTCTCTTCCTCAACTTCTAGGGAAGTGTGTGAGCTTCTCCAGGGAGACTTCCACGGAGCTATGTCACATGCAGCAGCCTCAATGGAATCTCCAACCAGGGTACGGACAGCCCTGCATCTATCTAGGTCACCATGGCCCTTAACCTTATGCCATAGGGTTGTTTCAGGCTGTAGCATATCCCAGTTTGTTGTGCACTGCTGTAGTAGTCAGGAAAATGCACATCACAACTCTCATTGTCAGGATAATGTCAAACAAAAGAGCACTAATCTTTGCAGTTTTTGCAAGCTTCCCCAGGCTCCGAGGTGAAATGATGTACACCTACATTATCCTGCATGCTTCCCATCATCAGCCTAGCATCTTTATCAACAGAAAGTGATACAATTCCCTTAATGTGCAATGTGTTTGTGACCATGCAAGCCATTGCCTGGTTACCTAGCAGCAACATGATTTATTCATACTGCACTAATCTTCTATGCTATCTTTATTCCAACAGGCAATCAAGTCAAAGGTTGACTACTTGGCAACAAGAGATATCTGTTCTGGACATTGTTCATGACTCCTGTCAGGAACCTGGACACAGAAAGCAGTCCTACAATGAGAATCAGATCACCATCAGAAATGTAATTGAACAACACTTCAAATGCCTGGGCCATGCAGGAGGAACTCTGCAGTACAGCCCTAACCATATTTCAAAGCTCATAATTTAATGCTGCATATCCACTGAGGGACCAGCCCTTCCCAACACCTGGAAGACATGAGGGAAAAGGAAAAGCAACATCGACCATCAGTGTCCCTACCTGCTAGGGCTCTTAGAGCACCTAATTGAAGAGCATTTCATCAAAACCAGCCATCCCACCCTCAATTCACCAACAGGCCTTAGCACCACCATTCTCACTAATACCACTGGTTACCTTCTTTTTGTCCAGCCGTACAGGTCTTGCCTGAATTGATACCAACATGAACACAAACAACAAATGGCAGTAAACAGAAATTTTACAACAAACAACCCATTTCAGATTTGAAAATCAGTTGACTGGAATATTTAAGAGCCACCCTTGTGAAACCTCTTAGTTCCTGTCTTATGTAACCCCTTAGTCCCTCTCTTGTGTGCTCATTTACCTATCATATTGTTCCTATGAGGTTGGCTACAGATTAGCAGGTGGAAGGCTGATGGCCTTTCATTGAACCTTCATATGGGCAACCCCAAGTAAGGCTGGAATTTGGGAACTTGGGTACAGTCGGCAGCATCTCACTATAGGCTGGGCCAGTCTAATTTAACTGGCTGTGTGGCATTGTCAAAGGCATTGGAGGAGTGTGTGTGTGGCTGGAGAAGAGGAAAGCTATTAAGGGCTGAGAGCAAATAGCAGGTGCCTTTTCCATTTATTCTGCTCTCCTGGGGTAGTACCTGGACATTCCTACAGTTCTGCACAAGAATATAGTGAAGGAATGATGCTCCCTGAAAGCCACTGTGATCACTGCAGCCCTCCCCACAGCCAGGGTGGCAGCTACCTGAGCTCCCAATGCAACCATGTAGGCTGACATATAAGTTGGCTGCAGAGACTGCATCATGGTGGGCCCCACTATCGTACTCATGGAGCCGGCCACTCTGGTCAGAATGGTCTCCATGCTCTGCATGATGCCCAATACAGATTGGAGCTAGATTCCTCCATGCTCTCAGACTTGCTGGCAATCTGAACTAGCGCACCCCACCATTTCCTGGTGTCCCAGCAGTGGCCACTGTTCGCAGTACCACTTTCTGGACTGAAGAGTTGCCGGCTCTTTTATTGGCTGGCAGCTCTTGGAGGTGGGATCTTTGCGTTGAAAGGCTGAGGAGCCCCGACAGCAGAGAGTTAATTACCCAATTAGCATATAATCCATTGGGGGCCACCTCTGGAGGCAGGGGGCATTTCCAGTACTCCAGCCTCCCCCTAATCAGTGCACAACCAATGAGCTGGTTACATATCTGACACACTGAAATGCAGTACTAGTACTAGTGGCACATGGTAACTGCACTCATGTGAGCAAGCTCATGAACTGAGTGCTCCACATGCCCGTTTTCAGGTGGAATTGAGCTTCTAGGCCATAATGTTATCCCAAAATATATTGAAAATAAAAAAAAACAGATTAAGTCAGGCTGCATAACTCAAAGTATATCATTAGATGATGAACACCACAAGGAGTTGCGTTTGTTTAACTGCATACAAATGGTAATTTTAGTATTGATTTCTGGAGCAAACAATGTTGTAAGAACTGTGTATACTCCAAGCAGAAGGCAGCAACAAAAAGTGAAAATAATAATTCCCCCAAAACTTTTATTTCTTTTCTCTACAGGAACCAAGAAGGCTAGTACTTGTTTTTAATTATGAAATGTTTTTCTCTTGATGTTTTTTCTCATGATGTCCTGCAAGTTATTAATGAATCCAGAAGATGGTGCCAAAGAGCTAAAATCATATGTGTAAAATGTTGAGATTGTAGATTACAAGATTTCAGCCTTTTAGTATTAGGAAATTAATTAAATGCAGATGGTTGTTGTTTACAAGTAACTTCTGGTATATTTTCAGGACTATTCACTCAATAGGAATTATACTAAAATATTTATTGTTAAGACAACTTCTGCTACATTTTTAATTATAAGACAATTTGTTTACTTTGCATTAGAGACACTATGTTATCAGCAAACAGAAGCAAAATAGGCAGCACATATGAAGAACCCGATATAAAAGGGACTTTGTCCAAACTGGGAAACAAAGCAAATACATGAAAACAAAATATTGACTCAACAAAAGCTAAGCAAAAAACACAGTATGCACTTGCTCAGCATGGGATTGTGTCCTCCAATATTTTAACAGGGCTCCATGTTGGGATTTTTTTTTGCAGCAAATAAACCAAGTAGATGATATGTAATTTGTTGTTGTTCAAATCCCATCAGAAACTGGCACTTCGCTGCCTCTGGCATTTCTTATGCAAAAATACAATATTCAGGCAGCAAATTGTAAGCGTGTGATAAATGCAGAATGCTGGATTTGTCATGGGGTGTTATGCCATGCCAAATCAGTTATTCTACCAATCAGTGATGCAAGATCATACAGCATATGCATATCACTGGTGTGATTGAATTGGATTAACTTTATTATGAGTGCTGTTTGTTGTAAACCAGTATACTAACATATATTCTGTTTATGCAACAGATATTTATACAGGGGTGAACTGGCCATATAGAAAATCAGAAGAATTCAAGATTACCCCATGAATGGGTCACTATCACTGTATTGTTGCTACCACTCCCCGCCCCCTCCCCCCTCCCCCAACCCCAGCTTTTCCCTTGATAATCCTGGTGCCCTCTGGGGGAGCCAATCCACTCCTGCACTTACATCTGTACCTTCAGCAGTGAAGGGTTTGTGTCTTCATCATAAAAATCATGTTTTTTTTTAAATCTCACAGAGGTGTAACATCTTATCACTTAACATCATCAGAATCCAAAGACTGATCTCTGCCTCTCTCACCCTTTGCTGATTTGATTCTATGCCGATATTTTATACATGGCACTTTACAACATATATTTCAGATAGGTATGGAGGAACTTTTAGCTCCCTTTGTTAAAATGAAGTGCTGCACAGACTGGCAGTCTCCTGCTGCATGGCTATTTTATTGTTGCTGTTTTCTCGAGTGGTTAGATGCCTGCCTGACTTGGGCGAGAACCACATGAGTATATGGAAATCAGGGTCCTGCTACGTTGCTGGGAACTGGGTGCTATTTTACTGCCTGCTGAGTGGACACCCTGCTCTGTAAAATCTGACACTGGTTAAAAGCCATCAGTCAAGGCTAAAATTAATTGTGGTTGTGCAAGGAGGAGTTTTGGGCCAGTGCCACTCCAAGATAATGTATCCCCAGCCCCCAACACCCGTCCCACCTGCAAAAGCCTCCTGAGCTTTGCTGTGACTTCTCTGATTGTTGGTTTGGAAGCATCCAGGCCACTTGATCTTCTCAGGCCTGAAGGAAGCTAACGAGCTGTCTTTAGATGCCTGTTTTGGGTCAGAAGCTGGAAGGAGAATGTTAATGAGACCGGACCATTAAACTTCATGCAGCCTCCCACTGGATTTCTGCACAGGAGTTGGAACTCCCCCAGATATCTCTGTAAAGTGCACGGACCCAAACTTTGAACAGCAACATTGCTCTGCCAGAACTGCAGCAAAACAAGGCAGGCTTCCACTCACAATAATGCTCTGTTGCTGATCCCATCCCTAATTGCAGGGTGAGGTAATTAGAATATGAACCAGCCTACATACTATTCAAAGCCAGTCTCCAATATCTTAGCTATGCTGTGAGGTGGAATAGAAAAGGTGAAGAAGCCAGGCCGCCAAATCTGGCACGGGGCACAGAAAGTAGAAATCAGGGAAAGAGGGAGAGAAAGAAAGAGAGACCTGAACAACTTGTATTTATATAGTGCCTATTACACAATAAAACATTCCAAAGCTTTTGACACTGAGTCACATAGAGAAATGTTAGGGCAGATGGTCAAAGGCTTGGTCAAAGAGGTAGCTTTTAAGGAGTGTCTTAAAAGGAGGAAAAGAAAAGTTGTGAGGTGGAGAGCTTAGAGCAAGGATTCCAGAACTTAGGGCCTAAGCAACTAATGGTGGAGTGATTAAAATTAGGGATCGTCAAGACATCAGAACCAGTGAAGCACAGATAATGCGGAGGGTTGTGCGGCTGGGTGCGATTGCAGTGATAGGGGTCAAGCTATAGAGAGATTTGAAAACAAGGATGAGAATTTTCAAATTCAGGCATTGTTTAACAACAAATACATGGGGGATGGTTGAATGGCATTTGATGCAAGTTAGGACATGACCTCAAGTTTATGGAGGATAGAAAGTGGAAGGCTGGCCAGGAGTGTGTGAAAACAGTCAAGTCTCGAGGTAACAATGGCATGGGAGAGGGTTTCCGCAGCAGAGGAGCTGAAGCAAGGTATCGAATACACAGGATGTAAAAGCTGGTATTGCTAAGCAGCAGCACTAGAAGAAACATGCACCCTGGGTGCTAAGAATAGCAGAATGGGCCAAGAGAATAACAAGAAACATAAAGGAGTCTGACATAGCTCATCCATCCATATGTGTCTCCACTAGGAGGACAACTAATTGGAGTAGGGGTAAGAAACATGCTAAGAACATGAAGGGAAGTGTTACAGCAGCAAGTGCAACCATCTTAACATGCTGAATTCCTCCTTTAATTATTTCCAACTATCTCCTTCAAGTAGACAACACAACTACCTATTCACTATAGCCCTCTCTTGGGAGTCTGTTTATATGCCTGCACCCCTTCATTCATTAACTTCTCTGTTGTTGCTCCTTTTTTTTTTACAAAAATACCATATTGAATCATGGTAAGGTCAGAATTTTTTGTTCATTCCTAATTGCCCTTGGAAAGGCGATAGTGCCTTAGTTGGTGTAGTTGGTAGCACTCTCAACTCTGAGACACAGGTTGAGTGTTCAAGTCCCACTCCAGAGACTTCAGCACTAATACCTATGTTGATGCTGCAGTGCAGGACTGAGAGAGAGCTGCTCCATTAAAGATGCTGTCTTTCAATGAGGAAGTAACAGAGAGTAGACACTGTCATTTAATTTATCTGGATTTTCAAAAGGTCTTCAATAAGGTGCCACGTTATAAGCTAATGAACAAAGTCAGGCAATGTGGAGTCAGGGAATAAGTGGCAGAATGGATTGCTAATTGGCTTCAAGACAGAAAGCAGAGTGGGAGTCAAATGGTAGTTATTCAGAGCGGCAGGAGGTGGGAAGTGGTGTTTCACAAGGATCAGTGCTGCTCACAATTTACATTAATGATTTGGACTTTGGAATCAAATACACAATTTCTAAATTTGCTGATGACACCAAATTTGGGGGGAAAGCCAATCCAGTGGAGTGTAGGATTGAAATCCCCTCCAACTGGGAAATTTATGGAATATAATTTCAAACCCATGGACATGTTTTAACCTCATGACTGGAACTATAATTTACAAAAAGATAAGCTGCAGTCAGCAGTACAGGATGGGCAGCAAGGGGTTAATTGGGACATTTAGTAAAAAAAGTCACTCATCAAAAGGGTTTGGACATTGACTGCTGTCAGGGAATGATGGTATGAGGGGAATGCCATTACCTGCCATCAACTAATGCAATCAAGAAGTCTGATTACCCAATACAGTGGCACAAAGGACATATCATCAATACAATACACTCAAGGAATTATGCAACTAAGATCTGCACCACAGGCAATAATACTGGAATAGAGTAATGTAAGCCCTCATTAACTTTGGAGCCAAGTGTTGTTACTGTGCCACCTCAAACAGCAGGAAAATTGCTCAAACAATGAAAACTGATAATATTCATCTGAAAACATCTTCCATGGAAACCCCGTGTTGTTTCAACCAGCAGGAGCTGATGACATTTGCCTGGACTTTGTGTGGAAACAACTAAATGGACATTAGAACAATAGGAAATATGTTTTGACATGTCTGAGTTAAATTATTATAAAAGAAGAACAGATCTCAGTGTCTGGGCTGCAGTTGGAAGGAGGGTTAGGGCTGGTCACCTGGACTCATGCCTACAGTCAACACCAGACAGACCAGCCATGTTGGGGATTGTAAATGTTTTCAGTCATATTGTAGTGATATTGGTCTGATGATTTTGTGAAGGTTTGGGGTGAAAACTTGGTGTTTTTTTTCTGGTACCTTGTAACTTGTTTCAGCCATATCTTGGTGATATTGGTATGAGGGTTTTTTCTCAAGGTTTCAGGACAAGGTATGGTGTTTTGCCTGTGTTTTTGTAAGTTTAAGCCCAAGGCTTTGTGTCGGGTACTGGGAACGGGTTGTTTTAAATTTTGGGTTTTGTACTGTGAGGTTGTGGGTGATTCAGTAAAGCAATTGTGAATTATCAGAAGAATCTTGTCTCGCCGGTCATTCTGTTCAAGCCATACACTCGTGAACCTGGTGTCATGAACTTGAGTGTGGGGCGGGTCTCTGAGGGAAAAGGGGAACCCCTACAGGAGGACTGCAATAAATTACAGGAGGACATTAATGAACTTGCTGATGAACTTTGCTAAAACAGTTAGCAAATGAAGTTGAACATAGGTAAATGTGAGGTAGTACATTTTGGTAGAATAGGGAGGTTACTTACTACCTAAAAGCTATGACTCTTAGCCGAATAGAGGAACAAAGCAATCTCGGAAGACAAATATACCAATCACTACAGGTTGCACCACAAGTTAGCAAGGCTATAAAAAAAAGCAAACCAAACAATTTTAGATAAAATTGAAAGGTAGGGAAGTTATGCTAAATCTCTATCAAACCTTGGTTAGATCACACTTAAGAGTGCTGTATACAGTTCTGGTAGCCATATTATAAAAAAGATATCGAGGTAATGGAAAGGGTGCAGAGAAGATCTATGATGGTTATACCAGAAATGCATGAGCACTCATATCAGGAAAGGATTGACAGGCTGGGTGTCTTTTCTCTTGAAAAAAGGCTGAGGGGTGATGTAATAGAGATTTTTAAAATGATGAAAGGTTTTGATAGAGTAGGTACAGAGAAAAGGTTTTCTTTTGTGGGGAAGAGCATAACTATCAATATAAGATAGTCACCAAGAAATCCAATAGGCGATTCAGAAAAATCTTCTTTGCCCAAAGCATGGTGAGAATGTGGAACACTACCACAGGGAATAGTTGAAGTGAATGGTATAGATGCGTTTAGGGGGAAACTAGACAAGCAATGAGGGAGAAGGGAATAGAGAGTTATAATCATAGGTTTACATGAGGAAAGATGGGAGGAGATTTGTGTGGAGCATAAACCTGCTGGTCTTTGTTGGGCCAAATGGCCAGTTTCTGAGCTGTATATCATATGCAGTGTTAAACTAGAGCCCTGTCTGCTCTCCCAGGCAGATGTGTAAAAAACCCAGGTCATGATTTCAAAGAACAACAGGCGAGTCATCTCCAGTGTCATGGCCAATATTTATCCTTGAATGAGGTTAACTGAAAACAGATTATCTGGTTATTATCACATTGCTGTTTTGGGGAACATGCTGGTGTAAATTGACTATCACATTTCCTACATTAGGTCAGTGACTACACTTCAAAAGTAATTAATTGGCTTTGGGGTGTCCTGAGGTAGTGAAAGGTGCTATCTAAATAGTTTTCTTCAACATATAGTCACGATAAAATTCTTTCAGTAACATTATTTCCATTTTTCAAAATGAATTGTTGGTGAGCCTCCTTCTTGAAAAGCCGCAGTTCATGGCCTGAAGGTACTCCCACAGTGCTGAGGGAGCACCAAGATTCTGACTCTGGACAAACTAACTGTCTATACATTCACTGTTTTTCACTATGCCCAATGCATGAAGAAGCCACTCTATCATCCTTGGTAGAGAGTGTCCTTTCTTGATTTATGCCTGTTGTGCACCACATCGTTGTAACAACTGATTCTGTCCAGTCTTCGCTTTGTGCCTTCTCCTTCTTCTGATTGGACAAAATGGCCCAGAGCTGCTGACGACTTCAAGCCACTGTTGATGATCCCTCATCAATTGATCTCTGACTCCTCAGGAGGAATGGGGTCTGAAGATCTTGGAAATCCATGTGGCTGGACCTGTTGATGAAGGAGGGATAGCAGCAGCTGCAGGCTTATCTACACCACCTGTCTTTTGCTATGTTATAGTTTGGAAGGACAAACACTCCAGCAACAAACACGATCAGGCACTTTCAAAAGCTTACAGAGGCATTGTGATATCTCTTCACTTCCTTTTTCTGTGGATATCCCAAAGTATATGCCATGGAAGATGAAAGAAGCAACAACCTTGCTTCTGTAGGCCTTAATACCTCTGCCAAATAAAAAGTGATCAATCTCAGTTTTGAAACTTTATTGCATTGAAAAATTTTCCTTTCAGTGCAGGATACCCAGAAGAACCTAGCAGAATGGTGTTTATGCTGGTTAACATCCAGTATTTTGTGAATAATTGAGTTTAACTTGGTCTGTTGGCATGGACAATTCACACATTAGTACTTGAATAGATGGAAAAGTGCTTTCTACAAAGAGATTGTACAATATATTTAAGTTAACTTGTAATAACACTCACTCAAAAACAGGATTTCCCAGAAATAATAACTTTTTTAATATGCATTCCCAAAATGCTTAAGTATGCTTCATGTAGGTTCTTCCTTATACCCAGTAAAGATGAAGTGCTCCCTTTATCTGTGTCACCCTACATCAATCGAATAACCATGTGAGAGCAGCAGCAAGAGGGGGAACAAAAACAGAAAATGCTGGAAAAATCTCAGCAGGTCTAACAGCATCTGTGGAGAGAAAAGCAGAGTTAACATTTAGAGACCATATGACTCTTCTTCAGAGCTAAAGAGAAATAACAGTGTGATGAATTTTGTACTGTTTATGGAGGGTGGAGCAGGTGAAGCTGGTTAGAAGGCCAGCAATAGGTGGGGTTAAAGGAGAGATTGAAAAAGATGTCAAGAACAAAAGGGCAAAGGGAATGTTAATAGTAGTGGTAAGGGCTAAAGGAGGTGCTGATGGTGACATTAAGGAAAGAAAACAGAATGTGATAATAGCAGGACAAGGGTAAGCACTCTGAAAAGAACAATATGAACAAGTGACAGATGGCCCTTGTGGGGTGGGGTGGGGGGAGGGGACAGTGGTAGGATAAAAGATCAAAAATTAGATAAAAGGTGGGGGTAAAACAATGAATAAAAATTAAAATAAATAAAAATAAGTTGATAAAAAATAAAAAAAATATTGAGAAAAGGGATGAAAAGGGGTGAGGATCTATCACATAATGCTTTCTGATCCTAATGCCACCATCAGCACCTCCTTTAGCCTGTACCACTACCATTAACATTCCCTTTGTCCTTTTGTTCATGATCTTTTTGTCAATCTCTCCTTTGCCCCCACCTATCGCTGGCCTCTTATCCAGCTCCACCTGCTCCATCCCCCATAAAGAGTATAAATTTCATCACATTTTAAGTTTTTTTTAGCTCTGAAGAGTCATATGAACTCGAAATGCTAACTGTTTTTTTCTCCACTGATGCTGTTAGACCTGCTGAGTTTTTCCAGCATTTTCTGTTTTTGTTTCAGATTTCCAGCACCAGCAGTATTTTGCTTTTAGCAAAGGGTGGTGGGGGGGACATGCATATTGTTTTTCTTCCATCCTTGTGGACAAGTATTTCTGTTCTGAGCTTCAATGGCTTGCCACTGGGGATTGGAGGAACCAAACTGCCTCCTATCATGCAATCTCATCATTCTATACCCTGTCCAGTTGAAGCACAAACATGTTCTCTTGGCAGAGTATATATTTTATAGATAGATACACTTAAGTGGAACATACTGTTAGCCTTTTGGATAACTAAATATAACTGCTTTCAAACAATAGCTGCAGAAATGATAACTTTAATAGATAAAATTGAGAAAAATCGAAATATAACACCATTTTTGCTATTCCAATCACAGCCTACAAACATTCTCAAACCCCTTGCTCAAAAAATTATCGCGCTTGGCTTATTGTAGAGGAGCATGAACCCACATGTTTGTGCATTCTCGTTGTCCTATGTCGCAAATGTAACATTGAAAATCAATGTTATTGCTGCACGCATTATAAAGTGGATTCTGTCTAATATCAAGACACTGGGTTGTACACTTGTAGAAAATAATCGATTTTCATCTCAGCATCCATTAAAAATCGAGATCGCTTAAACCCATTTGAAAGCAATGCTCAAAATGAATAAGCAACCGACTTAGAAATGTAGATAACCGTCCCTGAACCATGATTCCAAATTTCGGGAACAAAACCCTGCTTTTAGATATGGGCATTTTAAGTAAATACAAGTGTTTTGCTGCAGCCAAAATTCAAAGGTCCTATAAAAGTTCCTATAAAAGGACGCAAGGATTTCAAACAGAGACGTTTTATGGCACAAGGGTTGAAGTGAAATGGGAGATGTGTGTACTGTCGGCCGTGTCAGCAGCAGTTAGTTTCCCAGCTAGGGAGTCCACTTGTTGAAGTAATTGTCCGCTTAACCTGCTCAAATTGGCCCCTTGCACTATAAATATCCCAAATCGTACCCTGTAGTCAAATTGTTTGTTTTTAAAGCTGCACAACTAATCATATTGAAATATTGAACAATATAACTATAGCTAACTTTTTAACTTAACGACTCGCATTCCAATCAGTCAATTATTCGAACACTACTGCGTTTCAGAATTAGGAGTGAAATGTGGTGTTTACATGTACGGAACTCAAATTCAGGTAACCAACTGACATGTTATGTAGTGATTTAGAACTCATATTTCTGTTCGACATACTTATTGTTGGTGCTAAGAGCTGTTCAAATAGACCACATATGATTGAAAAGCTGTCAACATTCAGGGGTCTGGTCCACCGAAGTTCCACCAAACACGGCTAGTATTCATGTAAAAGCCTGAGCTGAGCGAAAAATGTTCCCCAGGTTGTGTTTTCATTGCTTAGCAAAGTGAACATTGTTAATCCAGCATGTGTCAATCATCTATCATTCAGTAACAACTGGAAGAAAAAGGATCCTTTGTATAATGAAGGATTAGAATTAATTTCAGTTGTGTGTTATGTGCGTGTGGGGGGATTGGTGGAGGGACAAATATTACACAGCGTCTCACTTCATAGAAACACATCTAACAATCCTAAATCATCACACATTTCTTAACAAATTGATAATGTGTTCGGCTAGTTTTGTACTCTACCTAACCTTCGATTAGAAAGGGGAAGACACGCGATAATATCACGAATGTTTATTTTCATTACACTCTCGTACTTCAAAAATGTCCAGGGCACCTTCCTAATTGGCACTGATCCTTTGTAAAGCCGAATTCAACGTGTTGATTATTCATGACTTTTCCGCTTCCCCTTCGAGCTAGAAGTGCTTCAAGTTATTAATTAAAATGAGTTTTAGTAATTATTAGGGAAATAAATCACAATAGTCATTTCAAAATCGCATTAACAGGTTTAAAAATAGGCAGTTTTGAATAAGCTCTGGTTTCTATTGTGGCGCTGCTTAATGTCACAGCCCTGTTTATGGTGCGCATGCATAGATAAATGCATTCGTGTAATAAAGAAACCATTTTTAATTAAGAAATCAAGGTGAAGAGCCGATGCCAGGGTGCAGGACCCCGCCAAGGTCGGAGAAACTGGAACAGGTTCGGTAAGCCGGCAAGCAGTGATTGGCTGATGCCAAGCTTTGTGGTTCGAGCAGGAAAGAAAAGGCTGCGGGAAGCAAGAAGTTACAGAGTAGACGACAGTAACATGATGATTATATACTGTAAAAGGCTAACATCGCCGCAACTTATAACTGTGGATCCCACCTTAATTCTCCAATGCAAAGTCCCCGAGCGTCATTTGAATGCTGTACAATTATCACCGATAATAACTCCTCTCTCCCAAAAGTTAACATTAGCACACTAACTCCCGGCGAGTACCCTCCGCATATGGTTCAGTTTGTGTCGTCTGGCGAGGACGCAGTCGATTCTAGAAGTCTTCAGCTAGTGATTATTAAACAAAAACAATATTGTAACATTTGACTGCTTGTTTAAATGTACATTATACGGGAGAAGAGGGAAAGCACTGGAGATTGCCGAGTATCACTGAGAACAAACCATCCCGAAACAAACACGTCCCAGCAAGACGTTCATCTTAGCTCCAAGGATACTTTGGTTCTGGGAAAGGTTGGATTTGGGAAACTTACACCAACGCATCCTGCATATCCCCACCTCCGGTTATTTAGCTTTTTGAATTTCTTAAAAACAAATAATATCTTGTTCTTCATTGCTACTTAGTGTCTACACCTGTTAGCCGTTGTTAAACGAGCAGCAGAAACCGTTATACTCGCCGTCTAAATGAGAACAGCGAAAAAGAAAATACACTTTATCCATAAAAATGCACACTATATAATTAAACCTCCCTGATTATTGTAATGTTTTGAATATATGCTTTAAAAATAAAATTTGTGAACTTTTTACAACAATTTAAATAGTTTTATTTGCAATATTTTAAAAAATCATTATGTCGATCAGCAATTAGGTTTTGTAACAGGGAGGGGTGACTAGTACCTCAAAACGTTTCTTTAACAAAGGTTATTTTAAACAACACGCTTCTGCACCCAGGCGATAGAGAAGTTGTGTAATGTTGTTAGATGTTTGTAAATTGAAATGTTCTATGTGAAATAAGTTCCATGCTGCAGTATCCAAAAAAAAAGTTAGTTTTCCAATAACTGGTGCCATGGCCGTGAAAATAGCTGGGGGAAATTTTATAACTTTCCGTTCACGGACGAGTTGTTCTCTGTTCGGATATTTAAGCAACCCCTTCAGAAACTTTTTTTTGAAAAAAACATTACACGTTGTGACAAGTTACGTTTTCGATAATGTTAAGGTCTACCAGTTTGAACGTGCAAGACATTGTTCACGCCGATTCACTTTGTACATTCAATTTATAAAATATCCATTTTAAACAGACTATGTGAATGTGTTGAAACAGCGCCTGTGTTAATTTGCTCGCTCTGTAGCTGGACATTTAAAAGAAAAGAGAATACGGTCCCTGTTTTCATTGGATTGGGATTTCCCTCCAAATACTGAAAAATCCCCCAAACTCAAACTTCTAGAGATTAGACCTTTGTTTTTTTTTACTTCTGATTAATACATTCACAAAACAATTCAACTGCCTTCATGCATGTATATATAGTCTTTCAACAAAGAACACATGAAATGTGGCGCAGGAAATAATTTCTCATAGTCTACACTTGCTACTCATTATAAGAAAATTTCAAAAGCTTATAACGTCTGTGTAAAATGTTATAACAATGCTTCGTCTTTTATCTTTCAGGTGTTCCCTTCCAGTTCTTTCTGCATTACGGATATTTAATTTGTAACCAGCAGATGGCAGCAGAATTCCACAATTCAGTGAAATTATTATTCCTGGTATTAAATGTGAGCGAACTAATTTGATAGAATAAGTGACGAGAGCTGCGACTTGACACACAAAAAGAGTAAGAAGCATGGTAAAGATACGCCGTTATATTGGTTACATTCTGCAATAGTTGCATAATTTACAGTAATACAGATCTTAGGTTCAGGTTCATGTTCCCATTGAAGAAAATACAGTACCAAAAGTGTAGCGATAACATAGCCTATTATTATTATTAATGACTGGCTGACTATGTTTTGACCCAATATATTGCTCACATCTAAGGTCGCTTTTAATTTGCAAGGCGGCTTTGAAATGTTGGATTGTAACAATTGTGTAAACAGTGGTGTAAAATTTACCTTTAACTTCAAACCATTGCAACAATCTGAAACCGACTGCAAATTCTGCTTCTCAAACATTTTTCCTGGCCCTTAAATAACACCGTCGGCATAGTTAAACTTCATTCCATTAAAACGGGAGGTTTCAATTTTTAAATAAATCACACAGTTGTTTGAGTGAAAAGGTGTGTTTCGTCCGAAACGTGCCAACTGCTCCGCGATACCTGCCATCGCATTCGTGACCGTTTCTAGCGTTTAGCCGCGTTTGAAGATGAACGAATGAGTCAGTTTTTTTGCCTCTCATTCGCAATGTGTAGAGAATGCGATCGGATGTCAGTGAGAGTCTGTTTCATTTACAGGACGGTATATTTTTTTCCTGTTTGGAACACATTTTTCACTTGGAAAGACAAACGCGGGGGCTTCGCGCACACATTCATTTTCAAGTGTGTAATAAATGCACAGCGGTTGCGGCTTCGACAACAACACATCTAAGTTAAGCGATGTTGTTAAATAGAAAAACGGTCAAACCGTAACTGAAATCTCACCAGCGCAGACCATAAGCAGGCACAGCACATCACATCAGATCAGTGAATAATAACTTTTTTCTCCTAACTGCGGTACTCAGCGGGTTTTCTAAAGTTGGGTCGTTAGATGGAGTAGCAAACCCATTGAGTTTAATCTGTTACCGACTTGAAACACAACTTGAGAGGGGGAAATAGTCACTGCTAAATCTCCAACTATCACCGGATTGAGGTAATGCATTTCGCAACGCAACTTTATTCCTACAATCGTCTTTAAGTCATCCAGCACAATGGGTTGTGGAGTATGGGAAAAGGCCAGTTAAATGCCATTGTTACAGCAAACTGCGTAATAATTGTCGCATTGCTAACTTGCATGGAAACAAGGTGGGAGAACGCCTGCAGATTAATTTAAGATGGTCAGTATACTATCTGCTCAATGAAAATGTCAGGTTCTTGAGCGCAGCTTACCCCGTGTGCACGACACCATTAACACTAACTGAAAAGTCTCTAAAAGAACGCACAGGTTTGTCTGGAATCTACATTTATCTGCCACGGACTTTAAAAAAAATATTAGGGAAATACGCTGCTGGGAAGATGCAGGTGTGGGGTGGGGGGGGGGGAAGTAGCATTGCGCGAATTGCCCCTTTTCGTGTGGCTATAAGGAAATCCCAAAGATTCGCCTTCTTCTGCAAGCTGTGTAAACTACCAAGTGCCGGTGAAGTAAGACACTGCAGATCAGATATTATCTTTAGTCCTCTGCTTCTTTCTGATTGAGCCCCAACTGACTTAAAATGACAGGTTTTTAATGATAGTAAAACATTACAAAATGAGAATCACCTGCGCCTTTGCGTTACAGCATTTCACCTGGTCTTTAGAATTTTACGTGTATTTTAGTTAACGCCAAGCGTTTTTCAATTTTTAATTTAAAATGTGTGAATGGTATGTGTGTTTAAAAAGGAAATGCTGGTAGTAAATCCGACCAGGGCACGGCGACAGAATGAAGTGCTGGCTCAACTTTAAGAAATATGCAGATATAACTCACCAGAGAATATTATTGTAAACTATATATTAACATGTAGGAATAAAACACTATAATGCGTCGCTACCGACATCAATGAAATTAGCTCCGATGATTCTGTGAATCATTTTAAAACATTGATTAAAACTTATTTTCTGCATCAGCGTGAATTCAATCAGGAAAAAAAATCGTAAATGTGCTTTTTTTAAAACCGACGTTATTCTCTGCATCATTTTTCCAAAAGGAGTAAATCTCCTAACTGAGAAGCCATCTCCTCTTGAAAAGGCTGAATTGTCAGGCAAACAATAGACAAGGGCAGCTAATAAAGTTGATTTTAAAAGGCGTTATGGCTTAACTAAAGGCGACTTAATGAATTTCAGCGTAAATCAGTGAACAATGGAATGTAAAAATGAAGTATCCACTTTTTTTTCTGTCGTTCAGCGAAGTGATTTTAAAAAATCTGGCAGCCACGCGTCACTGGAGGAGGAGTTCAACTTGGAGTTAACCGCCTGACAAGTCCAACATCCCCTTGCAGTCAGGAGCTAGGAATGGAGTTTAGGAATAATTGCCCGTGTATATTCGTGCTGAGGAACATTCTTCAGTGCAGCGCACCCAACATCGTATACCAGTCCAAATATTCCGTAAAATCATGTCCTTGCACTGAACTTTCACCTTGCGAACCCTTCCAGACTTCATTGGCTAACAGTTACAAAAACATACAAAGCATTTTTTTTCCCTTTACCTCTCTCGCCTGTCCTTGTGTGCTGCGATCTGGAAACCCGTTACTTTTCGTCTTACCACAGGGGCCCTTTTACATTGATGGGAGATGGGAAGAGGAAGCCCCCTGATTAATTAAGGTTTAGGGACAAGAAGGACTACAGAACATAATCTTTGTAACCTGGAGGGGGAGATTTGGGGGGGGGGGAGAAAGAGAAGAGGCAAGTGGGGGTACCAATGCTGATTTTTTTTAACGTGCTGAAAAAATGTTTATTTTAAGAATAGAAAGGAGGTTTTTTTAAAAAAAGTGTAGCTTCCCACGATTTGATGACTTAAATGAAATAACCGTGTGGCAAGGAGCCCCGAGGACTTCTCTGCATCTCTAACACTGTTGGCGTGAGTCCCTGTGGTCGTGTCCTGGGTGCAATGAGCTGAGCCCCGTTCTCCTCCCTCTCTCAGACTCAGACTTTGCTGCTTCTGCCCAGCGGCTGGAAACTCGAGGCTGCCCGGGAGAGAGAGAGAGAGAGAGAGACTGGTAGTGGGGGGCGGGGGGTTGCTGGTGGTTCATAAAATAAAGGCTCTGAAGTCTTTTGTTTACATAGCAGGTGGATGTGACGTCACCTGGACGCTGCACCGCAAAGAAGAAGAAAAAGAATAACAATATCACACTCCGCCGCGCTTTCGCTTTGTAGTGCGCTGCAAGATTAATAATAACATTTCTTATTTTTCTCTTTAAAAAAAACACACACCCCCCCCGATTAAAAGTGCAGCCTTGACACGTACCAGCTTCTGTCATGTGAGGGAATCTGTCATACACAGGCACGTGTGAGGTGATTGCCTTTTTGTTTGAGATGGGGGGGGGGTGATTATTTTTTTTGGGAGGTTGAGGGTGGGGGGGGCGTAGGTTTGATGTTGGTTAAGAAGCAAAAACATTGGAGTGAAGTGAGAGCGCGAACCCGGACAGCGCGAGCGAGCCAGTGAGCGAAGTGATCTCCCTCCCTCCCGGCTTTATTGCTGAATATTTATTGTGCATCCCTCCTCCTCTTCGCCCCACCCCACCCACCCCCCCCCCCCAAAAAAAACTCGTACACAATACTAGTTTTTTTCCCCTCAAAATTGTGCAATTGCAAAAATTAAATCCAATCTGAAGAATTATTTCACCCTGTACCACGACGCTGTCTCTCTCTCTCTCTCTCTCTCTCTCCGATAAGCGCCGCTTTCACTTGTGGTAAGTTTTCTGTTAAGTTTTTTATGCTCAAACTTCACGGAAAAAGTTCAGTGCTCAGACTTCCAAGGTTACGATTTTCTTTCTCGGTTTTATGATGGAAATATATCGCACGGAATGTGCATATTGAGGACATGGTTGCGGTTTCACCCCATCCCTCCCTCCCCATCGCGGGCTTGTGTTTTTATTTAAAGGAGTCCTGTCGCTTTCATGGCTTCTCATTAGTTTAAACGTGACGCCCCTCTTCCACACAAGCCGTGGTTTTCAAAGATACAACGCTGCGTTGTTTCTCCAGCCGACTTCCTCGCCAGCCAGTCACTTACATGGCCAAAGTGGGACGAAACCATTCTTGTCAAGAAGGGTAACTTTCTGTATAAGTAGTAAAACCTGTTCGAAGTAAACTTAACGCAGTTTTAGCATTGATTTAAACTTATGCTTTTTAGCCACAAGAGATGAATTATTAGCGAGCATGGATGATTGTTGACATTCTTTTAGTCATTGGAAAACACAAGTAAGTTACAAGAGATAAGGAAACTACAGTTCTTGATGTGAACTTTCCTTCAGAAACCTCGGTGTCTTACACTGCAGCTAATTAAGGATTATTCCCTCCCCCTTTCCAGATAATACTGTAATTATTGACATTATCGAGTGTGGCTTAATTGAAACGTTAGGTATCAGTGTTTAGCTGAGTGGACACCATTAGAAACTCCAATGCAAAGTTTACTGTTATGAACAGCTGATTTAAAAAGTTGACAAATTGGTAGAGGTGAGTTAGGCATTAACAATTGAAAGACGTTAGTGCCTGCCCCCGAGGCAGAGTTTGTTCGGAGAATTTATTTACAAACATAACTTCTGCGAGATGGGAAAGCTGGCTGAGTGCATTTACAAATGAACACTCCGCATGTTTGAGAGATCTCATGCATTTTTGTGTTCTCATGTATCAGCCTGGTTATGAGAAATGGAGAGACGGAATGGTAGTTATGATGTTTTTTATTGTGAATTTGGAATATTTAGGCACTTATATCACAACTTTCCATAACTCATTTATCAACGATCCACCTAATGTTTCATGTGTTTGTTTAAAAAAAAAACTTAATGGATAATTTTGCAAAAATACACGAGCTATGTGTCATTAGCTATTTATAAGATCTCACAATTGTTATATGTCTGTAAACCATTGGCAAATTATTGATGTGTTTGTATGGTATCAGGTTCAGCTGGTCCAAAATTTGAGGCAATCAAAAAGCCTTTGAACACAACTGCCTGTAAGCATATTTCTGGAAAATCAATTTTACAACTGTTTTTGCTGTTGGCTCCTTATTAACATAATATGTCAAAAAGCGAAACAATTTTCAAAACAAATCACATATACTTACACCATATTTTAAAGTTCCTCCAAACATGCTCCGTCACTTGCTTCTCCCTAACTCCCACCTACCCTCGGCTTTGCACATTGCTCCGTTTCTAGAGCTTTGGCCTGACCTTCCCCATGATTGTTTTGTAACTCTTTCGAGTACAAACCTGTTTCCATCTGTTTCAGATGAAGTTACATTGTTTCATAGTTTTGCCATTGTGAGATTTGAACTCTTGATCTTGGGGTTACAAACCCAACTGTTCAGTGCCACTGCAGATAATGACCACTGCTAATTGTTATTATACACAGGTGGTGGGCATTAACTGGAGATTCACTCATGCTCCTATAAATAGGAACAGTTACTTGGTTTAATTAAAACAGTTATAAATAGGAAGAGACAAACTGTGGTTGTTGGATTAGGAGGTCTATGCTTGTTATTTGTAACTAAATAAATGCTTATAAAAGTGTGTAAAGATTGGCTCTAGGTCTATCCTTCACCAACTGGCTTTTTGAAGTATAACAACCGCATTATTGCCACTTGCAGCCAGTTTGGTTATGTACAGATACTGTGTGCAATCCTTCCACACCACAGCAACTCCGAATGGTAGTTGCTTCACTAACAGGGACTTAAGGTGAATAGCATCCATTATTAATCCACAGTTTATTTTTCATTGAGCAGTACAACTTTTCTTTTATGCCTGCAATTTATATTTTTGGAGCAGTTGTGCATTCTACCATCTCTCTGAATGCCATGCTCAATGTTCAAACAACAATGCTCAAAAAGAGTGAAGTACTGGTGCCAGAAGGTAATTGCAATCATTTTGATTGGGATGAAAAGTATTTAATATTTACAGTAGAAAGACCTGCATGTTTCACATCCCAAGCATGTTGTAAAGCACCTCGCAGTTAATTAGGTACTTTTAAAGTGTAATCACTTATTTTGTAGGCCAACGTGCAGCTAATTTAGACACAGCTAGTTCTCACAAACAAAACTGATCAGTTAATCTGTTTTTGATGACACATGAACCAGGATATTACGAACATAACAATTAGGAGCAGGAGTAGGCCACTTGGCCCCTCAAGCTTGTTCCACCATTCAATAAGATCACTGTTGATTTGAATGTAACCTTAACCCTACATTCCTGCCTATCCCCGATAAGCTTTTGCCCCTTTTTAAATCAAGAATCTATCTAGCTCTGCCTTAAAAAATATTCAAAGACTCTGCTTTCACCACCTTTTGAGGAAGAGGTTATAGTTCAGTTGTGCAGGGCATTGGTGAGACTCTCAACCCTCAGAGAAAAAAATTCTCCTCATCTCTGTCATAAATGAGTGACACCTTGTTTTTAAACAGTTCTAGATTCTCCCACCAGAGGAAACATCCTCTCCACATCCATCCTGTCAAGACCCCACAGGATCTTAAAGGTTTCAATTAAGTCGCCTCTTGCTCTTCTAAATTCCAGTGGATACAGGCCTAACCTCTCCAGCCTTTCCTCATAAAATAACCCGTCCATTCCTGTTAGCCTTGTAAATCTCTGAACTGCTAATGCATTTATATTTTTCTTTAAATAAGGAGACCAGCACTGTACACAATACTCCAAATGTGGTCTCACCAATGCCCTGTACAACTGAAGCATAACTTCCCTACGCTTGTAATCAATTCGCCTCACAATAAATGATAGAATTCTGTTAGCCAGCTTTTCTAATTATCTGCTGTACCTGCATGCCAACGTTTTGTGATCCATGCACTAGGACACCCAGATTCCTCTGAATATTGGAGCTCTGCAATCTCTCACCATTTAGATAATTTTTTAAATTCTTCTTGCCAAAATGAACAATTTCACATTTGCTCACATTTTACTGCATTTGCCAGATCTTTGCCCATTTACTTAACCTATCCATGTCACTTTGTAGTCTCCTTACGTCCTCCTCACAATTTACTTTCTTACCTATCTTTGTGTTGTCAGAAAATTTTGCAACCATTTCTTCGGTCCCTTCATCCAAGTGTTATTTACATAAATTGTAATAAGTTGAGGCCCCAACACTGATCCTTGTGGCACACCACTTGTCATATCATGTCAACCAGAAAAAGACCCATTTATGCCAACTCTCTGCTTCCTGTTAGCTAACCTATCTTCTATCCATGCTAATATGTTACCCCATGAGCTTTTATTTTCTGCAATGACCTTTGATGTTGACATTGGAAGAACTCTGCTGCTCTTTTTCATGTTGAAGTCATGGCATCTTTTGCATCCACCCAAGCAGCTGATGGGATCCTCAGTTTAATATTTTGTTTGAAAGATAGTACCTCTGAGCATGCGGTACTCCTTTGGAACTAGACTGTCGGTCTGGATGATCTGCCCAAGTCCTGACTTGAAACCTAAAACAGTTCCTACTTTGCTAATGCTAACACAGAGCTCTTGCCTACCTGCTCTGCTTCATTGGATGCTTAGTCTTCAGTGCATTGACTTCTAAATCATTGTCCTTTTTAAGACTGTTTGGCCTCATTTTCCCTTCATCAGTGAACCCCACCACTGGATTTTTCAAACTTTGAACACTCATCTTCCTGCACACACACACACACACACACACACACACACCCCACCACCCCCCCCCCCCCACCCCACCTCGGCCCCCCTCAGCCTTCAGTCATCTCTTCCTCACACTCTGAAACTTTCACTCCAGCCCAATTTACCCTGCCATATCCTTCTGAATACCTTAAACCTCAACCTTTTCAATGCGTTAAGCAACCTCCCCTTGGGTATCACACTCTAGTCCATTCAAATTCTCCCATACTTTGACTCCCCAACCTGTGCAACAGCATAACTTCTGACTTGCCATGACTAATGCCATGGGCTATCCACTGGGAGCCACCATAATGCTTAACAGGTTTGGATATATGACCTGGTTCTCTGAAACTGCTTTCAACATATTTAGGATTATTATGAAAAGTAAAGAGTTTGAATCAATCCCGATCTTTATACCTGACATGGTTATGTGGCTTTTTTAGTTGAGCAGTAAAATATAACTATCTTAAAGTTATCAAAATTGCCTATACTTATGCAACGATATTTCTAATCAAGTATGGTAAATGGAAGATCTGGTCTGGTCGCAAGGTGATGAGGCCGAAAGGAGTAATCGACACTTCTATTTTGCAGAACCCTAAAATCCTTAGGACTGCAAGCATTCTGGCTGTTTTTGGACACTATCTGGATGGCTCTGCAGCTGGCAGCCAATTATCATTGCTGCAGATCTCTTGAGGATTCCAGCAGCAGCTGGTTTTCAGCCCATGGTTTTGACATCAACCATCTTCCTACCAAGGGGAAGGCCTAAGCCTGGGGAATATTGGACTTGTGATAGTGACCTGAAGACAGAAATACAGGCCAGCTCAGTTTCTAACAGGCAGGAGGCATTTGGGTGTGATCCATATGATGTGGGGAAGAGGAATACTCTGGCCATGATGTTTTTCAATTACATGCCAAATTTTGAAAGCCTCCTAATATAATCAATCATTGGGTTGCTCTAAAAATCTTATTCCAATAAAACCTATGAGGGATATGGTCACTTTAGCACAATATTTCATGCAGCAGAAGTGCAATAAAGTCTAAAAGATGATACAGAATTTTCTGTACATGCCTGACCCATTTGTGCCAAAATAATTTTGGACTGATCTGGATACGTGTTTGTACTGCAGTTGTCACCATTTTTATTTTTCATATTAATGGGATTTTGACATTTAGTGTGAGTGAGAATTGAATGCTTTTATATGCTTGATTCACATTTATCTTGGAGTTCATACAAAATAAACTCAACATCACAAATAAGTTCTTCTTTAAAAACCTTTCCCCATTGACTTTGACTTTGTTCTTTATTTGGAACTAAAATGCCATTGGTCCAGCTGGGAAATATTTAGTCCAAAATGTTAGCTTTTAATTGTTAAATGACAAGGGATGCATCCTGATCTTTTTGTTATTCCTGTAAAAAAAAAACAGTGGTGGGCCAAGACTCTAGTTGCAATTACCACCTAGACTGAAAGGAGTAAAAGGAGCCGTGAGGTAAATTGGAAGTTGAGTGGTTGATGCCAAACTGGGGTTTGAAATATTGCAGGATTTAGATGAAGTTATGGGAAGTAAGGAGGTTAATAGTTTTGAAGTCCCAGGAAAGAATGAGTTGGAGACGAGATTGTTTGATCAGCCTTCATTTCAATTTGAAGATGTTGGAAAGATGAAAAGCATGTAAGATTATATATTTGTAGCTTAGGAAAAAGGGGATGATAGCTTAGCGAAACACTGACAATCATTGGACTGGTAAAATAGGAGGACAAGGAAAGTAGTGACTAAGAGAAAGAGTTTGGAGATTGGGAGCAAGAGGGAAATCATTTTACTGTATTGCATTTGTGTATAAGGGATTAGAAGATCCTCTCTACATATTGGAACTTTGTACAGAGAGATCAAAATATTTGAAAGGGAACAGTTTATCATGAGGACTGGTGAGTAATAGGAAAGATTGAGGCAAGGAATATCAATAGTCGGGGAATGATCAAGAGTGCGGCCGTCAAGGGTCAAGAGAAGATAGCTATTGACTAAACTTCTAAGCAACCTGATGAAACTATACAGTCAGTTTTTAAAAAATGAAAGCAACAATGGGGTAGTAGTTTGTCATTACTATTGGGGAGCAAATGTGGCATAGGCAATCACTTACTCTTTACAGATCTGCCCACTTTTCATTGCATTAGCTTTGATGAATTTGTTAGAGCCAGATTACTGCCCAGCGGTGAGGCATGAAATCTACCTCCATATTTTCCTTGTCCTATCAAAGTGTATGGGAAAAGAAAGAGATAGTCATTCAATCAATTCATTGAGAGGAAACGAGGGATGTGCAGAGGATGTGCAACTGAAGGGAGTTGAAGAATACAGAATGGAGTGGATAGCAAATAACTAGAATAATCAGCAAAAATTGGGCAGGATTAGATAATGACATTTGAAGGAGGTAATTTATATGAAAAGGAACACAGAGATAGGACTAAGTCTTTGAACGAATTGTAATGAGCAAGAGAATGAGCTAACAGCTACAACATGGATAGTTTAATTTGAGAGAACATTTTTTAGTGAGAGACTTTGTAATCGTAACTTATTAGGAATGCACCATGCTAGACCCAGTCAAAATAAAATACTTTTAATAAATTATTCACCAAAGTGTCCAAGATCAGAACTTCAAAGTTATGCAACCTAAAGAACAAATCTTCAGTAGAATAGCCCTGCCAAAAAATATTCTGGAGATCATGAAGAAGGCCAAAACTTTGAAGGCGATTGGATAATTAACAGTAGCTTCCATCAATGTAGTATTTATGTAATGAAATACGAGGGATCACCTTTCTTAGAGAAAGGGTGCAAATGAGCACATTTCTAAGAAAAAGGAATGGTAAAGTGGGAGAAAGAGCAATACTGGACACCACAATTTAGGAAGAACATGAAGGCTTTGGCGAGCGTATCAAAGATATTTACTGGATTAATTCCAAGGCTGCGGGATTAAATTTATATGGAGAATGACGTTCTCCTCAGAGTGGAGAAAGCTGAGAGGAGACTTGATGGAGTTGTTTAAAATCATGAAGGGGTTACATAGAGTAAATAAATATGAATTAGTGCCAGTGGCTAAAGGGTTGACAATCTGACATCACCAGATTTAAGGTGACATGAGAAAAAACTTTTTTATGCAACAAAAGGTTAGGATTTGGAATGTATAGGGTGGTTGATACAGGTTCAATAGTAACCTTTGAAGTTGAATTTTATACATACTTCAAGGAGAAAAGATTGCAGGTCTTTGAGGTAAAAGCATTGTAACAGGACTAATCACATTGCTCTTCAAAAGAACCAGTGCAAACCTGATGGACCAAATAGTCTCCTTCTGTGCTAAAAGAATGCATACAATATGGGTAAGTTTGAAGGTACTTAACAATATTGGGATGAATATAATTCTAATGGTATGGGAGGAGATCATTCATGATCAGAATTCATATAGGAGTCCAAAATGTAAAAGACCCGATACATCTGCTGGGGTTAAAATTTGGTTTGGTGGCAGCAAAAAAAAGAATGGTTGGAGACTTTCTTTAGGAAGGCCATTGAAATTAGAGCAGGAGGAGAAAAGTGAATCATAACTGTCAGCTTTCTCTTGAGAATGGAAAGCAACTGTATACCAATTGGAAGGAGAATTCTCAGACATTATTAGAGATAGTTTAGGCAAACAACCAAAAAGAACAGCTGTTGCAAGGAGTAGAAAGCTAGAAATTGACATTTGCTTTCATTAAGGTTGTCTTTGTTAGTGCTACCTGTGGATTTGCTGAAACTATGAACAAGGATAAAATTGGCTTGGGATATATCAGACTAACCAAGATGCCAAGTACAATAGGTAGATTGTTTTATTAGAGGTAGCAGAATGGCAAGCATAATTGAACCATGATGTAGCATTAGATATGAAGGAAGGGGAACAGCAAAGTAGAAAATCTTCCTTGCAGGCAAGAACAATGTTAGTTATTTCACTGGCACAGATAGATGAATCCAAAGAATAAGAGCAGAGCAGCGCCACAGAAATGTTTCAAATAATTCTCAAATATCACCCTAGCTGGCAGTCATGCTAATCTATAAGAACCAACTGATTTGTTTTTTGAAAGTGATTTTGCAAGAGGCAGATAGTGAAATAATGGTCAAATAATCCAGAGCTGAGATAAATGCTTTCGAGTTGAGCTATTCTGTTAAGCATGATAACTAAATAGATTGTGGAGGAGGGGTGGTTTGGACTTTGGAAGAGTTTGCAGAGAGTTGGCTGCAACTTTTTGTTTCCTAAGCTAGCTCTGAGTGTATAGATTTTGTTTTTCTTAAGAATGGAAAAATATTGTCATTTAGATCCTGCCAATGCAGAAAGATGAGACACAGTCATGAACTCGTGGAATTTGTTATGGACCTGTACTGATTGTACTGGTCCTAGATTATAGATTGGTCTGAGATTGAAAAAAATCTGGGAAATTTTATTTATATTTAGGGGAGACCCAACTCAGGAAGAAGACAAGCAGTTGTTAAGCTGAAAAAGTGACGTTTCTGACTGCCGAACCATTTACACTGGCAGTATCTTTCCCAACAACATCTTTCGTGTCACTTACACTGGTGCTTCAGCTCCTTCAGATAGTGATTCAACAACTGACATAACAATTGAATAGGAAATAATTAATTTTAGGAGAACAGTCTACTAATCTAAAATTGGAGAACAAACATGGTTAGTGCAGATGATGGCAGTTGACAGACTTCTTAAACGGCACAAATTAAGTATTTGATCAAAATGTAGAGTGTATATATAATTTAACCTGCTACAAATGCACAAGTTGAGAGGTACCATGAGTTGAAAGAAAAAACACTTTTTCTTTGACACTTGGTTACACATTGACATAAAGAACTTTCAGCTCTGGTTGAATTCAGTAATCATATATTAGTCAGCTGAAATTGTTGCCTCCCCGTTGGGATCCTAAGTGACATTATTTTGGGCATTTTCAATCTGGATCCTAGTGAGTTTAATTCCATGGGATGAACCTGTTCATAATTCTTCACTAAATACTGTCATACTGCGAGGAAAGTTGATGCGGGAAAAGGCACACTGGTGTCTTATCAAAAGTAATAGCGACAAACAGAATTTGAATGCAATAAAACTGGGCAGTTTGGCTCTTGTTTGCCTAACACTGACATTGATGTATTTCAATCATTGAACCTGTGGTGAAGAAAATTAATAGTACATTGTCTTTATGGACAATTCAAAATATACTTCCACTTTTATCCTAATATTTTTAAATGCTTACAACGTATGAACAGGAGTAGGCTATTCAGCCCCTTGAGCCTGTTCTATAAACAGAAAACTAATTTCAAAGTGACAGTAAAATCACAAAGTGGGGCAGTGGAAGGCTAATTATTAGCTGCCTTTCTTTGCAGTGTGCTATATATACATTTTTTTTAAAACTCACTTATTTGTACTTAGACATGGAAGTGTAATAAGGATTTGACGATTGAACAGACTTCCTAATGGTAAATGAAACACACACACATATTGGTCAGTTTCATGAAAACATGAACGTAGATGCAGTAGCTAATCAAAGGCTTCAATACTGCCTCACCTTCTCTTGTAGATACTTCTCAGGGATTTACCCCTCTCAGCAAATTTAGGGCAGAAGTAAAATGAAGAGGAAGAAGAAAAGCACTTTTGGTCCATTTTGTGTGCTGGTGCTAGAGTCATGGATAAATCTTGTGGTTGGAGTGTGGGGGAGGTGTCTGTGGGGGTGGGGAGGTGGGTGTTGTGTGGGGTGGGGGAAGTTCAGTTATAACAAGTAAGGAACCTCCAGAACAACATGGCTATATTATTTTGTTGGAATTTTGACAGTGAAATTAATCAGAATGAATTTTAAACTACCATGGTGGGCTGAGTGTCGATGTGAGTTGGAAGTTAAAGAAGCAAAAATGCCCATATTTAACTTGTGTGCATTTATTAGCGTGGGCCTCTTGAGCATTCCCAATATAAAGTGCTCCATGTGCCTTCTGTTGCCTCAGCCCTAAGCTCTGGCTACACCTTTCTGCCTCTTTCTCACTTTCTTCATTCAAGACAATCATTAAAAAACTACCTCTCCGTTAAGGTTTTTGGTCATCTGACCTAAACGTCAACTCTTCTTCGCCGATGCTGCCAGACCTGCTGAGTTTTTCCAGGTAATTCTGTTTTTGTTTTGGATTTCCAGCATCTGCAGTTTTTTGTTTTTATCTAATAGTTCCTTATATGGCTCTGTCATATTTTGTTTTATAATACTCCTGTGAAGCACCTTGAGACATAGGCACTCTGTCAGCATAAGTTGTTGGAAGCCCCTGTAGGCCAGGCGAGTCTGTGATTAACATATGCTAAAAGGCAATTGACTGCATCTTTAACCTTGGGAGCCTGGCTTTTACTGCTAGTGCACGTTTCCTAGGTCTTAAACTCAGCAGGTTGAACAAGGGGGCTGAGAAATTGACAGGCTGGGACACTTTTAAATATTGAGAGCTGCTGCTTTGCCTAGGTGAAAGGCATTTGCTCACAGAATTTGCTCTGAGAATGTTCTTTGCTTTGGAGGTGATGTTTAATATTTTGGAGGTCATTTCTGCTACTGTGGAGTTTCTGACTTTGATCTGCACTGCCCAGCTGTCAGCCTTCTCAGCAGTATGGGAGCAGCTTTTGCAGATCTACCATGGACCTCTGAGGAACAAGATTACACACCATCCTGGCTTTGAGCTATAATCACCCGCTGTTCCTCCATTGCCACTGGGTCAAAATCTTAGAACTCCCTCTCTTAACAGCACTGTGGATGTACCTACACCATGAGGACTATAGCGGTTCAAGAAGAACAAGAATAGTAGCACCAGTGACAACATCAGGAACAACAGCAGCCTTCTCCCTAGTCACCAGATGCTCCACAGGATAGGAGGGTGAACACCGAGCTCCAGCTTGAAGAAGACGACGCCCCCAGCACATGGCACTCAGGCGGAAAATGATCTTTCTGTACATGGCTGAGCACCAATGCCTCAGGTGGCTCAGACGTTCACATGGGTCATTGCTAACATTTGCAGCAACCTGGAACAAGACCTATCAAGTGAACCAGGTGAGCATGCATTGCCAGTAGTGGTTAAAGTCATCGCAACCCTGAATTTCTTCATCTCCAGCTCCTTCCAATGATCTTCTTTATCCTTTCACAGGACATGGGCATATATTGCCCATTGCATATTGTCCTTGAGAAGTTGGTAGTGAGCTATCTTCTTGAACCGCTATAGTCCACATGGTGTAGGTACATCCACAGCACTGTTAGAGAGAGAGTTCCAAGATTTTGACCCAGTGGCATTGGAGGAACAGCAGGTGATTGTAGCTCAAAGGCAGGATGGTGTGTAGCTTGGACAGGAGCGTCCAGGTGGTGGTGTTCCCATGCATCTGCTGCCCTTGTCCTTCTAGGTGATAGAGGCCATGTATTTGGAAGGTGCTGTCGAAGGAGCCTTGATAAGTTGCTGTAGTGCATCTTGTAGATGGTACACTTTGCTGCCACTGTATGTCGGTGGTAGAGGGAGTGAATATTAAAGGTGATGGATGGTGTGCCAATCAAGCGGGCTGCTTTGTCCTGGATGGTGTTCAGTTTTGTCGTGTTGTTGGAGCTGCACTCATCCAGGCAAGAGGAGAGTAACACTCTCTAACTTATGTCTTGTAGATTTTATTATAAATAGAAATACAAATTAAAGTCTTTTAAGCAATTTTCAATCCCTTGATATAATTTGAAATTGATTTAACAGTGATCCAGTATTATTCATTTGTTGACTATTTTTCTCATTGTTACAATCACAGATTTCCTCTCTTCTATCCTTCCTGCTCCTCTGAAGCTGATTCCTAAAAATCAGGAGCCCTTGTTGGCACCGTGTTCATTGACTTGATTCAGGGTCCCTGCTTCTTGCTTCAGGACAGTCAGCAGTATCTGGGAGCTGTTGAGGATCTTCATATAAACAGCTTCAGTCTCTGCAATAGTTCTATCAAATTCATTTCGGGTTTCCATTTTGCATGCGAGACCCTCGTTGACCTTGGCAGGTTTCTTTGTTAAAATGTGGATATCATTCTGCAGCTTGTTCTTCTCTTCCTCCTCTTGTAAGATTTGTTGGTTCAGTTCTTCTCTTTTTGTACACAAGTCTTTGATACACTTAACCAATTCGTTGTTGTAGCTCTGCAGTGCGGTCCCCTGCTGGGATATGGCGGCTCCCCCTCCTCGGCGCCGGCCTCTGCTCTGCTCACTCCCGGTGGACAGCTTTGGGAGTCAGGAGTTGAGTCACTTTCTGCAGAATTCCCTGCCCCTGACCTGCGCTTGTAGCTACAGTGTTTAAATGGCTGGTCCAGTTCAACTTCTGGTAAATGGTAACCCCCAGGATGTTGATAGTGAAGGATTCCACAATGGTAATGGCATTGAATGTCAAGGGGAGATGGTTGGATTCTCTCTTATTGGAGATGGCCATTGCCTGGCACTTGTATGGCGTGAATGTTAGTTGTCACTTAACAGCCCAAGGCTGAATGTTGTCCAGGTCTTGCTGCAAATGGACATGGATTGAGCATTGTGCAATCATCAGCAAATATCCCCACTTCTGACCTTATGATGGAAGGCAGGTCATTGATGAAGCAGCTGAAGATGGTTGGACCTAGGACACTACCTGGAGGAACTCCTACAGTGATGTCCTGCAACTGAGATGATCGACCTCCAACAAGCACAGCCACCTTCCTTTGTGGAGTGTTCTCCCTGATTCCCATTGACTCTAGTTTTGCAAGGGCTCCTTGATGCCACACTCTGTCAAATGCAGCCTTGATGTCAAGGGCAGTCACTCTCACCTCACCTCAGGAGTTCAGCTATTTGGTCCCTATTTTGTCCAAGGTTGTATTGCCCTGGCGGAACCCACTCAGCTCCTGACCTCACCTCCAGTGGTGACGTCTGTGGAATCTCAGAATCTGCTGTGTACAAGTGCATCTCCCAGATGCTTGATGACATGTTTGCCAGGGCTGCCACTTACATCCATTATGCTATGATGAGGCCAGTCAGAACCCAAGGGTACTTGGATTTGCTGCTCTAGCTGGATTCCCACAGGTACACATGCAGTAATCAAAGCACCCTCATATCAGCCAGCATTATTCATCATTCGACACTCAATTAATGTTCAGCTGGTAGGTAGCCAGTAAAAGGTTTGCACATTTGCTCAAGATATCCAGGAAATTATCATGATGTCTTCATTCTGCAACTGTCAAGTCTGCTGAAGATCTTCACATCTTCAAGCAGAGGCATTGGATGGATTCTTGGAAAGCCAGATGAATACACGCATCATCACTAAATTGGTTTGCTGAAAATGTAATTCAAGTGTCCGGATAGATCTGGGGGCATCCTTCAGTACATACCTGCCAATATATTTAGAATGATAGTAGTCTGCTATGCCTTTGACAATATAGGGTTGGGGAGAAGACTGGAGCTGCAGGAGGAGATGGAACCTGGGTAAGTGTAAGCTTAGCTACTAAGAATGCATGGCATGCTTCAGCTGATATCAGTTATTTGCCATACCAGTTCTGTGCCCACTACCAGTTTTTGACATAAAGCAGTCTTGTACTCAACAATGCATCCCATTCAATGATACCCGTTGATCATCATCTACTCTGGTCATATCATTTTCCTTGAGGCTGATGGCCCATTTGACAGGAGGTGAGCAACAAAGGTGTTGACCAGACAATAAGGCATTGAAATTAAGTTTCTGGTGCATAAACATAGGTTTTTAAAACATTTATTAAATTGCCAAAGTGATTTACCAAGTGAAACTACAGAATCTTTCTCTTCCTTTTCCTATTACTGCCATGTGGTGCCACTTTTGCAGCTTCAGCAGCTATTCCCAAGGACCAAGAGGGCTGGTGTCCTCTGGGCCTTCGAGATTATTATGACCCTTCCAAGGTCAGCCTCACTGGTGCAGGTGGATACCCTTGAGGCTCAGCATCTGCATCCAGCTGAGCAGAACTTGGAAAGTTCTGCACCCGTACCCTTGGGGCTTTCCAATGTTCCGGTCTCCAATACCTAATCCTAGTGATGTGTGGCTTACTATGTGGCAACTGTTGGAGGTTCCACCGAGGTGTGTGTATCTGAGCTGGTGAATATTGCACATGAATCATGTGACGATATGTCCTCAGGACGCAACCTCCTTCGAGGGGACTTCTTCCTCCTGAATGACACTTGAGGGACCTGTGGGGGATAAAGGATATGAATTAGAACTGACGAGGGACATAGTTCATTGTGCAGAGGTATTTTGGTGGCTGCTGACACCAAGCCAATATGAATGAGTGCTGTGTGCCATGTGGCTGGTTGATATCTAAATCTATCATCCCCTCTCTTGGAGGCCCCCATCATGCCATCACCAATGACCATGCATTTTGAAACTCAGTCTATCTTTAGTATGTTGTCCTTTGCAGTGGTCAGGGTGGCTATGACCAGAAGGCCACATGCTTTTTTGGCTTTTCCTGGTGTCCTGTGTTCTTTCCTGCAAGGCGAAGAAAATTATGAATGTAAGAAGTGGAATGTGTTGAAAGGATGGAATGATGTCATTTTTTGGTGGTGACGCTGAGGTATGAGTGTGTAATGATTTAAGATGAAGGTGGAGTATCAGAAGTGGCTGTTCAGCTGGGGGATGTAAGGAAATGCCTGGAACAGAGGAATGGGTGGAATTGCAAGGTTTGTTTGTGTGAGGAGTGTTGTGTAGGAGAATGCTAGGGAAGTTGGTGAGAGAATTGGCACTTAAATATTGCATGCTGCTCAGTTTTTCTGTCCTGATGAGGTATTTGAGCAGCACGGTATCCTTCAGCAAGGAACCACACTGCCAATGCTGACCTCCTCACCCAATTGCAGCCACACTTGCTTGGTTTCAGATGAGGCTTCTCCCCCTTCATCGCTAGGAACAGTATGTCTCTGCAGGCCCTTGTATCCCACAGCATGACTGCTAGGGATGCCTCAGAGAACTTAGAGGCTGGCTTTCCTCTTTGGCTCCATCTCTGCAGTTGCTGTTCCTCACTTGTCTGCTGATGGATGCTTCCATTCTCTCTTTTGTCATGGCCTCTTTAAATACTAAGCCTTCAGCAGCCAGACATGGATCTTGATCATCCCTGCCCACCCACATCAATTTGTTGAGAAACCTGGAAGAGGGATGTTAATGCCATTGATCAGTTAAAGAGCCTCAGAAAAATCCGCTCCATGGACTTCCGTATTCCCTAGCTGCTGCCAGCCTCCCTGACACTAGCAGGTCCAAATGTTAAATATCAGTGCTATATGTTCCTAAACTGTGTCGCCTTTGAATTCAAATTTTCTGGTGTGATTTATTATCTTGGAGTGAATTGATAACTTGTGTATTATAGGTCCATTTGCTACAATAAAGACGTGCAACAATTTGGAACTATACTCCCCAGTGTTAAATATAATTGTTGACGTGTGTTAGCTCAAACCCAGACTGTGTTTTAAGATTAATTTTATATAGATTTTAAATCAGAGGACTGGAGTATTTTTGTGTTCTTGATATGATTCTTCACAATTAGATATTAACTAACAGTTGATAGAAAAAGGCTGGTGCAAAAGTTGCAGTGGAATTTATTTGTATAGTGCAATTGAGAGGAATTTCCTGTTTTTTTAAAAATAATTTTGTGTGATTTGATACAGTGAAGCAATTGGACAATGGAAGTGTTCATAAGGTCTGTAAATCTGACTTACAGGTTGACATTTTGGAGCAACAACATGATCAAATGTGATCTCTGGAATGTTTGACCACTGTTGTGTAAGCTTGTCAAATTTCAGCAAGTATTGTCTCAGCTAAAATTTTTAGATCACTTATTTGGAAAGTAAGTTCTCTTTAAAACTTATAAACATAGCACAGGTTTGGCTGGTACTATAACGTTTCCTTCTGACTCCCTTCACTTTTTTCTCTTGCTATTTTTGTCCTTCATGTTTTTCTAAAATCCTTGGCTCGCTTTTTTCTTTTATTCTTTTTGTTTGTTTTCATTTCTCTTATTCTCCTATTTTCTATTTTTATTGTCTTGCCATTTGATTTCCTGTGTACATATCTGGATGGATGTTGTGCTTCACAATTTTGTCCTCATGATCTGTCTCTTTTTCATTCACATTCTCTCCTCCACACAACAGCATTCAAATAATACAACTAACCCTCTTGTATGATCTTGAAATGTGCAAATCAAGGTTTCATTTAAGAAACCTTCAGAGATGCAGTAACTGAATGTTTGTTCCCTGTGGTCTTAGTGTCTTTTTATAAAGAAACCACACCGGTAATTTGCATTTCTGTATTACTCCCTATGGACACAAAAGAATCTTGAAGTATTTTGCAAGGTTGTGAAACACAGGTGGATAGCAAACAGGAAAGACAAAAGGCGAGAGAGTAATTAGATGTGAGTGCAAGCATGTTAAAACAGAAGGGGATATCAGTTACTTTTGATTGCTTTGAAGGAACATAGGAGTAGGACGTTCAACCGGTCAAGCTCAGAGTCATAGAGTTAGACAGCACAGAAACAGGCCCTTTGGCCCATTGTGCCCATGCCAGCCATCAAGCACCTCTCTATTCTAACCCCATTTTCCAACACTTGGCCCATAGCCCTGTATGCTATGGCGCTTTAAGTGCTCATCTAAATGCTTCATAAATGTTGAGCGTTCCTGTCTTTACCACCCCATCAGGGAGTGTATTCCAGATTCCAACCACTCTCTGGGTGAAAAGAACTTTTCCTCAAATCCTCTCTAAACCTCCTGCCCCTTAAATCTATACCCCCTGGTTATTGTCACCTCTGCCATGGGGAAAAGTTTCTTCCTAAGTACTCTCTATGCCCCTCCAAAATTTTGTATACCTTTATCAGATCCCCCCTCAGTCTTCTCTACTCTAAGGAAAACAACTCTAGCCTATCCAGGGCAATTAGCCTATCTAGTCATAGTTGAAACACTCTAGCCCAGGCAACATCCTGGTGAATCCCTTCTGCACCCTCTCCAGTGCAATCACATCCTTCAACAGTGTGGTGACTAGAACTGCACACAGTACTCCAGCTGTGGCCTAACTAATGTTTTATACAGCTCCAACATAACCTCCCTGTGCTTACATTCTATGCCTCGGCTAATAAATTCCAGTATTCCATATGCCCTTTTAACCACCTTATCTACCAGTGCTGCTGCCTTCAGGGATCTATAGACATGTACACCAAGGTCCTTCTGATCTTCTGTACTTTCTAAGGTTCTACCATTCATTGTGTATTCCCTTGCCATGTTAGTCCTCCCAAAATGCATCACCTCACACTTCTCAGGATTACATTACATTTGCCATTGCTCCGCCCATCTTACCAGCCCATCTATATCCTAATCTAAGGCTTTCCTCCTTACTATTTATGACACTACCAATTTTTGTGTCATCTGTGAACTTACTGATCATACCTCCTATAGTCACGTCTAAATCATTAATGTGCGCTACAAACAGCAAGGGTCCCAGCATTGATCCCCGCAGTACACCTCTCATCAGACTTCCAATTGCAAAAACAACCTTCGCCCATCACCCTCTGCCTCCTGCCACTAAGCCAATTTTGAATCCAATTTGCCAAATTACCCTGGATCCCATGGCCTCTTGCCTTCTTGACCATTCTCCCATGCGGAACCTTGTCAAAAACCTTACTAAAGTCCATGTGGACTACATCAACTGCACTATCTTCATCTACACAATTAGTCACCTCCTCTGAAAATTCAATCAAATTTGTTAAACATGATCTCCCCCCTGACTATCCCTGATTAATCTGGCTCTCCAAGTGGAGATTAATCCTGTCCCACAGAATTTTTTCCAATAGTTTCCCTACCATTGGCTTGTCTGCCATTAAATTAGATATGTTGATCTGTACCTCAACTCCATTTACTGGCTTTGTTCCATATTCTTTGTTGTTCTTGTCCAACAAAAATCTATTGAAGAAAGTGACAAGGTAGAGATGCTGAGTGAGGGAGTATCCAGAAGGTAAAAAGTCACATGTTGGGGTGTGTAATTTCTTGATAGTGTGCTTCTAGTGTGCAAGAGGACAACAACAAAGTAGAAAATCTTGCTTGAGTTATCCAGCATCCATTTACTATCTGGCACCATTTCAGGTGCCAAACTCCAGAATTTTGTGTCTCATTTTTATTTCCTTGTACTTTTTAAGATAGTCATTTCAACTTTACAGGTTCCAACAGCAATTGAAAATACCCTTCACACACAACTAGAACATCTATAATCCCTATTTGATCTAGCCAATCACATTTCAAAAACAAAGCAAGAAAACCAGCGTTCTGTTAGCAACCTAAAGAGTAATTCAATTCAATACTAGTTTTACCTAATATTTACTTTAAACTTCATGACCTTAAAAAGACAATAAAATTATCTTAGCAGAAGAATAATATACTTGTACATTCAATGTTAAATGTTATCATCCTTTCAAAAGCTTGTACTGTCTGATTTATTGTGAGAAATGCCACAGGAGACTTGCTGGTACTATAAACTTTGATACCTGCTATGTAAACATTTCCAATAGAAATTCCAATGTCGAAATACAAGAGACATAAAAGCAAAATAGTGCAGGTGCTGGAAATCTGAAATAAAACAGGAAATCCTGAAAATATTCAAAGTCAGGCAACATCTGTGGAAAGAGCAACAGTTCATGTTTTGTGTCAATTACCTTTCGCCAGAATATCTCTCTGTTTCTGTTTCTATTCTAGTTAAAATAACAATGGCCTGGATTTTACACTGCCCCACCGGCAAGTTTGATGGGAGTGGGGGGGGGTGGGGGGGGGGGGGCAACGCATGTAAAATCAGCGGATGGCCTTCCAATTGCCTACCTTCCTCTTCCCAACCTGGCTGAAATTTGGCGGGGAGGCATAAGATGGCCTGCTCTGCCTTGGGCCTAATGAGGCCTTAGGTAACCAATTAGTGGCCACGTAAGGGTCTCATCCAGCTGCCGCCAGTTTTTGCCTGTGGTGGGAAGGCTCACGTCATACAGAGACCCCAACAGGGTTAGCTGTGCAGGTTAGTGTTGGACAGTGAGGGGAGACCTCCTTTGCAGGTCCCCGAGCCTCTTGAACCTGGTCCTGATAAACAGGCCTGAAAACAATTAACGTTCCTCCTAGTGTTAAAATGCAGTGGAACAGCTGTTGGGATCGTGAGCAGGTTCCCTGATTTTTCAACAGAAGGTGGGGGGCAGGGGTAGCGTAGTGGGGTCCTTGACAACCTGTGAAATCTAACTCATTACTTATTGTTGCACTTTGATGCTACACTACTAGATGGTGCGTGAATGAGTACTTCAATATTAAATTACAGCACTGACCTGACATTATTATCTGTTGTGTCCCCAGGTGGTGCTGTGTACTATGTTTCCCACTAATCTCTCCAAATGCTTTCAAAAGATATTTTGAGTATTTTTTTAAGTAATTGAGATTTGTAATGTCCAAAATAAGGTTTTAAACAAACATTTTTTTAAATCAACAAAGTTATATGTTTCACAATGATAGGATTATATTTTTCCATTGAATTTGCCTTTTAATGTGTTCACTTAGCTGTAGTTAGTAACTTATTTTCACCAGACGCAGAACCTCCTACATAAAGCTTTGCTAGATGGCTTGAACATATAGGCCTAAAAATTGTGCAGCGCTCATTCCTGGATGCTGCTTGGACTACTGAGGCACCAATCTGATGGCAGGAACTAAGTTTTTATTCATGGGATGTGGGCTTTGCTGGCTGGGCCAGCGTTTATTGCTCATCCATAGTTCCCCTTGAGAAGGTGGTGGTGAGCTGCCTTCTTGAGCCGCTGCACCCACAATGCTGTTAGGGATGGAGTTCCAGGATTTTGGCCCAGCAACAGTGAAGGAATGGCAATTATGTTTCCAAGTCAGGATGCTGAGTGGATTGGAGAGGAACTCCCAGGTGATGGTGTTCCTATCTATCTGCTGCCCTTGTCCTTCTAGATGGTAGTGGTCATGAGTTTGAAAGGTGCTGCCTAAGGTGAGTTTCTTCAGTATATCTTGTAGATGGTACACACTGCTGCTACTGTGCATCAGTGGTGGAGGGAATGAATGTTTGTGGATATGGTGCCAATCAAGCAGGCTGCTTTGTCCTGGATGGTGTCAAGCTTCTTGAATGTTGTGAGAGCTGTACTCATCCAGGCAATTGGGGAGTATTCCATCACACTCCTGACTTGTGCCTTGTGATGGTTGATAGGTTTTGGGGAGTCAGAGAGTGAGTTACCTGTCGCAGGATTCCTAGCCTCTGAGCTGCTCTTGTAGCCACAGTATTTATATGACTAGTCCGATTCAGTTTCTGGTCAATAGTACCCCCAGGATGTTGATAATGGGGGGATTCAATTATGGTGATGCCATTGAACGTCAGGGAGCGATGGTTAGATTCTCTCTTGTTGGAGATGCATTCCCTGGCACGAATGTTACTTGCCACTTGTCAGTCCAAGCCTGGATGTTATCCAGGTCTTGCTGTATTTGGACGTGAACTGCTTCAGGATCTGAGGAGTCGTGAATGGTGCTGAACATTGTGCATTCATCAGTGAACAACCACACCATCCACACTTCTGACCTTATGATGGAAGGAAGGTCATTGATGAAGCAGCTGAAGATGGTTGGACCTAGGACACTACCCTGAGGAACTCCTGCAGTGATATCCTGCAACTGAGATGATTGACCTCCAATAAGCACAACCATCTTCCTTTGTGCTAGGTATGACTCCAACCAGTGGAGAGTTTTCCCCCTGATTCCCGTTGACTCCAGTTTTGCTAGGGTGCCTTGATGCCACACTGGGTAAAATGTTGCCTTGATGTCAAGGGCAGTCACTCTCCCCTCTCCTCGGGAGTTGGCTCTTTCATCCATGTTTGATCGAAGGCTATAATGTCAGGAGCTGAGTGGCCAGACCTGCTGAGCATTTCTAGCATTTTTTAGTTTTACTATTGTTTGTCAGCTCCTCTTTTTAATTTGCTGTTGACTGTGAAGCATTCTGGCTATCCTGGGAAGGTGGTAGAAGGCCGAGGAACCTGCAGGTGATGAGCTAACCATGACACTCCTGCTTTTGCCCTTCTCGGTGGAGCTGACAGTGCAGGGAGGCGCTGTAGAAGAATTATGTTTGGCAAGTTGTTGCAGTGCATCCTGTAAATCATCGCTGCACCCATTATACCACTACCAGGTAGAGAGATGTTTACATCTTGTGACATCCCTAACAAACTGATTCAGAAATCAGTCCAGCATTACGTTTGTTAGTTCATGTTTCTGGATAACTTAGACATTCCTAATTCACATTAAGTTGGTTAAGATCCCTTATTAGTATGATGATCATTATATCTGCATATACCTATCTTATATTTTCAGGGAGTAGCTTGTCCATCTTGTTTTGGCCTAATGGTTCATAGCAAACCCTTAAATAATTTTTACCACACCATGCTATATACTTGGGAAGTAAAGCTACTTTCTTCACTTCTCAAGTGACACTGGCAAAGAACACTTCACCTCTTTTCCAATCGAGTCTGTCCTACTGGAATATTATAAACCCTTGTTTGATATACTGTCTCCAAATCAAGGGCCTAACAATGTTTCTGCAATCCCTATTACATCATGGTTCCCAATTATCTTAGCAACCTTAACTTTAGTTTTCTTGTTATGAATACTTCTATCATTCATATTCATATACTTCAATAGGTCAAAGCTATCCTTCACAGTATTCCTACTGACTCTTAGTAAGAACTTACTGCAGTTGAATGACTGAGAATAATCCACAGATGGAAGGAGCATACTCTTAAACCCAGTACTAAGTAATATTTTGACTAAAAAAGTGTTTTATTGAAACTTGTGGGTGGGACTGCATTGGAAAGAATTCAACTGAATATTAAAATAAAATCCTGATTCTTTTGTTTACAACTATAAGCAGCTGAAGGGAATGACCCTTGGGGAAATGCTTGATTGATCTTTTAGGCTTTGGCTCAGTGCGTTCACAAATGGTACCTGTCACATGTTTGCTTAGAGTTAAACAAAACTAGTTGAGTGGTGTTTCCCTTTACACAACTGCCAAGATTAATAGCTTTGTGAGATTATTCAGCATTTTCAATATTTACTGATTTTGTGTTCATCCCTGCGTAAATTCCTGGGCTTTAAGTTAGTTGTCAGTTTTCTTTGGCTTTGGTTTGTCTCAAAAAATGTCTTCTTGTGTACCTGTTTGAGCTGTTGTTGGAGATATCACACATGGTGGACTCATGTGCCCTCCCCCTGTTGAGTTTGGTGACGGGGAGAATTTCATTGGATGGGAGGGTGGTGACTGGGGAGCCTGCCATCTTCCCATCCCTACCCCAATTAAGTTAGTGGTGGGAAGGCCTGTGGATGGACTTCCAACTCCGTCACCAATTCAGGCCTTAAGTGGGCATTACTCATGCTGCCACCGCTAGTATTAACCTGACGCTGGGCTTGCCATGCAGGGAGCATGGCAAGAAAAAGCTGATGTGTTTGCTTTCAGGCTCCCAGAGGCAGGGGGCACTCCTTGTTCAAAGGCATTCAGTGACTGATCAACGGTCACCTAGTGCAGTGGTAGCTTCCTTACCATTTGGGTTTTGTAATGCAGTCATTACTAAGTGTCCTACCTGGCTTGCCATAGTCATGTGACCTCTGCCATGATGGAATGTCTGGGGCAGCCGTGTTACATTCAGTTCAATAAAAACATTACGCTAGGAAGACTGTAGTCTTTGGGCTCATAACATGGTGTCAGAGTAGAGCTGAGATTGAGTTTTGAAAAGCTGGAAGAAAAGCCACAGCTACTGAAAGAGGAACACTGAAATGTTTCAACCTCCTAAAAGCTGCTAAAAAAAACAGTCAAGGAAAAGCTAACACAAGCTGAGGGCTGCAAGTGAAATACTGGGTGAGACAAAAATGGCCATAAATGTTCCACTCCCAGCTCCAGTCGAAATGAAAGGAGATATGTGGCAGATTGGCATTTTTTCCATTTGTAATGCCAAAACTATGCGATTGCAACAGATTTAATTAACAAGCCAGAGCTGATATGAATAGCAACACTTTTAATACAGCTGGGGAGAGACTGCTACATATTGTATTCCACCCTAAATCTACCAGAGAACAGAAAAAAAAAAGATTGCAGAAGTTTGAAAAGCCTTGAAGGCACGCTTTGAACCCCAAATGAACATAGCTTACGAACGGTATGTGTTCAAGATTAGAACTATAGAAACATAGAAAAGTTACAGCACAGAAAGAGTCTATTCAGCTCATCGTGTCTGCACTGGCTGAAAAATCCGATCTTCTTGCACCCAGGTCAGAGCCTTGCAGTTTGCAGCACTTCAGTGCAGATCCAGTTACCTTTTAAATGAGTTGAGGTTTTCTGCCTCAACCATCAATCCAGGTAGTGAATTCCAGATACCCACCACCCTCTGGTGAAACAGTTTTTCCTAATGTCCACTCTAATCCTTCTACCAATTGCCTTAAACCTGTGTCCCCGGAAATTGACCTCTCTGTTAGGGAAAACCTGTGCCCCCGGTAATTGACTTCTCTGCTGGGGAAACAAATCTTCCCTGTCTACACTGTCTAGGCCCCTCAATTTTGTACACCTCAATCAAGTCACCCCTCAGGCTCCACTTTTCTAAGGAAAACCCCAGCCTATCCAATCTATCTTCATAGATGCAATTTTCAAGCCTGGCAACATTCTTGTAAATTTCCTCTGTACTCTCTCCAGAGCAATTATGTCTTTCCTATAATGTGACCAGAACTGTACACTAAACTCCAGCTGTGGCCTAACCAATGTTTTCTACAGTTCCAGCATTACATCCCTGCTTTGGTATTTTATATCTCATCCAATAAAAGAAAGCATTCCACATGCCTTTCTTACCACCTTATCTAATGCCCTGCCACCTTCAGGAACCTGTGGACATGCACTCCAAGGTGATCATTTCCTCTATCCCGCTCAATATCCTACTTTTTATTGTGTATTCCTTTGCTCTCTTTGTCCTCCCAAAATGCGTTACCTCATACTTCTCTAATTAAATTCCATTTGCCACTTTTTCACTCAATCGAACCATTGACATCATTCTGGATTCCGCAGTTATCCTCCACTATGAGCTACATGGCCGATTTTTGTGTCATCTGCAAAATTCCCAATCATACCTCCCACATCTAAGTCCAAATCATTAATATATATCACAAACAGCAAGGGATCCAATACTGAGCCCTGTGGAGCGCCATTGGAAACCACTTTCCATTCGCAAGAACATGTCAATCATTACCCTTTGTTTCCTGTCACTGAGCCAGTTTTGGATCCAACTTGCCACATTTCCCTATATCCCATAGGCTTTTACTTTTCTGACCAGTCTGCCATGTTAGACTTTGTCAAATGTCTTACTAAAATCCATGTAGACCACATCCACTGCACTACTCTCATCAATCCTCCTTGTTACTTCCTCAAAAAATTCAATTAAGTTAGTAAGACACAACATTCCCTTAACAAAACCATGCTGACTACCCCTGATTAATCCATGCCTTTCTAAATGACAGTTTATCCTGGCTCTCAGAATTGGTTCTAATAATTTGCCCACCACCAAAATCAGACTGACCGGCTATAATTATTTGGCTTGTCCCTTGCACCCTTTTTAAACAGACCTCCAATTCTCTGGTACCTTGCCTGCATCTAGTGAGGATTGAAAAATGATCCTGAGGGCATTCGCTATTTCCTCCCTGGCTTCCTTTAACAGCCTGGAATACAGTGCATCTGACTCTGGTGATTTATCCACCTTCAAGGATGTTGGTCCTCCAGTACTTCTTCTCTAATTATGCTTAAACTATCTAATATTTCACACTCACTCATTAACTAGAATTTTTACATCATCCCTCTCCTTTGTGAGGACAGAGACAAAGTACTCATTAAGAACCCTGCCCACATTATCTGCATCAATGCACAAGTTACCTTGTACATCCCTGATAGGACCTACCCTTTCCTTAGTTGGGGCTCAAGGTGAAAAATAGTCCATTGATCAGTACGTGACTACAATAACACAGCTTGCAGCATCATGTGAATTTGGGCAACTAAAAGATGATTTCATTAAAGATAGAATTGTCTTAGGCATAAGAAATCCAACAGTGAGAGCAAACCTACTGGGAAAGGAGAAACTTTCTCTCAAGAAAGCAACAGACATGTGCAGGAACGTGGAGGTTTTAAAACGTCAGCAAAACTGTGTATGGCAGATAGACCAGGAGATGCTGAGAGATACTCCCGGATGAAAGAACAGAACAATCACAGACAAGGGGCAAGATGCAAATACTGTTGAGCACATCATTCAAACGAAAATAAGGATTGTTCAGTGTGGGAGAGCAGCATTTTAACTGCAAGAAGTTGAATCACTTTGCATAATGTTTGGCTAGAAAGAAGCAAAATAAGCATATACACGTGGCCACTGGGGAGATGTTACAGAAGAGTCTGATGAAGCACTATACAACATACAACAGGTTGGTTCCGTCAAGTCTATGGGTGATGAAAGGTTTGTGACTATTAGAATGATGACTGCAGAAGGAGAGCATCAAGTGAACAAGAGATGTCAGATAGACACGGGTGCATCATGCAGCATCATGACCTTCATAGACCAGTGCAAAGTGGCTCAACATGGCGATCCAAAAATGAAGCTGTCGAAAGTAAGATTGAGGCTATATGATGGCATGATACTCATATCGAGAGGACAAATTAGTCTGAGAGCCGAATGCAATGGCAAGAATGAAGACCTAGAGTTCCAGATCATGGACATATGCAACAGTCAATCGTCTCAGCTGGAGCAAGCCTAAAGCTTGGACTGGTAACCCTAAACTTGCTAACAGAGATTTGCAACATGTCGCAGTACACAAAACCATTGACCACTGAACAGATTCGAGAGAAGTACAACAATGTGTTTACAGGGTTTGGATGTCTACCTGGAGAATATTATCTCAAAGTAGATGAGAGTGCAAGAACAATTCAGCATCTGCCAAGAAAAATTCCAGCTTCCCCAAGTCAAGCCTTAAAAACAAGATAGAAGTGCTAGAAAAGAAGGGAGTAATCAAAAAAGTGACAGTTCCAACGACTGGATTAGCAGCATGGTAGCAGTGAAACAACCTGGAAAGCTGAGAGTATGGTTAGACCCAAAGGATCTAAATAAAGTTCTGAAGAGATCTCACTACCCCATGCCAACTATCAAAGGATTTTTGCCGCAGCTTGCCAAGGCAAATATCTTTACTACCTCAGGTGCGAAGGATGGTTACTGGCAAGTGAAGCTGCATGAAAGCAGCAGCTTTCTAGCTACATTCTGGACCTCGTTCAGGAAACACAGATGGTTGCGCATGCCCTTTGGCATTTCCAAGGTTCCAGGGGAGTATTAGCGCAGACAGCATGAGATAGTCAGTGATCTTCCCGGAGTGGAAGCCACAGTGGAGGATCTGCTAGTCTGTGCATGTGGAGACACATGGAAGAAGTCAAGATCAGAATTTAATATAGCTGCTAGAGGGAGCTTGCCAGATGAACTTGAAGCTGAACAAGAAAACATTGCAAATAAAGATGCTTGAAGTCAAGTACATAGGTCATGTACTGACAGCAAAACGTCTTTGCCCAGATCCTGAAAAAGTGAGAGCTGTAGCAGCGATGCAGCAACCAACAGGTATGAAAGCAGTGCAATGATTTGTTGAATTTGTGAACTATTTAGCAAATGTTTTGCTTAATTTGGAGTGTGAACCATTATGCAAGTTCAGTGCCATGGATGTGCAGTGGTATTGGAGCACAGAACAAGAAGCTGCGTTCACTTAAGATCAAACAACTCATGGCAACGCTAATGCTGAAGTACTATGACGTCAGTGAGGAAGTGGTCACAAGAGCATTTTGGGCAAACTGAAATGAAGTGATAACCCAAAAATGGCACCCTGTACATCATCTTCTGTCATCAACAGTGCTATCAAGCGGCACTTGCTTACCAATAACCTGTTCACTGACACTCAGTTTGGATTCTGCCAGTGTCAGTCAGGTCCTGACCTCATTACAGCCTTGCTTCAAACATGGACAAAACAGCCGAACTCCAGAGTTCAGGTGAGAGTGACTGCTCTTGATCCAGATTGCATTTGACCGAGTATGGCATCTGGCAGCCCTAGCAAAATTGGAGTCATTGGGAATTGGGGGGAAATCTCTGCTGCTTGGAGTCATACCTAGCACAAAGGAAGATGTTTGTGGTTGTTGGATGTCAATCATTTCAGGTCCAGGGCATCACTGCAGGAGTTCCTTAGCATAGTGCCCAACCATCTTCAGCTGCTTCATCAACGACCTTCCTTCCTTCATAAGGCCAGAGCTGGGGATGTTCGCTACTGATTGAGAAGTCACAAATGATATTGAACAGCAGATACTGAAACAGCCCATGTCCTAATACAGCAAGACTTGGACAATATCCAAGCTTGGGCTGACAAGTGGCAAATAACATTTGAGCCACACAAATGCCAGACAATGACCATCTCCAACAAGAGAGAATCTAACCCCTTGATATTCAATGGCATTACCATCGCTGATTCCCCCACTAGCAACATCCTGGGAGTTACCCTTGATCAGGAAACTGTACTGGACTAGCCATATAAATCCTGTGACTACAAGAGCAGGTTAGAGGCTAGCAATCTTGCAGCGAGTAACTCACCACCTGACTTCCCAAAGCCTGTCCACCATCTACAAGGCACAAGTCAGAAGTGTGATGAAATACTCACCGCTTGCCTGGATGAGTGCAGCTCCAAAAACACCTGAAGCTCGACACCATCCAGGACAAAGCAGCCCGCTTGATTGGCACTCCATACACAAACATTCATTCCCTCCATCACTGTCACTCCAGTGACAGCATTATAAACTGTCTACAAGATGCATTGCAGGAATTCACCAAGGCTCCTTGCACAGCACATTCCAAATTTTCAACTACTACCACCTAGAAGGACAAGGGCAGTAGACAGATGGAAACACCACCACCTGGAAGTTCCCCTCCAAGCCACTCACTATCTTGATTTGGATCTATATTTCAGTTCCTTCACTTTTGCTGGGTCACAATCCTAGAACTCCTCCTGTAACAGTACTGTGGGTGTACCTACACCACATGGACTGCAGCATTCAAGAAAGCTGCTCACCATCACCTTCTCAGAGCAATTACGGATGGGCAAGAATTGCTGGCCCAGCTCGCAATGCGCACATCCCACGAGTGAATAAGAGAAAAGGTGAGATGCTGATGCACGTCCATGCAAGCCATCAAAGAATTCTGTTGAGTCTGAAGAAGGCAAGAGAAGTGTTCCACTAGCTAAACATGAGCAATGAAATTAAAGACCACATCAGCCAGTGTGATGCTTGCAACAAGTACCAAGCTAAACAAGCTAGAGAGCATTGATGATGCATGACATCCCAGACAGACCATGGTTGATGCTGGGAGTATACCTCTTCCCCATAGCAGGAACTGATTATCTTGTCATTGTAAACTACTATTCTGGCTACTGGGAGGAAAACCAACTGACTTCAACAACAACAGGAGAGATAAAATGCTTGAAAGCAAGCTTCTGTCGTTGCAGCATTCTAGATATTGTGATGAGTGACAATGGCCCTCAGTTCATGAGTTAAGAATAAATTCACTTCACAGAGGATTCTTCCTTCGCTTTAGGTGGCCAATCAGGAAGATGAGATCCCACTAGCTGCACAGAGTACAGAACAACCTTTACTCCCAGAGGTCCACTGAAATCCAATAACGGTATGGGGCAATGTGCCACCGTGACAACACTCCCCGGAGAAGGAACATCATCCAGATGAACAAGCAATAACAACATGCATGTGTAGCATTAGGGGCTCTGTATGATTTAATGACTGTGTGCAATGCATGTGTAGAGACTGACGAGAATAACGAACAGTTTGTTAATGCATGAGAACAGTGGTGGTATGGTGGTTAACTCACAGTTACACATGATGGTGCATGTAAAGTTGTCTGTTGTTCGTTATGGAAAGAGGGACGTTTGGGTTTTGAAATGCAGTCATTACTAAGTTTCCTACATGGCTTGCCATAGTCATGTGACTTCTGCCATGAGGGAATGCCTGGTGTTGCCATGTTACATTCCGTTTAATAAAGACATTACACTAGAAAGACTGTAGTCTTTGAGCTTGTAACACCTATCTCTGGGCCAAAAGCTCTAGTGTCGTCCCACACCAGGACTTGTTGGTCACAGCAGGAGGGCTCATAATGTGGTTCAGTGGACTCGTAATCAGCTGGGAATTTTTTCACCATCTCCCCACTATTCTCCTAAAGGGAAAAAAGTGTGTGAAGATGCGCTTTTTTTAAAAAAGTGCCTGATCGAGGGTCCTAGCATTGTGAAGCGGATTGGGGTCCACTGAGAGTTAACCCCTATCTTTGATGCCCCAACCCGTGACCCCCCTTCTGTCATCACTCACCTGTGCCTGGGTCCTTCCTCGATCCAAGGCCTTGGGTAGGTGTAGTGCCGGCAGCAGTCAGCAACTCCCCAGTGGAGCTGCTGAGTACAGAAGAGCTGCCGGCCTCTGATTGGCTGGCAACTCTTGGTGGGCTGGCCTTCTGCCCCCCCGGGATCCTTGATCCTAGGGGAAGACTTGCCGCTAGCCTCTAAAGTTGCTGTGGGTCTTCTTGAAAAGGAAGCAATGGAGGTGTTGTGTTGGCTCTCCAACTGGCAGCCGAGTGCCTGTCGCCTCCACAAGATTCTGCCTCCAGCATTATCTGTGACATTTGTTTTGATCATCGTTTGGTTAGTGACCACACAAGTGAAAATTAAAGAGATGGGGAAAAAAAATTCAATTTTGGATTGTCAGGTTTTTACCCTCCCTTTCCAGTGATTGTTGACTCCTTGCTCAAATGTTGTTTCACAGGAAAGTGGGTGTAATTTGAATGTTGGTAGCATATTCAACTGTGGAAAGGCAGCCCAGCTGAGTCAAATCCTGTCCCTATCTGATGTCCTCTTCTCACCATTTGCAGTGAAAGTTATCAGACGCCAATCTAAAGCCAAAATTCTATTTGATTTTTCTCCTCTTTAACTCATTGGAATTTTGACCAATTTTAATGCTTCCCTCTACTTTCTCAGCTGTGTGTCTCAGCTGCTCATTGGATAAACTGACTGAACCAGCGTGGATCCTCGTAAATGTCTTTTTATTAACATCACCCTGCTTCCTTTGCCCTGGCTAGCTGACAGGTTCTCGTTTGTCATGCTAGAATTTGCAGATTCTAATTTGTATCCCCAGCCATTTTGTATTTCTGCCCCCACTCTCCCTCCTTTCTTACCTGTCTGAACAAATTTTGATGCTAGCTTGATCTAATTTAAATCTACTGCTTCTGAGAGTCCATCCGATTAACTGGACATCAGGAGAAATGTGCTTTATCATGCTTATTTATTTGTTATTTTTTGTGTGTATGTATCCACCTAGTCAATAGAAGAACAGGCCGCTAGCCTGTTAAATGCCCGACTGGCACAAGATGCTTATGGACCTTCTTGAAAAGAGGCAACATAGGTGCCTCATTGGCTCTCCAGCTTTGACGGTGAGAACCCCATTGCTTCCACAAGATCCTGCCCCGCCTGTCATCTGTGACACATGCTCTGATTTCCTGTTTAGTCAGCAATTACACAAGTGAAAATTAAAGAAGTCAAATTTTCTTCCTAATTTAGATTGTCAGATTTTTACCTCCCCTTCCTCTTCAGTGAATGTTGACTCCTTGCTCAAATATTGTCTCACAGAAAAAGAGAAGATTGGTTGATTGAAAAAGCATGCAAGAGATTTTGATGTATTCTACTTAACACTTTTTAACCCAGGTAATTTGAGGCAGAGTTATTAAGGTGAGCAATACTTCCTTAATGAGTAGCATCATAATAGCTATTATCCTATTAAACACTGCCCACTGACCCTAACCAGTCACATTACTATTAATAAATTAAATATTACAGGGGTTAAAAACAAGCAGCATCTTAAATGTTATTCTAAATTAATGTTGAAGAATAAATCTGGTATGGTTACACCTATCTCATTTTGTGAAATTCAATACAACAGATTTCAATTACATAGTGAGTTCTATTGTGAAAATGATTTTGATGCTTCTCGTGTGCTGGTCACCAAACTATTGTTTGTTAAGTATATGTTTCTGTGGTTTGAAAAATAATGCATTTAAAAGTGTGAAATTGTGTAGTCATTATTGTTTTTCAAGTATATTGCAAATAATTTCTGCTACTTCTGTGTGAGATCAGTTTTCTAGTAAACATCTCCAGAGATATTGAGAATAGTTGCTTTTAGACTGTTGTTTGTTTAGGTTGGAACTTAAGAGACTAGCATCCATAACCAGCTTCCAGTGATTACACTGCAGAACACAACTTCTGATAGCAGAATCATAGGCTTGCGGAAAATTAGGTTTACGTTCTGCTGCTGGGACAAGGGAACTAGATTTAATAGTATAAATTCGAACTCAATTATCGTTAAATCTGAATTAAAACTGTGTCAGTACAAAAGCTACTTTTATAGTGTATTCCAACACATTGCACCAGAGAAAAGAGAGATTGAGAAAATTTGCATTATAGTAGCACTTTTCACAACCCCAGAATGCCTCATTGTGCTTTATAACTAATGAAGTACTTTAACTGTAGCCATGTAGGAAAACTGGCAGCCAATTTGCGCACAGCAAGTACCCACAAACAGCAATCAAGTAATGACCAGATAATCTGTTTAAGATGTGGATTGTGATGCATGCTGGCCAAGACATTGGGGAGAACTCCCCTGCTCTTAACTGAATAGTATTATGAGATCTTTTACATTCACCTGAGAGGGCAGATGGGTCTTGGCTCAGAAAATCAGGAAGTAGAATCAATATAGGTGGAGATTAAGAACAGCAAGGGTCAGAAAACGCTGGTGGGAGTAGTTTATAGGCCTCCTAACAGTAATTATATAATTGGGAAAGCAAGAAACTATTGGGGCTTGTAACAAAGGCAATTTAATAGTTGTGGAGACTTTAATCTTCTTATAGATTGGACCATTCAAATTGACAAAGGTAGTTTGGAAAAGGAGTTTTAGAATGCTTTTTGTGACGGTTTCCTGAAGCAATACATTTTGGAGCCAACTAGGGGATAAACTGTTTTAGGATTAATATTATGCAAAGTGGCAGGCTTAATTAGTAATATCATCCTTAAAAAATCCACAGGGAAAGAGTGAACATAATACAGTTGAATTCCATGTTTAATTTTGAAAACACCATACTCCAATCATAAACAAGAATTTTAAACTTAAGCAAAGCCAATCACAAAAGTATGAGGGCTGAGGTTGATTGGATAAATAGACTAAAAGGTATAGAGGTAAATGAACAGTGAAAAATATTTAAAGAAACAATTCAAAATGTTCAACAGAAATATATTCCATTGGAAAAACAAAAACTCAGTGAGAAAGATTCATCTGTAGCTCACTAAAAAGATTAAGGATAGTATTAAAAGAAGCAGCTTAAAATGTTGCAAAGAATAGTAGTAAATCAGAGGATTCGAAGTATTTTAGGAACCAGCAAAGGGCCACCAAAAAGTTGATGTAAAGGGGAAAAAATACGATGAGAGTAAATTAACCAGGAATATAAAAACAGATTGTAAGAGCTTTTAAAAGTATATAAAAAGAAGAGATATAGCTAAAGCAGATGTTGGTCCTTAGAAATAGAGACAGAAGAAATTAATGTGGGGAATGAGAAAATGGCAGAGGCATTGAACAAATATTTTGTGTTTGTCTTCAGAGTAGAAGATGCATGTTACATACCAGAAATAGAATGCCATTAGAGTGAGGAAATTAAGGTAATTAATATTAGCAGAGAAAAAAATAGTGTAGAAATTTGGGATTAAAATCTGACAAATACCCAGGATCTGATGGCCTTCATCCTATGGGCTCTAAAAGAAAGAGCTGCATAGATCCTGGATGTGGCTGGCTAAGACCATAAGATGTAGGAGCAGAAGTAGGCCATTCAGCCCATGGAGTTTGCTCTGCCATTCAATGAGGTCATGGCTGATCTGATAATCCTCAACTCCACTTTCCTGTCTTTTCCCCATAACCATTGATTCCCTTACTGATTAAAAATCCGTCTATCTCAGCCTTGAATATACTTAATGACTCAGCCTCTACAGCCCTCTGTGGTAAAGAATTCCACAGATTCGCTACCCTCCTGAAAGAAGAAATTCCTCATCTCTGTTTTAAGTGGGTGCCCCCTTACTCTGAGATTATGCCCTCTCGTACTAGACTCTCCCATAAGGGGAAACAATCTCTCAGCATCTACCCTGTCAAGCACCTTGAGAATCTTATGTTTTAATAAGATCACCTCTCATTCTTCTAAACTCCATTGAGCACAGGCCCAACCTACTCAACCTCTCCTTATAAGAAAATCCCTCCTTACCCAGGATTAACCTAGAGAACCTTCTCTGGACTGCCTCTAATGCCAGTATGTCTTTCCTTAGGTAAAAGGACCAAAACTGTTCACAGTATTCTAGGTGTGGTCTAACTAGTGCCTAGTATAGTTTTAGCAAGACTTCCTTATTTTTATACTCCATTCCCTTTCAAATAAAGGCCAACATTCCATTTGCCTTCACTATTACATGCTGAGCTTGTATGCTAGCTTTTTTGTGATTCATGCACGAGGACCCCCAAATCCTTGTGCTGCCGCTTTCTGCAGTCTTCCTCCATTTAAATAATATTCAGCTCCTCTATTCTCCTCGCCAAAGTGCATAACCTCACATTTTCCCACATTTTATTCTATCTGCCAAGTTTTTGCCTACTCACATAAAATGTCTATGTCCCTCTGTGGACTCTTTGGTGTCATCTCCACCACTTGCCTTCCCACCTATTTTTGTGTCATCCACAAACTTGGTGATAGTACATTCACTCCCCTCATCCAAGTCATTAATGTATATTGTAAATAATTGTGGCCCCAGCACTAAACCCTGTGGCTCCACACTAGTTGCAGGTTACCATCCTGAAAATGTCCCCCTTCTACCAACCCTCTATCTTCTATTAATTAGCTAATCCTCTATCCATGCTAATATACTACCCCCAATACCATGGGCTCTTGTCTTATTAATTCCCTAGACTTTGAAATGGTCCCAGCAAATTGGAATTTAGTAAATATAACACCATTATTTAACAAAGGAGGGAGAGAGAAAACAGGGAACCACAGGACAGTTAGCCTGACGGCAGTCATGGGAAAATGCTGGAATCTATTATTAAGGAAGTTGTAACTATGCACTTAGAAACGCATTGTATGATTAGAACAAGTCAAGATGGTTTTGTGAAAGGGAAATCATGTTTGACAAATTTATTCATTTTTTGAGGATGTAACTAGCAGGGTAAATAAAGAGGAAACAGTAGATGTAGTATACCTGGATTTCCAAAAGGCATTTGATAAGGTGCAACACAAAAGGTTAATGAGCAAGGTAAGTGTGCATAGAGTTGGAGGCAACATATTAGCAGGGATAGAGAATTTCCCAACAGATAGGAGGCAGAGAGTAGGAATAAATGGGACATTTTCATGTTGACAGGCTGTGACTAGTTGGAGTGCTGTAAAGATCAGTGCTGGGGCCTCAGCTATTTACAATCTATATTAATGATAAAGAAGAGATAGAGTTTGCTGATGATACAAAGCAATGTGGGAATGCAGACTCTGAGGAGGACACATAAGAGGCTGTGAAGCAATATGGCAGGCTAAGTGAGTGAGCAACAAGGTGGCAGATGGAGTGTAACAAAGTGTGGAAGTGAGAGATCATTCACTTTGGTCCTAAGAATAGAAAAGCAGAATAGTTTTTAAAAGGTATGAAACTTGTAAATGTTGATATTCAGAGAGACTTGGGTGTACTCATACAAGGAAACAAAAAGTTAGCATGCAAGTACAGCAACCAGTTAGGAAAACAAATAGCTTCTTGACCTCTATTGCAAAGTGTTTGGTGTACAAGAATAAAGAAGTTTTGCTACAATTGTATGGGGCTTTGATGAGACCACAATTGGAATACCGGGCAATAGTTTGTGCTCTCCACCATGGCGAGATTGGAGGTGGGCATTTAATTAGATAGGATGGTGGCGGAAGGATCTCTGTGCCTCCACCTCATTTAAGTCTGTGGTTGGTGGCCCATGGGCTGCCTTCCTGCCCTGCTGCCAATTGAGGCTCTTAACTGGGCAATTAATGCCAAGTTAAAGGCCTCATGTCTCTGCTGCTGGTATTAAACTAGCAGCAGGTGGGCCTGTTGCCATGTGGGGAGCATGGTGAGCAACCTTGCCTGTGGGGGCTGTTTGTGGTTGCTTGGGTTAGGGGAGTGGGGAGATGAGTTCCTCATTCAAAGGCATTCAGTGCCTGATCAAGGACCCGGCATCAGGAAGTGGGGAGAGCCAACCTCTGTCCCTTCCTGCTGACCTCCCCTCCCTTTGATCCCACCCCACAAAATACCTCTTGCCATCACCAACATGGATCTCAAGATCCAAAGATCATTGCCTCGCTGGGTGCCTTTCCTGCAGCAGCCACCATCTCCTTGGTAGCACAAAAGAGCCACCAGACTCCGCTTGGCCGGTAGCTCTGTGGGTGGGACTTCCTCCCCTGGGATCTTTGATCATGGTGAAAGGCCTGCCCATGAGCTCATAACTGCCTGATTGGCACATAGATGGGCTTTCCCAGGAGGAGGCGACACCGGTCTCTCGTCGGCTCTTCAGCTGATGGACAAGATCCCTGTTGCCTCCATAAAACTCCCCCCACTGTGTGCAATTTTGGTCCCCAAAGGGACCAAAGGAAAGATATACTTGCATTGGAGGTGGTACAGAGATGGCTCACCAAATTGATCCCTGGTTGGGAGGCTAAGTAAATTGGGTCTATATTTTCTGGAGTTTAGAAGAATAAGAGGTGATCTCATTCAAACATTCAAGATTTTGAAGGGGTTTGACAGGGTAGACACTGAAAGACTGTTTTTACCTGGTTAGGGCATCTAAAACAAGGAGGGGCAAAGTTTCAGGATAAAAGACTGATCATTTAGGACTGAGATAAGGAGGAATTTCTTCACTCAGAGGGTTGTGAACCTTTGGATTTTTCTACTGCAGAGGACTGTGAATGTGTCATCATTGAATACATTTAAGGCTGTGATAGAGAGATGTTTGGTGTCTCAGGGAATCGAGAGATATGGGAAGCAGGCGGGAAAGTGGAGTCGAAGCCCAAGGTCAGCTGTGATCTTATTGAATTGTAGAGTAGGCTTGACGGGCTGTGTGGTTTTCTCCTGTTCCTATTTCTTATGATCTTATGGCTCATGTGAAAGCTGTACTGAAATTGTAGCAATCTCTCAGTACTGCACTAAATAGTAGGAGATCGATTTTGCAGTCAGCATTCAGAACTGTAGGATTCTCAACCACATTCCAACAAGTGAATGGTTACAAAGCACCATTTAAACATCAGAGGTTGGCCTTTGTCTGGAATATTGTGTCCAATTCTGGGGACCACAAGAAAAGGAATATCAAGACTTTGGAAAGAATGCAGAGGAGATTTCTTAAAACAGTACCGGGGATGTGGGACTTCAGTTATTTGGAGTGACTAGAGGAATTTTAGTAGGTGAACTGAATATAAATAATCTGAGATATGCAGATGACACAGTAATTAGGGCAGCTAGAGACACAATTGTAACGAACAGTAACAGATATGGATTATCATTAAACTGCAGCAAAGCAGTATCCATGGTAATATCAAAGAGGGAGATTACACCTAGATGCAAAATAACAGTGAAGTCAAAAGAAATAAAAGCAGTCGAATCATTTTCCTATCTGGATAGCCTGATAACATCTGATGGGAAGTGATCAAGACATCGGGAAGCACATAACACTTGCAAAACAAGCCTTCACAAAAATGTCAGACCTCTTTAGAAATAAGAACATCTCTATTGAAAACAGAATGAGATTACTAAAGTGCTATATCTGGCCAATGTTACTAGATGGATCTGAAAGTTGCAATAATGGAACAATGGAAGATAAATTTAAGGCACAGAGAAGTGGTCTGAGACATACAAGGATTAATTGGACAACATGCATAACTAATGAGGACGTTTTGAGGAAAGCAGACACACAAGAGTTGTTGCAGGTGATCACCAAGGGACAACTACAATCCCTCGGGCAGGTACTGATGAGAGAGAAACTATTACATCTGCTAGTTACTGGTAAAATTGAGGGTAGCAGAGCAAGAGGGAGACAGAGGAAGAAATACTCCGACAGCTTAAGAAGCAGAACAGATTTGCAAATAGCACCAAGATGTTGGCTGCTATAAAGGGCCATGAAAGATGGAGGGCTATGAACGCCGGCATTGTAAAGCATGGCACCTAGAGAAAAAAAAAGAGAAGCTGGGATTGTTCTCCTTAAAACAGAGAAAGTTAAGGGCTGATTTAATAGAGGTGTTCAAAATTGTGGAAGAGCTTTAATTGAGTTGTGAGTGAGAAGCTTTCCACTGGCAAAGGCTGCAGACTTAAGGTAATTGACAAAAGAACCAGGGAGAGATGATTTTTTAAAATATATATATAAATGCAGTGAGTTGTTAGGATCAGGTTGCATTGCCTGTAAGGGGGATGGAAGCAGATTCAGTAATAACTTTCAAAATGGAATTTGATATATAGTGGAAAAAGGGACATTTGCAGAGTTATGCTAGAGAAAGAGCAGGGGGCCAATTGAATAATACTTTCAAAGAATTGGCACAAACATGATGGCCCAAATGGATCTCTTTTTATGCCGTAAGATTCTGTGATAGGTCACCTGTCTCTATGCTTGCTCCAGTAGTGGTAAGTGTAAAAAATATATTTTTCTCCCGAATTTTTGGCACCCATTTGACAAGTGGCAATATTGAAAATATTTTTAAAATATATCTGTGATAGGTTATGGGGAGAAAAAGCATAACTTTTGAAATCCTGATTATTGCATTAAAAACCCTTTAACGTTTGGTAATGGGACATGCGTTTTGTTCTTGGCAACTATTAATTTGGAATCTTATATAAAATACACCTAATTGCTCATAAAACAAGTTGCTAATTTTGAGATCAAGGTAAGTGGTTTATCACTGACTACTGATTTCATGATATCCTGAAATTTGGAGAACAGCTCATAAAGTAACCAGTAACAAAGCAGACAAATGAGCAAGATGTTGGCAGAAACATCAAAGATTTTTATGAGCACATTTTGGAGCTTCAATTAATTCATATAAAGTATTGGGAGGAATTTTACGGCCCCATCGCAACAGGTGGGTGGCCGTAAAATGCGATGAGCGGTTCAAAACTCCATTAACTTCGGTGGGAACGGAAGGTCCTGCCGGCAGGAGGGGCTGTAAAATTCTGCCCATTGTGACCAGCCAGTTGGTGCCCTCAGGCAAGCCAAACTACACAAACTAGATTCTCCAGCATCATGTGGCACATTGCACTAAGAACTGGATAGGAGTTTGTGTTGCAGCATAATCTTCTTGGGCTCCATTAACCCCATAATGAATAGAAGCTACTGGATTATGCAACTTTTAGGGAAATAGGGGCAATTAGAATTTTGTCTCGACAGCCTGAAGGTTAAGCATGTCTGGAAGGAGGGCAGAAAGAATCGCACACTCCAGGAGAAAGAAGCTGGAATTTTGCCCCATGAATGTTAATGAAAGGAAAATTGGGTGGCTATTGCTACTGGCATGTGATCTTGCCACCAGTTTTTCCTATCTCTGCACCGCCCAGTTGTTATAAAGACAAAAAATTACCCCCAGGTGTCATCGGGATTGCCTCTCAACATAAAAGTTGTGATTTGTGTTAAGATTCCAAAAATTTAAGGAAACTGATGAAGAACTGCATCAGGAACTCCAAAGAGAGTAAATTGATATTATTTGGACTGTCGTATAGAATCAGGATGAAAAATCCAGCACTTGCAATGCTGATATTTTTTCTAGATCATGATGGCAAATGGTTTAAAATTGTATAGTACTAACCGAATGCTTTCAAATAAGTACAAAATTCAGATCCCAAACCAACAAATAGAGAAAACTAATTTTTTCATTTTTAAACTTTTAACATTTTTGTTTTAATTGTTTTTGGATTTGCTAAAGCCTGTGTAGCCTAACTACAAAGGTAAATCCCTGAAAAGTTGCATGGTGCTAAAGAATGTTCTGCAGAATATCATATATACTGCATATGGTTATATTTGTATCAAGCTTAATTGTTTTCTGAAAGGCATAATACCTATCCATTCCTTTCAATTTACATTACTATTGCCCATTTTAATAAAAAGTAAATCTATACTTTGATATAAATTTGTCCACCACAGGAGTCCCTTAGGGTAATGTCCTTGGCCCAACCATCTTCAGTTATTTCATCAATGACCTTCCTTCAATCATAAGGTCAGAAGTGGGGATGTTTGCTGACGATTGTGCAATGTTCAGCACCATTTGCGACTCCTCAGATTCTGAAGCAGGCCATGTCCAAATGCAGCAAGACCTGGACAATATCCAGGCGTGAACTGACAAGTGACAAGTAACATTCATGCCACATAAGTGCCAGGCAATGACCATCTTCAATAACAAAGAATCTAACTATCACCCCTGGACACTCAGAGGCATTACCATCACTGAATTCCCCCACCATCAACATCCTGGGGGTTACCATTGACCAGAAACTGAAATGGACCAGCCATATAAGTTCTGTGGCTACAAGAGCAGGTCAGAGGCTAGGAATCATATGACGAGTAACTTGCCTGCTGACTCGCCAAAGCCTGTCAACCACCTACAAAGTAGAAGTCAGGAGTGTGAAGGAATACTTTCCACTTGCCTGGATGAGTGCAGCTCCCACAACACCCAAGAAACTCGACACCATCCAGGACAAGGCAGCCCGCTTGACTGGCACCCCATCCACAAATATTCACTTCCTCCACCACCGACATACAGTAGCAGCAGTGTGTCCCATTTACAAGATGCACTGCAGGAACTCACTAAGGCTCCTTAGACTGCACCTTCCAAACCCATGATCACTACCATTTAGTAGGACAGGGGCAGCAGACACATAGGAATATCACCATCTGGAAGTTTTCCTCCAGGTCACTCACCATCCTGATTTGGAAATAAATTACTGTTCGTTCACTGTTGCTGAGTCAAAATCCTGGAACTCTCTCTAACAGCACTGTGGTGTATCTGCACCACATAGACTGCAGTAGTTCAAGGAGGCTGCTCACCTTCACCACCACCATCTCGAGGGCAATTAGGGATGGGCAATAAATGCTGGCCTAGCCAACGATGCCCATTTCCTGTTAATGAATTTGAAAAATGCAGTTTCTATATAAGATAACAGGTGATACAAGAAATTTTGTATTAAGTGTGCTGTTGTGCAGTTCTTAGGAGATTGATGTCTGTCAGCTGACTCAAAGTTCATGTTTTTAAAACTATCTCCCTTTGCCCAATGGCCAAATCATATATTGATGAAAATGCTGGTCTACATTTTTGCATTATGGATGTGCATAGATGAGGATACTAACTTTAGCAGTTTAAATATAAGGAGCCAGTACACAGATGATACCATTCTGAAATCCAAACTGTGGAAGTGCCAAATAAAAAATTACCATAACTGGTGTTACACTTTAGATAGATGATGAAGGATAGGACTGGAGCTGAGCTTTTACACACTTTATAAGCTTTTATTTACAGAGACCCACATTACAAACCTGGACCTCCAAATACAGTTTCACTTCTGTTCCTATATATAGGAGTACATAGCTGGATCCCCAGCTATGTCCAGCATCTGTACACTATTAAATACCCAATTAATATATAATTAATAACTAATCCCTATACTAAATGTTTCAGCCTCTACATGTACATTCATATGTTCAACTGAAATTAACCTGCATTAATCATGGTTTTTGAAATATTTCAAAATGTTTCTCACAATTTATTACTTTTGAAGTGGAGTAACAATTATTGCAACTAAATTCAGATTATAGCAAACCTTGTTTATTGGTAACTGAAGTTAAAGCACTTAGCGTAGATGTCTTAGGCTGATTCCTATATACAAATCAACTTAATTTTATTCTTCGCTCCATTTCAACTGCCCTCCTGCAAAATCTCCCAACCTTAAACTCAGCAACCCAAATCTTGCATCATCATCAACCTCACTTGCACATTGATCCTTTCCAGACTGATGCCATTGCCTTCCTGTCCCCTAAAAGAATGCATTTTAAAAACAATGCTTTGCTTTTCAAGTTTCACCTCAGCCTCATCACACCTGGTGTTTTCAAGCTCTTCTAGTATGGCATTCCCTTCCACACCCTTGCATTCTGACTCTGCCATCCTATCTGTCTTTCACCCACTGTTGAAGGCTGAGCATGCACTTACTTTGGCTTCTGTTGTGGGATTTCCTCCCTGAAACTCCTCTGCTTGTCTTTGGACTCCAATTTTACTGCTCTTGACCATAGAATCATTGGTTACAGCACATGACGAGGCCAGCTTGCCTGTCATGTCTGTGCTGGGTCTCTGGAAGAGCATCTTGGATAGTACCACTTCCCAGCTCTTTCCCCATTACACTGCACATTTTCTCTCTTCTTCAATTTCCTTTTGAAAACCATGATCGAGTCTGCATATAACAAATTCTCAATGCATTCCAGACCCTAACCATTCACTACGTAAGAAAACTATTTTTCATGTTGCCATAGGTTCTTTTGTTAATCACTCTGGTTCTCAACCCTTCCGCCGTGGGAACAGTTTCTTTCTGTCTCTGTCTAGATCCCTCATGATTTTGAGTACCTCCTTTCAAATCTCAACTCTTTTTGTATATCTTTACATCCTTTTTAAAAATCTTGGCATCCTCCCTTGCTGTGATGTGCAGAATTGAAAACAGTACACCAGTTGAGATTGAACCAGTGTTTTACAAAGGTTCTTTATAACTTCCTTGCTTTTGTATTCTATGCCTCTATTTATAAAGCCCACCATGCCGTATGCTTTAACCACTTTCTCAACATGCCTTCAGCTATTTTGTGCACATATTTCCTGGGTATCTCTGTTCCTTCGCCCCTGTTAGAATTATATCCTTTATGTAATATTGCCTCCCTTCATTCTTCCTGTCAAGATGCAACATTTCATGCTTCTCTGGATTAAATTTTCATCTGCCACATGTCTGCCCATTCCACTCTGTGTCCTCATGAAGTCAATCACTATCTTCCTCATAGTTCATTATATTTCCAAATTTTGTCATCTACAAATTTTGAAATTGTGCCCTGCAATCAAATCCAAGTCATTAATGTAGATCAAGGAAAACAGTGGTCCTAGTACTGACACCTGGGGAACCTCATTGTATTTCTTCTTCCAGTCCAAAAAACAACTGTTCACGACTATTCTCTTCCTATTACTCAGTCAACTTTGTATTCATGCTGCTACTTTGCCTTTCAATTCATGTCTTCAATTTTGCTGACAAGCCTATAATGTGGTATTTTACCAAATGCCTTTTGGGAGTCCATCAAAAATCTCTAATTAGTAAAACATGATTTGTCTTTAATAAAAAGTATCAGCTCTTATAATTAATCCACACTTGTCCAAGTGATAATTTTGTCCTGGATTATCATTTCTAAAAACTTTTCCACCGCTGAGGTTAAACTGAATGGCCTATAGTTGTTTTGTTTATCTTTACACCCACTTTTTCTGAACAGGGGTGTGACACTTGCAATTCTCTAGTCCTCTAAGACTAAGGGGGAATTGTAAGATTATGATCAGTACCTCCACAATTGCCATCTTTACTTTTCTCAGCATTCCCAAATGCATCCCATCCAGACCTTTAAACTTTAAATACAGCTCACCTTCATATAACTTCTTATCAATTTTTAGCCCACCCAATATCTCAGTAACCTCCTCTTTCACTATGACTGCAGCAGAGTCTTCTTTCTTGCTAAAGACAGATACAAAGTGCACATTTAGTAGCTCAGCCATGCTCTCTGCCTCCATGCATAAATCCCTTTGGTGGACTCAAATTGGCCCCACCCTGCTGTTACTGCCCTTTTCATATACCCCTGAAGACTTTTAGAAACCCTTTAATGTTCGCTGCCAGTCACCTCTTATACTCTCTCTTTGCCTTGCTTATTTCCTTTTTCACCTCCATTCTGAACTTTATTTATTTGGTCCAGTTCTCATTTGTATTAGCCACCTGACAACTATCAAATGCACCCTTTTACTAAGTTTCAACTTACTATCCTGTTTTGTCATCCAGGAAGCTCTGACTTTGGTTGCTCTGCCTTTCCCTCTTGTAGAAATGTACCTCGACTGTATCCAGTCATCTCTTCTTTAAAGGTAATCCATTGTTCAATTACAGTTTTGCCTGCCAATCTTTGATTCCAATTTACCTCAGACAGTTCTATTCTCACCCCCCCTTAAATTGGCCCTACTCCAATTAAGCATTTTTATTCTAGCTTGCTCCCTGTCCTTTCGCATGGATAATCTAAACCTTATGATATTATGATCATTGGTCTCTAAATGTTCCCCATTTAACCCACCCCGTTCCTCAGAAACAGATCCAGCAATGCCTGTGTGTTTGTTGGACTGGCAACATATTGATCAAGAAAATGCTCCTCAACGTGCTTCAGAAACTCTTTCTTCCTCTCTGCCCTTATACTATCACAATCCCAGTCTATATTAGGAGAATTGAAGTAACTCCTGCTATACTTTTTGCACCTATCTGAATTTGCCTTTAAATTTGCTCTATATCTTTCCCATTAGTTGGTGGCTTATAAAATACACCGAGTAGTATAATAATACCTCTGTTGTTTCTTTAATCAAATAGATTCTGTCCTTCACTCTTCCAGGACATCCTCTCCAGCACTGTAATATTTTCCTTAAATCAACATTGCCAGCCTCCTCTTTTCTTTCCTCCCCTACCTTTTCTAAACATATTGTATCCAGGAGTATTTAGTACCTGGTCCTCCATGTTTTTGAGCCATGTCCCCCTTATCACCAAAACATCACATTGCCATGTGGCTATATTTGCTGTGGCTCACCAACCTCACTAGCCACACTACACACTTTAGACATATTCGCTGCAAAGCTAATTTAGACCATTGAAACTGTAATCTCCCAAATATAGTATAAAAGATTAGAGCCCACAGCCATTTAATCAGCCCTGTTGCAGTTAAGCAGTGGAATTTTGTTAATAATTGTGCTGTAGTCAGCTGGGGTCAGCTGGCAGTCTAGAGTGAGTTTTCCTGACAAGACCAGATTTCCAACCTCCAACAGCCCCCTTCATTATTCGAACTTCTGACTGCCATTTTCATGTTTTAAGTGAAATATGTCTTAAAGAAAATTTTGCTTTGGAGTAATTTGAGCAATGTATTCTACGATATTTTGGCCAATGAGTGTGGTGAAACTGTTGAGACACTTAGGTGCTCAGGTCTTTTTAGCTTTGACTTCTTACTTCATGTAACTTAATTTGTTTTATATTGTCAATCACACTCTTGGGGGATTGCTCAGAAATGCATAAGAGTGCCATATGGAGACCAGTTTTCTGTTTTCTTTTATCTCTACTTGCAAATCTGAGTGGTTTACCACAGCATTTGGTCAATTCCTCATCACGGCACCATTGAAATCAGGTGTTTAACTGGACCATTCACATACTACCTTGCGCACTAGGTAAAATAGTTTAGAAATCAGACCATCATGAAATACAGCATAAAGTGTAGCTTGACCAGAAAGTGACAGCAGACTACACACTTTGGAGCATGTTTTACTTTCCTGGAACATTGTACTTTTATTGGTAGGAGTGATCTCCGCACAGTTCTTATCGAGATGTAGCTTCATTTACACATTGAGGACATCCTCCTAAATGGGATTCCGTGTAGATTTAGCAGCTCAGAACTTGACATCAAGGCAACATTTGACAGTGTGGCATCAAATACTCCCCAACAGCATGAGCAAACAATTCCTTCCACAATAGTGCCAGGCATTGAGCACCTCTAACAAAAGAGAATCTATCTCCCCTTGACATTCAATGGCATTTGCATCACTGAACCCCCCCACTATAAACATCATGAGGGTTACCGTTGATCAGAAACCGAGCTGGACCAGTCACGTAAATACTGTGGCTACAAGAGGTGAGTTAGAGGAGTAGTTCACCTCCCAATCTCCAAAAACTGTCCACCATCTACAAGCACAAGTCAGGAGTGTGATGGAATTCTCTTCACTTGCCTGGTGACTCCAGGCCAATCCTGGAGGTTGGCAACCCCAAAAACCTGGACAGTAAATGTTGGACTTGCGAGCAACATCCGCGTTCCATGAATGAATTTTAAAAATTGTCCATACTGATGCAACACGAGAAGTACTTCTTCTGTAGCTCAAGTATGTTCACTGTTCCATTGAATCCCCTGATGGGAATGTGGTTTTTTGATCCAATATCTAGTCATTCTGTTGGTCATGTAGCACTAAGATGAAAATGTATCTCTATATGTTTGCTTTGTATGTTCTAAGGTACTGACTGTCAGTTTCTGGATTATTTCACGTTTTTTTTTCTGGATGCTGCTGTCATTTAAAATATTTATGCCAGCTGTCATTTCAAAAATTACATTTATTTGTGTGAATAATTTGTTGTTTTCATTCTGGATGTTGTAGAACTGAACTATAATGGAACTTCAGTACAGTATACAAATAAAACAATTGCCATGTTGATTTAAATGCTTTAGTGTTAATAAAGCTTAATCCACATATTACTTGTAGCAATGATGGCATCAGTTTGATTTGAACCAGTCCACTAATAATTGGCTTAGTTGGTGTTGAATTAAAGCTCATCAAAAATGCAATATTGCATGTCCATCAACAAATTTAGCTATTAAAACTAAATGTTGCTTTCCACTGTCCTAAAAATTTTTGAGATTTAAAAAAGTCTCACATTCTTGAGGTTAAGATAATACTTCTGAGATATTCATTAGGTGCATGTGAAGTGCAGTGATTAATTTATCCCATTACTTAATTTACACACCTGTAATTTCACTGGCTTAGAGAAGATGGAACTGGGATTCGTTATTTTAAAGACCGATAGTTATAATTGCTGGTGATATTGCTAATATCGTGATTTTACTCATTTATCATATATTTGTTTTTAATTATATTGCTAATATTGTGATTTTACTCATTTATCATATATTTGTTTTTAATTATAAGTGGAGTAATTCGCTGATACCCTGACACAACTGTCATTATATGCATGGGCAAGCTGAGCAAACTCTGCTGCCACCCACTTCAACCTGATCCCCTTTCATGGGCTGCCTGCTGGATAGTGACAGATGCAATATGCTTACTTTCTGTTTTTCACTCAACTGATCTTGAGAGGTACAAAACAACAGTTTTGAGAGAGGCACTGATGCAAGCAGCTATAACAAAAATATATTTAAAGTTTTTGTTTTTCTGAGGAAAGTATTCTCTAGAGTGTTGAGGGTGTAATACATGATTTGTTGTATAAATAAACGTATACCCCTGCTTTAAAGACAGGCACCAGTCTCTAGGCAGCGAAGGAAATCCTGTAAGAAAGCATATTTGCTATAAAACAGGCAGATGAGATGATTAGGCTCATACTCTTCTGTTCTGAGCCAGTTAGGCTTTGCCTGTGGGGGTGGATGTCAGCAGAATGGAAACATAAAATCAGTACTTTAGAATTGAGGGGAAGTAATTTTCTGGATTGAAGAGGTGAAGAACTGCTACACTTCTGCCAAGTTGTAACCAGTTCAATTATAAGCATGGAGATGAACACGCTCTCTGTAGGGGTAGAGAGGGGGAGGAATAGAGGAGGAGGATCACATCTGATAACTTTCACGCTAGGGAAAGAGTTATTTACGTTCTTCTATGAGGTTGAAGTGCAGTATACAATTGTCTTTTTCCTCCTCTGTTTCTCCCCCATGTCACACGTAATGGCATTTTCACAACTTTTTACATTCAAATTCACAATGCAAGGGTCAGGAAACTCATTCTTCCTTTCTTCTAATTAACATATGTATACTGTATTTATGTAGTTATAATCACAAAATATTTGGGGAAAAATAAGTGATTTCTGTAGACAGCTCATTTAAAAATTGTACAGCAATTCCAGCACTTCCAATATTGGAATGCATTGTGTGATTAAACCATGCTTATCTTTGCGTAATAGTAATTAAGTTAGAAGTATTTATCAAAAGAGAGCTTCACAGCAGTGTTTCCATGACAACCTCCATGTTAGTTAAGGCCATGAGAGGTGATCAACAGTTTATATTTTTTCTTTTGTGAAGATTAGATGTGTGCTGACAGTTTTGGCTTTAATAGCACTTTTATACTATGTGAAAGTATTTGTTTACTAGATCATATGCTGTTAGCTGTCAACTGCAGATAGATTAGCTGCTTTGATAAAAGAATGGATTGAGGCAGTGTGTTCATCATTAATGCTGTTGTGAAATAAAATTGCTAAAAATACGTCTGACTTTTAAGAAGCAGATTCACTTAAATAGAAGTTGAAATCACCTGATTTAAATAATATTTTGCTAATTTTTATATATATATGCAGGTTAAAGAGCATCTTCAGAAATGGGCATCTTCTTTTAAAATTCTTATTAGTGACTAGAATCATGGGCTTAGTTCAGGTTTCTTTTGCAAATATTTCTGCAGTGCAGAATGCACTTTAGCCTTTAAAAAAATCAAAAAAAAGATAAAAGTGACAGGCAAGCCAATATTGAATTGAGTTATTTATTGAAGATGTTGCTCCATGTATTTAGTTTGAAGCCAAATTGAGAATCTACAGATCCTATCCCTAACAAACTATGTTTTTAAAAGATAAATCTACCTCTTCAAAAAGTGATGGAATTGCTTTAGCTTTTGTCATGCTCCTCCTTTTTCAATGGTGTCCACATTACAAGTGACCTACAAATGACATCTGTTCCCTTTCCCCATTGTGATATGATGATACCTAGTATGGGAGCCAGTGCATCAGGCTCTTTACCATGTTATCTTTTTGACCTCAAATTATAAGAAAGACTGTCAATTGAAGGAACATTGTTTTCTTGTTTTTAATAAAAGGAGAAAATAAAAAAACACACACACAGGATGGGGGGTTGAGATTATTAAGCAAAATAGTTGATTCCTTTTAAAAACTGCAAAGAAATCCTATATTTGTCTTTCAGAAATATATACTTGAATTGTGATTTTAAAAACTTACTTGAAGTTTGTTGCTTTAGTTTAAAAAATATGTAAATTTCAAACATAAGCCAACGTAACTTTCATGTTGGTTGTGCCATAAACATAAGCTGTTAAATTTCAGATACCACTGGTGAATGCAGCTAATTGGTGGAAATGTGGCATAACTTCAAAAGTAGTCTTCAACATCTTGCATTAATTCTTGTATAATCTACTGACATAGCATAGTGTTAAATGTAAACATACTTAAAAAAAAAACAAGTTTGAACATGGATACTTGGAATCACTTGCTCAGTTTTCGAGTTGACATTTGAAATTACATTACTAATAATTTGTTATGCTGCTCACCATGTGGGATTTATTTGAAATGATTAGCCTGTCATTTGGTTATCTGCCTTTGAATTTCCCTATGCGTTCGGAGATATTATTAGTCTTTTGAAATTTAGCCCTTTAAGGAGATGATAGGAAACTGTGTGGACAACGGAACATCTCCCTCTCCTTGTCGCAAGTTTATAAGTTTAAACCCAAGGTTGTCTATAACTTAAATTACTTGCTACAGCTAAATTGTTTAATTTTTACACAATTTAAGTTTTTTGGTGGCTGAGTGGTCCCAGAGTAATGCATTGGTCCAAAGCAGTGAGAGAAATTACCGAAAAGATTTGGCTCAAAATGTACCATAGTATTGAGAACTTGCACTTCTGGACCCAATCAAAAATAAGCATCAACATTCCTCAAATTACAAGGGGTGAAGTCAAGTACTGCTTTTGTGTTGCTGCACAACAGCATTGGAAAAAGTGGCAACATTTTCTGCAGTAGATTCCCAATATGGCTATGGATTGTACTGAAGCAAAGTAATATGAGACCTCTCTGAAAGGTTGTTTTACACCAGTTGACCATATCACCACTTACAGGCCATTGCTCCTGTATAGTGTAAGACAATTCTGCAGTTGTTTAAGAAATGTTTTAAGAAAGCAAATGTGCCCATCCCCACACACACAACATTAAAATATTACTGCAATAAGGTACACTTCTATAGTATGGTTACAATAATAATTATTTTAAAGCTTTTTTAAAAAAATATACAGATGCTACAGGTAGAGTTTATTTTTCAAATAGCACACCAATTGATTATAGTGGACTGTATTGTTGTGATTGGATCCTGATTGGAGAAGGGGCAGCTTTATGATGGCATATTCCAGCCTAGCACAATGTGTTGAACCCTGGATCTGAACAATCACTAATAATGGCGGGGGGGGGGGGGGGGGGAAGAGAATGGAATGATCCCAGATGGGTCCTGAAATATATTTCCCAAAAGTTTTTGAAAATTACTTCCCATAATTTTTGCACATTGTTTTCAAAGACCTGAAAGATCTATTCTCTTTGAATACGAGACTGGTATGGAACCTTCTCTGTCAGGTAAATGGAAGCAGATAGTTATGGTTTCACCATCTTCTCCCTGCCCCCATATGTCAGATTCTTCTATGATATTAGCACGGAGGATCACATTGGATTCCACTGTGATCCTAGCCATCTGTCTCTGTTCTCCTGAAATGGTTCTTACTTTTGTCGTGTGAATATGTAGTCAGCATTTTCTTTAGAGTAGGTCCCAGAGATCCAAGCTCACAGGCTTGGAAGCCACAGGTGTACTTCTGTAGTCTCACCACACAGGTCCCATTTAAAACTTCTAATTCCTCTAATAATGAATGAAGGCGCAGCATACATAAATAAACTGGAAGGAAGAGTCAGGTACTGAAAGTTAGTTTACCTGGGCAGTAGTGTCATTGAACCTTTTGCTGAGTTGCACAGAAGGCATTTTTGTTCAAGGAATTGGCACTTACTGCTATAATCACCTCTCTCCACAAAATCCGTACCACCCACTTAGCTGGTTTCTGGCCCCCAGTCCCAAACAGTCGTTTCTGTTCTATATCTGCATTAAGAAGACAAGCAGGTCAAGCTTCTTGAAGTTCATACTTGTTTCTTTGATTTGGTTACCCTCACCAATGGCTCCAGTTCTGTTTGCCGTCTGCTTTCTGACCATGCTGTTTATATACACTCAAAGATCATGACATAGGATTACACATTGAGTTTGGGATAGATGGCAACCTCTTCACTCTGCAAGGTTCAAGTCTTACACAAAGATCACAGAACAGCACTTAGTGAACTCTTGTTTTCTGATGACTTTACTCTCATAGCACACACTGCAGAGGACATCCAGCTGATTGTTGACCACTTTGCCAAAGCCTCAGAACACTTTGGTCTTCCAATAAACCTGAAAAAGACAGATCATGTATCAGCCTGCTCCTGGCCACAGATTTCGAGACCCCCTGGTCACAATCAAAAATATACCCCTCAACTTGGTTTAGAAGTTCTGCTATCTTAGGTGTATCCTCTCCAACAACATCACATCGGACAATGAAATTGGCCATTGTTTGGCAAAAGCAAGCTCAGCATTTAGCAGGCTCATTGACTGGCTTTGAAGAGAGCACAGAGTTTGTCTCAAAACAAAGACCAAAATTTACTAGCTAGTGATTTTCACTTCACTTTTCTAAGATTGTGAGGCATAGACAACCTACTGATGCTACATGAAGCAACTGGATGCATTCTGCTTAAGATAAACCTGCAGCATTAAGTGGCAGAACAAAATCGCTAACACCAAAGTTCTTGCCAGGTGCCACATTTTCAAAGCTGCGCGTGCCCCCAGTTTCATTTTATCCTTCGGCTCATCCGACACCTCAACAAGAAACTTTTTCTCTTTCTCTCAAGTGCTAAGGAACGCAAGCTCCAACAACTCATCGACACCAACACCCATCTAGGACCCTCCACCCCTGCCTGTCCCTCCATCCCCACCCCATCTTCCAATCCCAACCCCAGCCGTGTATTCACTATACCCCCTGACCTTCCCCTCTCCGATGCTGAACGTTCAGTGCTCAGCAAAGGACTTAGTTTCATACCCTTACGCCCTCACCTCAATGAATTTCGGGCTCGGCATGATACTGAACTCTTCTTCCGCCGTCTTCGTCTCCGGGCTCACTTCTTTGGGCAGGAGTCCTCTCCCAGTTCAACGGATCCTTTTACCCATCTTCAATATTCTCCCTCCACCTGGACCCCTCCCTCTGGATTCTTACCTTCTCTCGATCTTTTCATTGAGAACTGTCGGCGCGACATTAGTCGTCTCAATTTCTCTGCTCCTCTCACCCATTCTAACCTGTCTCTCTCTGAACTTACTGCACTCCATTCTCTCAGGTCCAACCCTGACATTGTCATCAAACCCGCTGACAAGGGTGGTGCTGTTGTTGTCTGGCGCACTGACCTCTACCACGCGGAGGCTGAGCGTCAACTCGCAGACACTTCCTCCTACCTCTCCCTGGACCATGACCCCACCACTGAACATCAAGCCATTGTTTCCAGGACTGTCACTGACCTCATCTCCTCTGGGGATCTCCCTCCCACAGCTTCCAACCTGATAGTTGCCCAACCTCGGACGGCCCGCTTCTATCTCCTACCCAAAATCCACAAACAGAACTGCCCCGGTAGACCGATCGTCTCAGCTTGCTCCTGCCCCACAGAACTCATTTCTCGTTATCTTGACTCCCTTCTCTCTCCCCTTGTCCAGTCCCTTCCCACCTACATCCGTGATTCCTCTGACACCTTACGTCACATCAACAATTTCCAGTTCCCTGGCCCCTACCGCTTCCTCTTCACCATGGACGTCCAATCCCTCTACACCTCCATCCCCCACCAGGATGGTCTGAGGGCCCTTAGCTTCTTCCTCGAACAGAGGCCCGAACAATCCCCATCCACCACTACTCTCCTCCGTCTGGCTGAACTTGTTCTCACGCTGAACAATTTCTCCTTCAACTCCTCTCACTTCCTCCAAATAAAAGGTGTGGCTATGGGTACCCGCATGGGCCCCAGCTATGCCTGTCTCTTTATGGGGTATGTGGAACATTCCTTGTTGCAGTCCTACTCCGGCCCCCTTCCACAACTCTTTCTCCGGTACATCGATGATTATTTCGGTGCTGCTTCATGCTCTCGTCAGGACTTGGAAAAATTTATTAATTTTGCTTCCAATCTCCACCCCTCCATCATTTTCACGTGGTCCATCTCTGACACTTCCCTTCCCTTCCTTGACCTCTCTGTCTCAATCTCTGGTGATAGACTGTCCACCAATATCCATTACAAACCCACCGACACCCACAGCTATCTCGACTACAGCTCCTCACACCCCACTTCCTGTAAGGACTCCATCCCATTCTCTCAGTTCCTTCGCCTCCGTCGCATCTGTTCCGATGATGCTACATTCAAAAACAGTTCCTCTGACATGTCCTCCTTCTTCCTTAACCGAGGTTTTCCACCCACGGTCGTTGACAGGGCCCTCAACCGTGTCCGGCCCATCTCCCGCGCATCCGCCCTCACTCCTTCTCCTCCCTCCCAGAAACATGATAGGATCCCCCTTGTCCTCACTTATCACCCCACCAGCCTCCGCATTCAAAGGATCATCCTCCGCCATTTCCGCCAACTCCAGCATGATGCCACTACCAAACACATCTTCCCTTCACCCCCCTTATCGGCATTCCGTAGGGATCGCTCCCTCCGGGACACCCTGGTCCACTCCTCCATCACCCCCTACTCCTCAACCCCCTCCTATGGCACAACCCCTTGCCCATGCAAAAGATGCAACACCTGCCCCTTCACTTCCTCTCTCCTCACCGTCCAAGGACCCAAACACTCCTTTCAAGTGAAGCAGCATTTCACTTGCATTTCCCCCAACTTAGTCTACTGCATTCGTTGCTCCCAATGTGGTCTCCTCTACATTGGAGAGACCAAACGTAAACTGGGCGACCGCTTTGCAGAACACCTGCGGTCTGTCCGCAAGAATGACCCAAACCTCCCTGTCGCTTGCCATTTTAACACTCCACCCTGCTCTCTTGCCCACATGTCTGTCCTTGGCTTGCTGCATTGTTCCAGTGAAGCCCAACGCAAACTGGAGGAACAACACCTCATCTTCCGACTAGGGACTTTACAGCCTTCCGGACTGAATATTGAATTCAACAACTTTAGGTCGTGAGTCCCCTCCCCCATCCCCACCCCCTTTCTGTTTCCCCCTTCTTTTTTTTTTCCCAATAAATTATATAGATTTTCCTTTTCCCACCTATTTCCATTATATAAAAAAAAAACCCACTAGAGCTATACCTTGAGTGCCCTACCATCCATTCTTAATTAGCACATTCGTTTAGATAATATCACCAACTTTAACTTTAACACCTATGTGTTCTATTGTACTATTGTTGTTGACATCTTTTGATGATCTGCTTCTATCACTGCTTGTTTGTCGCTACAACCACACCAACCCCCTCCACCTCTCTGTCTCTCTATCTCTCCGCCCCCCACACACACACCTTAAACCAGCTTATATTTCAGCTCTTTCCTGGACTCGAACTCAAGTTCTGTCGAAGGGTCATGAGGACTCGAAACGTCAACTCTTTTCTTCTCCGCCGATGCTGCCAGACCTGCTGAGTTTTTCCAGGTAATTCTGTTTTTGCCACATTCCTGGTATTGAGTGCATGCTTACCAGAGCTCAGTTTTGCTGGGTTGATCAAGTGGTTCACATGGATGATTCCCATGTACTAAAGGCGGTAATCTATAACCAGCCTAGCACAGGACCCTGCAACATAGGACATCCCAAGCTCAAGAGACAAAGATATTCTGAAAGCCAATCTCAGAGCCTGTAAACTGGATCACAGTTCATGGAGAGAGAAAAACAACACTGGACAAGTGCAAATGGAGAAGTCTGTGATACCAAACAAACTCAACATTTGAGGAGAACAGAGTCAGGACCCTACAGGACAAGTGAGCATGCTGCAAGCCAGTGCCTTCACCCACCCTCCCAACAGTGACTGCATATGTAATATTTGCAATCAGACCTGGGAATCAAGATTTAGTTTAACATCATGTATGAAACGACACCAACCTAGAAGGTGAACAATTGGTTTCCTTAATGAACACTCATCCTTCAAATCAAGAGAGAATCCATCATTGAGGATTCATATTTTTTCCATTGTTTTATTTAAATAGCAGCAAGTGTTTTATCCTGCTGCTATACCAGGTCACTGCTTCTCCACCAGCCAATTTATGATTGGCTCATTACCACAACCTCATAACAATTCCTTCCCAACATGAGCCAGACTCACGGGGCTGAATTTTATGGCTGACACGCGGGTGGCGGAGCCCACACGTCAGTGCTTAAAATGTTGCGCGAGTGTCCCGACGTCAGCGCGCAGCATTGTGCTATTTAGGTGGGTGGATGCGCTATGCAGCGTGACGCATGCCCACCATTTATTAAAGGCCTTGTTAAGGCCCTTAACTCAGAAATTGAAGCAGATTTTGAGGCGCCCGTGTGATCTCCGCCTCGGCGCATGGGCCCAATGGGCAAGCGGGTCACTAATTTTTTAACGAACCTCATCCACGGGTGGGATATGTGGGCTCAGAGGGGTTGTTCAAGTTTTTTTCTGAAGTATTTAATGCAGAATGTGTTTTACACTTGCCTGTGTGATTGGTAGCAGTTCAGATCAATTTCCAATAGCTTTCTCTGTACTTTGAAGCTTCAGCTCAGCACACTGCAGACAGTAATCTTTATCGGGCCTGAAGCTTTCCAGAAGCCTCCATTTAGCCTGGGTATGGGTTCTGACATCTCCACTGGAGGCAGCTCCTCTGAGGAGGAAGGGAGTGATAGAATAAGGAGGAGGCCAGGACTGGACAATCAGCCTCCAGGGGAGCCACCTTTGTGAAGCCAGGCGTAGGCACAAGGCGCACAGGGCCAAGAGGTAGTCCAAGGCGGAAGGGACCGTGGAAGATGCCATTATCCTGCTGCCAGACTATACAGGCGCCGAAGCAGCTACCCCAATAGGAGTGAGGTGCAGTGCCAAAGGAGGCTTCATCTGTCAAGGGAGGCAGTCAGCTATATCTGTCAGATGATTGGCCCTGAGATCTTCCCTAATTGTGTGGGTGGACACCCCATGCCAGCGGCTCTGAAGGTCACAGTTGCCCTCCATTTCTATGCATCTGGCCTCTTCCAGGGCTCAAAACTAAAAACAAAAGACTGTGGATGCTGGAAATCCAAAACAAAAACAGAAATACCTGGAAAACCTCAGTAGGTCTGGCAGCATTGGCGGTGAAGAACAAAGTTGACGTTTCGAGTCCTCATGACCCTTCAACAGAACTAAGTAAAAATAGGAGAGGGGTGAAACCAGCTTATATTTCACCCCTTTCCTATTTTTACTTAGTTCTGTTGAAGGGTCATGAGGACGCGAAACGTCAACTTTGTTCTTCTCCGCCGATGCTGCCAGACCTGCTGAGTTTTTCCTTCCAGGGCTCGGATGGTGACCTTTGCAGTGTCTCCCAATCAGCTGTACATACTTGTGTGAAGCAAGTTACAGACACTATGTTCAGACGGGCATTGACCTTCATCCACTTCCGCTGCGACCAGGCAAGTCAGATACAGCAAGCCAGAGGCTTCGTGACCATTGCTGGCTTCTCCCCGTATCCAGGGTGCTATAGAGTGTACACATGTGGCTATCGAGGCGCCAGCAGGTGAGCCCAGTGCCTTCGTCAACAGGAATCGCTTCCACTCCATGAATGTGCAGAGAGTGTACGATCACAGGATGCAGATTCTGCAAGTTTGTGCAAGGTACCCAGGCAGCTCCCACGACACCGACATCCTCAGACACTCCCAGGTGCCGGCGCTCTTCAGTGCTCTGACTCAGCTGGATGGTTGGCTGGTGGGTGATATCCCCTCAGAAGGTGGCTCTTGATGCCTCTCCACCACCCAAGAACAGAAGCTGAGGAGCATTATAATAGGAGCCATGGCACCACAAGGGCTGTGGTGGAGAGAGCCATTGGTCTTTTCAAGATGCGTTTCTGATGCCTGGACCACTCAGGAGGCGCACTCCAGTACCCCCCAGATCATGCTAGTGGTAGGGGGATGCAGTTGATGATGAAGACCTGACGCATTGGATGAGGCTGCACATGATGGATCCAGCAGTGGCTCAGAGGATGAGGAAGCACAGGGCGATGATGAGGGGCAGCACACTGACCTGCTACTACATCAAGGAGGCAGGGACATCCGGGACACTTTTTAATCCAACGAACCTTCAGCTAGTTCCACACACATGGATCTGCAGGACCAGCATTGCCTGGCACTTCCACACGTGGCACTTAGGTGCTACATCTTCCACCTCATCAGATGCAACTAAAGGCTTAGTACAGAAACATCAATGTCTACTCAAACACTCATGATATGTCTGTGAAACATACAAATGCAGCACAAAGGAAACACCCTCAGCCATGGTCGGAAAAATGGACTTTCTTCCATCCAAAACACAAACATCGCTCAGACGTACATTAGTATTTTTTCCCTAATCTAGGGCCAACACAAAATCACCAGTGACATACCTATGGAAGGTCTGATGTGACTTATGCTTTTGTTTCCGGGTGCTATGTCTAGGTCCTGTCCCATCGCTTGGAGTGGCTTGTGAGACAGACTGCTGACTCTGCTGTTCTGTTGGCCTCAATGACCTTGGCGGGCGTCTTCTGGCCCATGGAGCCTGTGCTGGCCCCGTTTGGGAGGGAGTGGCCAGTTCCAGAACTGGCACTTCCCCAGTTGTCGCAACCTCTATGGATGCAACGGTCACTGGCAGAGGGGCGGAGGAGCTGCTGCCCTCATCTGTAGCCCCTGAGAGGAGCTCGCAGTGACGACATGAGGTCACATTGGACCTCCCTGATCATCACAGATGCATGGGCACCAAGTGGCGACATTTGATGCCCAGAACATCTCCCACACTGTGGCCATTAGCACTGTGAGGACTTGCAGTTTCAGAGCGTAACACAATCAGAAGAGTCTCAATCCAATCGAAGCCCCTCTCCATGACAGTCGCCAATCTCTGAGTGGAGGAAACCTGAAGCTCTGTCCTGAGGTTCATGCCTTTACTGACACTCTGCCTGGACTCTTCCACCACAGAGACCAACTGAAGCACACCCCCATGCAACCCTGCCAGATGCCCCCGTGCATCCTGCCGCTTGTCCTGCAGCTGCTGCATCAGTGACATCTCCAGAGGCAGATTATCACTGCCGGACTCAGCATGTGCCTGGTTCCCTGCAGTTCTCCAGCTGCTGGCGCCATTGGCGCACTCTGTCTGTGCCATCTCCTCCAGTGACTGTGAAGTGCCCTCTCCACTGTGCCCCGGGACACAGACTGATGATATATTCCCCACAGAAGTGTTTGTCGCTGTGCTGGTGCCTGGCTGGCTGAAATGATGTGCCGCAAGTTGCAAGTCTTGGCCTTCAGGTGTGTGTGTGTGTGTGGGGGGGGGGGAGGGGGAGATGGGGAGTGGGGGGGTGTGGGGGGGGGATGGGGTGTGGGGGGGGGGGGTGGGGGGGGGGGGGGGTGGGGGGGTGGGGGGGGGGTGGGGGGATGGGGGGGGGGGTGGGGGGATGGGGGGGTGGTGATGGGGGGGGGGGGGGGGTGGGGGGATGGGGGGGTGGTGATGGGGGGGGGGGTGGGGGGATGGGGGGGGGGGTGGGGGGATGGGGGGGTGGTGATGGGGGGGGGGGTGATGGGGGTGGGGGGATGGGGGTGGGGTGGGGGGGTGGGGGGGGTGGGGTGGGGCGGTGGGGGGGGGGGGGGGGGGCGGTGGGGGGGGCGGGCGGTGGGGTGGGGGCGGTGGGGTGGGGGCGGTGGGGGCGCTCCAGATATGTTGGGGGCGGCTATGCGGTGATGATGCTGAAATTAACAACAAGTACAGTGCATCAGTTAGCGTTCAGTCAGTAACACCTTTCATCTCTTTCCCCCCCAGGCTCATAAGTCACTCACCCTTCAAGAACCTAAGGAGATGAACATTGGTGGGGCGGTAAATAGTCAAGAGGAGGCCCAAACATTACATGCACATACAGACAGGCTGCTTAGATGGCCTAAGGAATGCCACATGGAATGTTATGTGAATACGTGTTCGGTTAAGCACTTGGGCAAGACTAGCAAGGTATGGGAATACATGAGTAATGGTAGGACCGTGGGAAGTCATGACAATTACAGGGACCTTCTTGGGCAGGCCTGTTAAGGTAGCAGAACAGGAACATAAGGCGTTTAACAAGGTCAAAACCAGACTTGCCTTCATAACCGAGGAATAGAATGTAGGAAAAGGGAGGTCATGTTGCAAGTGTAGAAAACACTGTTGAGGCCACATCTGCACTTCCGCGTCCAGTTGTGACCTGCGCTTCATGGGAGGGATGGCATTAGAGTGGGGAGAGTGCAGAGGTACCTGACCTGGATGCATGCTGGCCTGGAGAGTTGGAGTGATGAGGAAACATTGCATACATTTGCAACATTTTCCGTGGAGCACAGGAGATTGACAGCTCACACTATTGACCTTCATACCATTATGAGGGACATAGAACTGGTGGACACAAGACAACATTTCCCCTTGGTGCAGGGATGTCTAACGTGGTGACATTTATATAAGGTGAGGTGCTGAGCACCTCTTGGATGGAGTAATGTGGGACCCACTGGCTGAAAGGGTGGTGGAGATACAAACCCTCCTAAGATGCAATAAGTCTTTGGATGTGCAGCAGCGATGCCATGACATGTTAGGCCATGGGGATAGTGGTCAGAATTGGGATAAGGTGACTTTGGAAGGTGCTAGAGACGCGCACCCTCAAGGGGCTGAGGGACCTTTGGTGTATGACCTGCATGTCTGACTGTATCAGACTGTGAATGAGCAGTGCTGCAGCATTAACGATTGCAGCAACCATCAGTGCTTTGGTTGGTGGTGAGACAGAGTGGATGGGACTGTGGCCCTCAAATACTTGGCCACTGCACCCCAGCCTCGCCAACACCTGCCGCCCTGGCTGCCTGCCTCCTCCCCAGCTCCATGGCCTGCTCCTCATAGGTGGTGAGGCGCTGCAGCATGGTGTGCCCACCACCAGTCCACTGGCGCACCCTCACATTGTTCTGTTTTTGCCTGCTGAACAGAGAAGAGCATTTATTGGGGTTGATCACTCATGTACTCTGCACTTTTAATGCAAATTCCATTGTTCCTTCTGTCTTTGGAACTTTACCTTTCTCATAGTATTAGCACCATGAAAAGATTTATATTATCAGTAACCTTTGGGAAAAATAAACACACTTCTTAGCTTAGCTTCTCTGGCTAGGTATAACACCCTACCATCTCTCTGAAATTCAAACTACCCTGATTCATCTAAAAATGCAAATTCCCCTCACCTCACATTCTAAAACTTCAGCCATGTTTACCTATTTAGCATTTCAAATCTAGCTTCTTTTCATGAATTAAAGCCTCCAGACCAGCTGTCTCCAATTCAATTAAATCCCACATCCACAAATTATTCAAACCCCATTTATTTTACAATAAATTTCAATAATATTATGAGAATTATTATACTTTTGTAACAGTGTCAGTTTTCCCCTATGATTTAATCTTTGTGCTGAAGTGGTTTCTGAATGACTTAGTTTATTTTCACAGTTCCATGAGCATCGCAAAAACTTTCCAATGTTATGATAGCACTCAGGAATTCTGTACATAGTGGATACTGGGTGAGGGGGTATTGGGGGTTGGGTAAGTGAGCATGGGTATGGATGGGGCTATGTAGGGTATGAGGGGTTCATCGAAGGTGAGGGCTGTGATGCTTGCGCTCAGCTACTGACCTGTGCAGATTTCCCAGGGAACCAAGGCAGGCTTTCTAACCTGCCCTTCTTGGATTCTGTCCTCTCCATTTCTGCCTCCATGTTGCCTCAGGAAGTGGTAGCCCTGACTCCAGCCCACCCCGACAACTTCACAACGGAAATATGGTGGGACGGGAGAAGGGATTATGAGGTCAGGAAATGGCCTGACTCATGATTTCTGCCTTGAAGATGAAAATCCAGGCCCAAGAGTCTATTTGTTGTAGATGTTACCCAAAGGATAATAGTTTGTTCAATGTCAAGTAGTTGCTAAGTTGTTTAGTAGTTGTATTATTGTACTGGTTGATTACTGGTTTTTGTTTGTATGTGAAAATATAAAACCATTTCACTAATTCAGTGTAGTTTACAGCCTTTTTATATGCTGGTCACTAACATTGTTTCTTCTGTTGCTTGTTCATGATGAAACTAAAATACAATTACCCACTGTAAATTGGCAAGTACATATGGAGATTTGTTTTTCTGTGTGATTGAACTTGAGTCATCTAAACTTCAGATTTCAAATGGAAAGTATTGTGAATGCATAACCAACTAACAAAAATTATTAATCTCTATCCAGACATTCAATGACTAAGGAATTACAAACATTTTTCTAGTGCATAGCCCTAAGCATTCACAAATTTCATTGTTGCAGTGAAACAATTTTAAATACTTTGCAACCTTATAAAATGGTATTTAGTCACAATATCTGTTATATCTGCAAGAAGATCAAGATTATTTTGCAGTTTATCTTAAGTATTTTTCTGAAGTATTTTTATATTTTGGAATTTGCTCAATCTTAGTCAGTGGAACAACTATTATGTATGTTATGTAACGCATTAGATTAATGTGGTAGTAATAGTGAACATTCAGATCAAGATGGCATAATTGAGATACCTGCAGTTAGATTTCATTCTTAATCTTTAGTTTAGGATGAAGTTTATTATGCAATTCCCTTGACTTGCCTTCCAGGTTCATTCTATGCTACTTAATTGTATGCTTGTTAAGTGTATAATGTTACAGAAATCTATGCTTTGTAATTTTGCAGTCAGTATGCTAAGCAATCCTGTTGTAAAGTAGAGGAGTGCATCATAGTTGTAATAGTAGATTTTAAAAAATTTTATCTGAAGCTCCTGATGCCAAAAAAGTTGATTTTGTACCTAAACCTCGGATAGGTGAGAGAAGTGTTTCTAAGCTACTGTTTTTCTAATGGATTCAACAAATTAAATTTATAACTTTAACATACTACGACAGCTCAAGTCACTTTGCTCAGGGAAAAACTTCAAGTGGTGATGACCAAAGGTATGGTTGAAAAGAGAAGTTTTCAAGTTGAAGAGGAAGTTGGAAACGTAGAGGATTTAAAAGGGTGAATTCCAAAGAATAAGGCCAGGACAGCTGACAGGTCAGCAACTATAATTGAGTGGAGGAAGGTGGAAATACACAAAAAGCCAGAGTTGAAAGAACAGAAGGTGCAAGCTGGAACATAAGGCTGAAGGAGATTGCAGAGTGGGTAGCATGAGTTGAAACTGGTAGTTCTTGTAAACAAGAGGAGGATTTTTAAGTTAATGCATTGGAGGTTACGAGGAGGCAGTGTTGGACATGGTTACTTGATGTGCAGGATAATATGTAAACGAGGGAGTTTAAGGAGAGTTGGAGTCTTCATTTTTGGGGCTGATGGTGAGGTCTTTGTTGAATTTGAGTCTGGAGGAAAGATAAACAATCCTGGAAGCAAAGTAGAAGTGGACAAAGGAAAGACTTATATTTTACATAATGTGTTTCACAACAACTGGGCATCTCAGTCGAGCCAATGAAGCCCTTTCTGAAATGTAAAAAAAATGTCTCAAGGGAAAAAAGCAAGAGCTTGCCTTTATATAATACATTTCACACTTTCAGGATATCAAAGCCCTTTCCAATCAATTAAGTATCTGCCTGTAATGTGCACAGCAAGCTCCCACAAACAGCTATGAAATAAATAACCAGATCACCTATTTTAAGTGTTGGTTGAGGGATAACTGCTGGCTGTGACTGTGGGAAAACTTTATTGCTCTATGGAATCTATTAATAACCACCTGAGATGATAGTTGGGCCTTGGTCAATGTTTCATTTGAAAGATGAAACACACAACCAATGTTCCTACCAAACAGAGTGATTATACAGCAATCTTTATTGTACTGGAGTAAACAGGCAGTGCATGAAATATAAAAACTAGAGAAAACATTGCATCTAGCAGCACTTCCGCAGTACTTGAACCAACAACCCTCTGTCTCGGCGGTCAGTGCTACCATTGAGTCAATGCTGACACCTGGTGGGTCAATTGCCCCAGCTAAAATAAAACTAGTAGAACAATTGTATTCTCATACAACAACTGTGCTATTAGAATGCTGAATGATATTGCATGCATGTCCCACATATAAACAGAATGCACATAATTCGTTTGCAATTTGAGCATTTCTGAATTATTGGTATCCTGACTCAATTAACTTGAGTATTCAACATTTTTAGTTCTGTATACAATGCTGGAAAGTAAATTGAAAATGGTAACTAAATCACAGGAGTTAATCATAATTTCAGGCTTTTGGTTGGGGTATATTTATCATGATTATTGTCCCCATGATCATTGTCCCCATTTATTTTTCTGGTGGCAGCAGTTGGTGATGATTCTGCTATTCTCCTTTGCACCTCCCATATTTTCGTTTCTTTACCTGTTACTTTACTATCTATTTATGCCTTGCTCCATCCATTTAATGGATGGATCATCATTTAATCTCTTCTGCCGTCCGTGCTATCGTAGGCACTCCCTTTTATTCTTCCCCACTTCTGTTTGCAGCTTTGCTTTCCAATTCAAAAAAAAAGAGCTCAGCTTCTGACCCCATATCGACTCCAGCACAATTTCACCTGATTTCACGTGTCTCCATACGTACCTCAACCCTTCTGTTGTTGAAACCCTCATCCATGCTTTTCTTTCCTCCAGATTTGACTGTTCCAATGCTTTCCAAGTCCGTCTCCCATCTTCCACCACTCCCCACCCCAGCACTAACACTAAGCTTGTCCAAAACTCTGCTGTTCCATTTCCTAACACACCAAGTCCCATTCACCCATCACCCCTAACCTGCTGACTTACATTGGTTCCCAGACCATCAGTGCCTTGATTTTAAAATTCTCACCCTTGTGTTCAAATCCCCCCCTGATCTCCCTCTTCCCTAACTCTGCATGCAACATTCCTCAAATTCTGGCCTCTTGAGCACCTCCCACTTCCTTTGCCTACTATTGTGCCTTCGATCATCTAGTCTGCCAACTCTGGAATTCTCTTCCCAAACCTCTTTATCTCTCTATCCCTTTCACCCTTTAAGACACAACTTAGAACCTACCAATTTGACCAAGCATTTGGTCACCTAACCTAATGTCTGCTGCTTTTGCTCAGTGTCAGTTTGTCTCATCACTTTATTAAAGTGCTGCGGATGTTTTATTATATTAAAAGCACTATATGGAGCTATTGGGCTAACAGACCACTATATGTACATCTGTTTGCTTCATGCACCTCTAAGATCTAACACTTGTCATAGAGTCATAGAGGTCCATAGCATAGAAAAAGGCCCTTCAGCCCATCGAGTTTACGCCAGTCAAACAAGTACCTAACTATTCTAATCTCATTTTCCAGCACTAGGCCCATAGCCTTGTATGCCATGGCATTGAAAGTGCACATCCAAATACTTCTTAAATGTTATGAGGGTTTCTGCATCTACCACCCTTTCAGGCAGTGAGCTCCAGATTCCCCCCGCCCTCTGGGTGAGAAAATTCTTCCTCACATCCACTCTAAACCTCCTGCCCCTTACCATAAATCTATGCCCCCTGGTTATTGATCCCTCCATCAAGGGGAAAAGTTCCTTCCTCGTCTACCCTATCTATGCCCCTCATAATTTTATACACCTCAATAATGTCCCCCCTCAATCTCCTTTGCCCCAAGGAAAATCACCCCTGTCTATCCAATAGCTCCTCATAACTATAACTCTCCAGTTCAAAGCAACATCTTGGTAAATCTTCTCTGCACTCTCTCTAGTGCAATCACATCCTTCCTATAATGCGGATTCCAGAACTGCACGCAATACTCTAGCTGTGGCCTAACCAGCGTTTTATACAGTTCCAGCATAACCTCCGTGCTCTTATTTTCTGTGCCTCGGCTAATAAAGGCAAGTATCCCATATGCCTTCTTAACCACCTTATCTAACTGTCCCAAAACCTTAAGGGACCGGTGGACATGCACACCAAGGTCCCGCTGATCCTCGGTACTTCCCAGGGTCTTACCGTTAATCGTGTATTCCCGTGCCTTGTTTGTCCTGCCCAAGTGCATCACCTCTCACTTATCCAGATTAAATTCCATTTGCCACTGATCAGCCCATCTGACCAGCCCATCTATATCCTCCTGTAATTTAAGGTTATCCTCCTCACTATTTACCACCCCACCAATTTGGTGGCTTTTGGGGGAGGATAATTTCCCTGAAACCATGGCGGCCCCCCCACCCTCGTAATCCAATTTATGTATTAAATTTCCATTTTAAGCAGTCCATGCTGCTGTGCTGACTTGAACCTTCAGCCCCCCTTGGTCCAGTTAGACCCTTCTAGAGATTGGTGTGTATTATTAAGGGTAAGAGGAATGTGGTGTAAAGATAAGTTAATTTTATATCTTTTGAAGATTTCCATGATGGCCAAGAGAAGTAGGGAATGCTCCTATGGAAGTCACAGGGAATCTTTGGGCTTCACATTTTTGGGTTTCTTGTGATCGTTTTGGACTTCCTTACTTTTTGCATGGTGCTATTCCTGTGGGTCCCTAGTAGTAACCTTCTGCCCTGCTCACTTGCTGGCACCACATCATTATCAGGTTTTGATGGGAGTCCAGCCTAACAGTTATATGAAGTCTGAGACTTAAAATAGCCACTTTCCTTTTAAAAGATCTTATGGGTTCTGTTTCCACCACAGTTTTTGATGGGTAATTCCATGTCCAAACAACTCTCTGCATATAAAGTTCACTTAACTTTTCCCTTTTATTATTTAAATGGTATTAAAATTTTTGCCCACCAGCTGCAGACTAACTGAACAGGTTTTCCTGATTTAATTTATAAAAATCTGTCACAATTTTGAGCAACTCTATCAATTCCACTCTTAACGTTTTCTTTGTTCTAATGAAAAAAGCTCCTACTCTTCCCTCATAAATGAAGCCTCTCCTCTTGTATCATCTTAGTGAGTCTGTTATTCACCCTCTCCATGGCCTTGACATCCTTCCTAAAGTAAAATGCCCAAAACTGGACTTGTTTCTATGAGATAATTGTGATTTTCCAGTCAATGCTTTCCACAACAATGTGAATGGGTTATGAATTTAAAGGGGTGGATAATTTTAGATGAAAATCCATTGTCCACCAATCTACCTCTACACTCCAGTCTTTCAGGTCCGTCAGTACTTGCTGTGGACACTTTCTTACCAGTAATCATTTGGACGCTACTTGTGTAAACAGGAGAACTTGTCATTCACGGAGCCCGCATATTGTACATGAGTTGATGGCATTGTTGCCTATAACTGACATTGGTATGCATTAAAGCATATATGAAAAATTTAAACAATTTGTCTTTTGTAGGTGATTTACCCATGGAAATGGTATAATTTGGGCAAATTAGCTACAACTGATTGCACAGATTTGAGCACCAAGTCTGGATTACTCAACAGGAATACAAACTGGCTTAAGATAAATTTATAGAATTGGGATTTGGTAATGCACAGCATTGTTTCACAAAGGTATTCTTCTTGGCTATTTTATCTTAGGTTTTAGGACATCAATATTTTTAATATTTAAGATTTTAAATGACATCATCTTTCTTAACTTGAGGGAATGTCTGTGATGTTAAATTCCAGTTGCGTTACATCACATCATTAAAACTAAATAGAAGAATTGTTCGACATTTTTGAAACTTTATAAAGTTTTCTGACATTGTGATGAATCAAATAATTGAATAGATTGCATTTAAATTATACTTCAATCATGAACTCATTGCAGCCATACCTCATCTCTCAAAACTGTTAATATTCTATTGGTAAAATATACTAATAAATTTTAGCTTTTTTGTTATTAAATTTAATTTAGTGATTTCATAATTGTACAGTATTCATATTATACAATGGTGCTTTATGTATGATAGTGAAAGTTTCAATGAATTTGAAGCACCAAGATCATGGATGTAAACTATTCATGGCCTTCAGCGTTAATGCTGAATGCATTAATGCTCAGATAGCATCTTCTATTTATTGGTGTTATTTTTGGACAGATTCTACAGTAAGGAAAGTTATATTTCTAGAATATATTATGTGATGAAATTATAAATAATTACACTTAGTTGTGATATTTAGGCAGGCCGAAACAAGTGGGGCATTGAGACTAGAGCAGGTGAGATGGGGATGGGCTTGTTGTGACTGACAATGACTTTAGCCAGACTGGAGTATTCTGTTGCAGCCCATTTTTTTTTTGAGGCTTCTCTTTAAGATCCATGATGATTATAATAAAGACAGTCCTTATTAGTTGTAGCATGTCATCATTCCAAATGTACAACTTTGGTGTATTGTAAAAAATAAGTCCTAGTTGGCTGAACTTTTTATAGTTTACAGTATATACTTAATTGAATCGTGCTCTGGAAACAATAGTTTTTGATTAGAACTTGTCTAAAAACAAAGGGGAATAATTGCAACTTTTGATCAATCTTTGGCAAATTTATTTTAATATTTAATCCTGTTGGTTGAGTGATATTGGTACTGGGTGAAGTTATTTGATCTTAATTACACTTTTGCATTATGATATTTTTAAAAATGTGTAATGCTGTTATATTAATTTTGTCTAGTTTAATACAAATGTGTGCCATGTATGGAATTAGTATTTTAAAATTGTAACAATTGTGGTTAAATCTCGTTTTTATCATTAGCGCATCAATTTTATTACTTGTGGAATAGTTCAGTTTTACTTTATGATACAAGTTGCAAAACCTATTTGAGGAAAACAGATTTGTGACTTTAACATCTTATGACAAGCACATTATTCTGTGGAAAGAGCATCCAGCTTGGGGCTTGGGGCATATGGTGCTACCTTCTGCTAACATAGCTCCAGAACAAGTCTCAACACTCATCTAGGGTCATGTACAGGCTCAGGTTTGTTCCTGAAATCTGATTTTAGTGTTTGTATCCATCTATATGTATCTCTCAAAATTCAAAAGTCAAACTTAGACAATTGCTATAGTGGATAAGTGTCTGATTGCTTTTTAACATATTTTAATTAATGGTGGTTTATACTTAATTTGTAAATCCCTATAAAAATTTTTATACTATAATATCTGTATAAAATATACTATTCATAATAAAGGGATCTACAGTATTGGTTAGGAGCCAGCGAGGTATCTTTTTCTTTACTGGTTTTTGATCTAAACTGTCACTTTTCAGCAAACAGTAGCACAGATGGTAGAGTTTTGAGAGCTCATCAGAGCCCAGACACCTCGGGGACAGCTGTTGCTGATAGACTTCTCCTACATGAGTTAGGTCAAGAGGAGTCAAACCTGTTACAACACCTGTTTTTTACATATGCAAATCTGTTGTTTTGCCATTTCATTAAACAAGGAAAGGCGGCAGTCTCTTGTGGTTGCAAATGAGCCTGGAACGCAGCCCATTTGGAAAGGAATCTAGCAAAAAAAGACAACTGTGATTTTAGTACTATGGTTACAAGATGTTGCCTCTGTTGTGGGCATTGTTTCTGCAAGATTGCCTGCAATGTTTTATGAGCGAGCAAGTGTTTGCGGGGGGAGGGGGGGTGGCGGTGGCAGTGAGGCAGCATTTGTATTTGGAGGCAAGGAAAAGGGAAGGTGTTTGCTGTCATTGACTGTAGGGTAATTCTGAAATCTGACATGCCTAGAAGCTAATGGCTGCCATGTGGGGCTGCCACACACTGTATACCTCAGTTTCATCATCTGCTGAGCCTGCAGCATGATTTCCAAGCGCTCAAGCCTGCAACATGTCTACTTGGGTTTGGAGCTGATTGATCCACATTACATTACATGCTCAAGGGATGTTACACAGTAAGACATGAGTGATTAAAACATTTTTTTAAAAAGAATTGTACAGGTATATTTAAAGTATTTGCTGCATTGAACAAGATTATTTTAAACTGTCTATTTGTCTTGGGTGTTTTGGAGAACATTTTAAACCTTAAAACAAAATGTATTGACAAGCAAAATCTCCGGTTAAATGTATTGAAACAAATGTTTTGTCACATGAATTTAGAACAAATGAATTAACAGTATATGGAAAATATTTAAGAAATTCATTTTAAACAATGCCAAAAGTGTGGGTGCCTGCCCAGCAGCATTAATAAAATTCAATTGCTCAGTTTTCTGTTTTACTTCAAGAAAAGGGTCATTTCAAATAAGGGAGGTGGCAAGTGGGATTGTTTTTAGCAGACTGACTGGAGGTGTTATCTTATAAAGCCATAGATTGCTCTTGGAAGAATCAAAACATGAAATAAAGAAACAAATGTTGTAAGCTGTCAGCATAAATTAAGTTATGCACTGTGAAATTGCTGCTAATTTTTTTTTTGTTCACTAGAGATGGTAAGACTATAAATACTGTGTGATAAAGATGAAAATAATATCAACCAAGCTGTTGATTGTGATAATGATTGTGATCTATAGGTTGCTAACAGGCTTGCCTTGTTCGATCAAGTGTCCACTTAGCAGTGACCAGCAGCTAAAGTCCCTTGGAGGCCTTTCGAAGCAACTTGTTGAACCCTTTTCTGACCTTCTGACCTTGCCAAATGACTTGCTGTGCTTTGACAGCTTGGATTGTCTGAAGGGAAATCTTTTTCTTTTGTTTGAAGGAGACACATTAACTCTTGATGCACTGAGGAGTTGCCCACCCACTTTTTTCCTCCCCTCCTTCCTGGTTGGCACATGGATCCTGCTGAGTGTCTGCAATGTGTTAATCTCATCAGTTCTCATAGGCATTTCCTTTCCAAGGCAAATCTGATTTGTAGACATTTCTTTTCATAGCAGTATTAAATACCAAACTCTCCATGATGGGGAAGTTCATTAGAGACATGTCTTTGATGACAGTGCTTTGGTTTCAAATACCTTGAAGAAGCTTAAGAAGCCATTGTACTGTAAGCCCTCCTTGATGTCCCTTATTTAGATCTGCATAGTAAATCAAGGAAGGTAAATAACAAGGCAGCAGATGGAAGCAAAGAGATAAGGAAGAATTGTATTTGTATTTTGTTATGATGTTGACAGCTGCTAAAATTCACTAATCTAGTTAAACTGATATGCATTTCAAAGAAATCTAATTTAGCCTCAACTTGAAGGTATTGAGGATAAAGTTCTTTTTATTCCTCCTTTTTATTATGTTCTTTGCTAATTTATCTACTCCAGATTTAACCTCGCACGCATAAAGCTGTATGCTTGTTGCAAGGGTCTTAAAATGGTCTGAAACAGTTATGTCTAGACGATGAATTGAGGATAATTGCATATCCTGCAGTGAATAGGGTAAGTTTAAAGAATATCTTTGTTCAACAGAATTGCAAAATTGATACAGATAAGGCACTTTCCCCCCTTTTTAAAAAGTGGTTGCCTATTTCCCACCACATCATCTCTGTGCAAAAGGACTATTATTTAAGAGATAACAAAATTATTGGATAAAATAATCAGACTTGGTAGCATTGTATTTCCTTTCATCCACAAGACCTCTTGGTTTGGTATTCTGTTGAATCTTTTTTGTGAATAAAAAGCCAATGAGTGGTTCTTTCAGTGTTCTTATTCAAAGAGACAGTGTTCAGACAGCCTTATGGCTTGCCAGCTGCCATCACTTGACATCCTTTAAAAATGAGATGGTTCTGTATCAAGGTTGATAAAACATATTGTTATGGCACTCTGCAGAGTTTTGGATGAATGCCATTTTCATTTTTAATTTAATACAATTTTTAAATAACCCAGCAAAATTTAAAATAATTTAATGTACTGGATCTGTGTTTTAATAAAGTAATAATAGTCTATTATGACAATTATTTTTTTCGGAAGCAAGCAACATATAGTGGTCATTTTTTTTACTTTAAGGAAACATGGTGAAATTCAAGTTAGATACACATAAAAGCAATCTCCCATGGGAATATGTAGTATAATTGCTTATTGGAGTACGGATATGTGTTAGGGATACTTTAATATTTGAAGTGTAGCAGTATTAAGTAACATAGCAATATAGCACTTGACCTTGAAATGCTATCTGTATAACCAAAAGTATGCTAGAATAATACATGTTTCTTTCAATAAGGGACACCAAGGAGGGCTTGGAGAAATCTACTATTATAATTAAAACCCAAGTCCAACAGTTGTTTTAAATCAAGTTCCATAAATGCAACAAAAATAGGATTTATAATTGGAAAAAAACCCACAAAACTGCAAAGGCTGAGTTTCTAAAAACAATTAGAATATTAGAACAGTAAATGACTCCACAATATTTGACTACATCTATATGTTAAAAGATGCATGATAAAAAGATATTTTGATTTTTTTCCCATCCCTTTAGCCATATGATGATGGGTTCACATTGTTGCCTCTGGTTCTCCCCAAGAATCTATCCTTGACTCCTGTTTCTCATCTGCATGCTGCCCCTTGGTGGCATCACCCAAAAACACAGCATTAGTTTTTATATGTATGCTGATGACACCCAACTTTGCCTCACCACCAGCTCTCGTGACTCCTCTGTTGTTGCTAAATTATCAAACTGCTTTTCTGACACCTAGTACTGTTGAGCAGAAATTTCTTCCAGTTAAATATGGGGAAGATGAAGCCATTGTCTTCAGTCCGCACTGACCTCTGTTCCCTCGCTACAGGTTTCATCCCTCTCTGGCTACTATTTGAGGCTGAACCAGACTCTTTACAACCTTGGTGTCATATTTAACCCTGAACTTCCAGCCATATATCCATGCCATCACTAAGACAATTATTTCCAACTCTGTAACACCCCTAACTCCATGACTGCCTCTTCATTTGCAGCTGAAACCCGCATTCTTGCTTTTTTGTTGCCTCTAGTCTCGACTATTCCAGTGCAGTCCTGGCCACCCTCCCACTTTTGAAAACTCGAGGTCCTCCAAAACTCTGCTGCCCATGTTCTTATTCACACCAAGTTATGTTTACCCATCTATTAATCTGTTTTGGCTCCTGGTTAAGCTACACCTCTATATTAAAGAAACTAATTCTTATTTTCAAATCTATCCATTGTCTCCCCCGCCATACTCCCTCCCCCCACCCCCCCAACCCATTTCTGGAGATTCCTTTCTAAATCCCTCTACCGGTCTTTAAAATGCTTCTTAAAATCTAGTTTTTTGACTAAGCTTCTGGCCATCTGCCGTAGTATTGCGTTATGTGGCTCTGTGACAAATTTAGCTTTACAATGCTCCTGTGAAGCAACTTGGGACAATTTTTGCATTAAAGGTGTTAGTTAAATACATAACAAAAACAGAATTACCTGGAAAAACTCAGCAGGTCTGGCAGCATTGGCGGAGAAGAAAAGAGTTGACGTTTCGAGTCCTCATGACCCTTCAATGAGGACTCGAAACGTCAACTCTTTTCTTCTCCGCCAATGCTGCCAGACCTGCTGAGTTTTTCCAGATAATTCAGTTTTTGTTTCGGATTTCCAGCATCCGCAGTTTTTTTTGTTTTTATTTAGATAAATACATGTTGTTTTGATGTTATAAAGCTGCACTGTGTGTCTGGCAGTGATGGAAGACCTTCGATACCTCTTTGTCCTTTAGTCTGTGACTTCTTTTGGTTATCTCCACCTATCACTGGCCCTCTATCCAGCTCTACTTGTCCCACGCCCCCTTAAACCAGCTTATATTTCACCTCTGATTAAAGCAAAAAACTGCGGATGCTGGAAATCCAAAACAAAAACAAAAACAGAAATACCTGGAAAAACTCAGCAGGTCTGGCAGCATCAGTGGAGAAAAGCACAGTAGACATTTTGAGTCCTCATGACCTTCAACTGAAGGGTCACGAGGACTCGAAACGTCAACTGTCCTGCTGAGTTTTTCCAGGTATTTCTGTTTTTGTTTTTGTTTCGTATTTCACCTCTCTTCTATTTTTACATAGTTCTGTTGAAGTGTCATTCAGACTCGAAACGTTAGCTGTGCTCCTCTCCGCAGATGCTGCCAGACCTGCTGAGTTTTTCCAGGTATTTTTGTTTTTGTTATGGAAGACTAGTCAATGTTTTGTAAAAGAGAAAGCAATGGCAAATCTTGTCTCTAACTACCATTTAGCCATGCAAGTGAAACTCCAGGTAAAGGGTCAGATATGCCAAGGGCATGATTTTATGAAGATATTAGTTTTCTATGAAGTTTATATTCCATTCATTGAGAGAATGAGATCATAGCTTTCAATGGTGCATCCATCACTAATAGAGGAAAAGCTATTTGGCAAAAAAAACTGTTAAACATCTCCTTTTTGCTGAAGATCACCATTGGATCCTATATTCAAGTCCTTATTGTCCTGTGGATTGGAATCTGGTTTAATTTCAAAACAGTTCTTTCTCTTTACTATTCTGTTTTGCTGTTATCTACCATCAACAGTTGTAATTTTGAGTAGCTAATCTGCCCCTAGCCCTTTGCCAGTGGCACTGTAGAACTAGTCCACAGGAGGTAAAAATGAAAAACTGCGGATGCTGGAAATCCAAAACAAAAACAGAATTACTTGGAAAAACTCAGCAGGTCTGGCAGCATCGGCGGAGAAGAAAAGAGTTGACGTTTCGAGTCCTCATGACCCTTCGACAGAACTAGGTGAATCCAAGAAGGGGTGAAATATAAGCTGGTTTAAGGTAGGGGTGGGGGGGGGGGGGGTGTGGATTGGGTGAGGGGAGAGAAGTGGGGGTGGTGTGGTTGTAGGGACAAACAAGCAGTGATAGAAGCAGATCATCAAAAGATGTCACAGACAACAGAACAAAACACATAGGTGTCGAAGTTGGTGATATTATCTAAACGAATGTGCTAATAAAGAATGGATGGTAGGGCACTCAAGGTATAGCTCTAGTGGGGGTGGGGGGAGCATAAAAGATTTAAAAATATTTAAAAATAATGGAAATAGGTGGGGAAAAAAAATCTGTATAATTTATTGGAAAAAAACAAAAGAAAGGGGGAAGAAACAGAAAGGGGGTGGGGATGGAGGAAGGAGGTCAAGACCTAAAGTTGTTGAATTCAATATTCAGTCCGGAAGCCTGTGAAGTGCCTAGTCGGAAAATGAGGTGTTGTTCCTCCAGTTTGCGTTGGGCTTCACTGGAACAATGCAGCAAGCCAAGGACAGACATGTGGGCAAGAGAGCAGGGTGGATTGTTGAAATGGCAAGCGACAGGGAGGTTTGGGTCATTCTTGCGGACAGACCGCAGGTGTTCTGCAAAGCGGTCGCCCAGTTTACATTTGGTCTCTCCAATGTAGAGGAGAGCACATTGGGAGCAACGAATGCAGTAGACTAAGTTGGGGGAAATGCAAGTGAAATGTTGCTTCACTTGAAAGGAGTGTTTGGGCCCTTGGACGGTGAGGAGAGAGGAAGTGAAGGGGCAGGTGTTACATCTTTTGCGTGGGCCTGGGGTGGTGCCATAGGTGGGGGTTGAGGAGTAGGGGGTGATGGAGGAGTGGACCAGGGTGTCCCGGAGGGAACGATCCCTACGGAATGCCGACATTGGGGGTGAAGGGAAGATGTGTTTGGTGGTGGCATCATGCTGGAGTTGGCGGAAATGACGGAGGATGATCCTTTGAATGCGGAGGCTGGTGGGGTGATAAGTGAGGACAAGGCGGACCCTATCATGGTTCTGGGAGGGAGAAGGCGTGAGGGCGGATGCGCGGGAGATGGGCCGGACACGGTTGAGGGCCCTGTCAATGACCGTGGGTGGAAAACCTTGGTTAAGGAAGAAGGAGGACATGTCAGAGGAACTGTTTTTGAAGGTAGCATCATCGGAACAGATGCGACGGAGTTGAAGGAACTGAGAGAATGGGATGGAATCCTTACAGGAAGCAGGGTGTGAGGAGCTGTAGTCAAGGTAGCTGTGGGAGTCGGTAGGCTTGTAATGGATATTGGTGGACAGTCTATCACCAGAGATAGAGACAGCGAGGTCAAGGAAGGGAAGGGAAGTGTCAGAGATGGACCATGTGAAAATGATGGAGGGGTGGAGATTGGAAGCAAAATTAATAAATTTTTCCAAGTCCCGACGAGAGCATGAAGCAGCACCGAAGTAATCATCGATGTACCAGAGAAAGAGTTGTGGAAGGGGGCCAGAGTAGGACTGGAACAAGGAATGTTCCACATACCCCATAAAGAGACAGGCATAGCTGGGGCCCATGCAGGTACCCATAGCCACAACTTTTATTTGGAGGAAGTGAGAGGAGTTGAAGGAGAAATTGTTCAGTGAGAGAACAAGTTCAGCCAGACGGAGGAGAGTAGCGGTGGATGGGGATTGTTCGGGCCTCTGTTCGAGGAAGAAGCTAAGGGCCCTGAGACCATCCTGGTGGGGGATGGAAGTGTAGAGGGATTGGACATCCATGGTGAAGAGGAAGCGGTTGGGGCCAGGGAACTGGAAATTGTTGATGTGACTCAAGGTGTCAGAGGAATCACGGATGTAGGTGGGAAGGGACTAGACAAGGAGAGAGAGAAGGGGGTCAAGATAACGAGAAATGAGTTCTGTGGGACAGGAGCAAGCTGACACGATCGGTCTACCGGGACAGTTCTGTTTGTGGATTTTGGGTAGGAGGTAGTCTACAGGAGGTTAGTGTTCTAAACTTTCCACCCTTCTGCTTTGTGCCTTCCCACAAAAGAGTGGGTAAAAGTGGAAACACAACAGATGAATGAGTTTAGACACCCTACTAAGTGACATTACTCATTGGGATTTAAAGTAAAATTGTTGCCAATTTGAGAAAAGCTCAAATAGGATTATATGCAGAGATTGCCTCTGACTTCATTGCCTGAGTAGGGGGAAAGTCAACTTATCATCACCTTTTTGCAAGTAAAATGCAGGTGGGCCTGAAACTCGCTGAACAACCTACACTTTTTAAATAGATGTCAAGATCTTTATGCTTTATCAATCCTGGCCTCTTGTGCATCCCTAACTTGCATCGCTCTGCCATTTATAGCCATGCTTTCAGGTACCTTGCCCTTAGCTCTGGAATTCCATCCCTAAACTTTTACATCTCTCTTCATTATAAGATGGTCCTTAAAATCTCTCTCTATGATCAAGCTTTCAGTCAGCTCTCCTAATATCTCCTTGCACTGCTTTGTGTCAAATGTTGCTTGATAACACTCCTGTGAAGTGTCTCGGGATGTTTTCAGGTGCTATATAAATGCAAGTTCTTGTTTGGCAGCAGTAGTTTGGAGCTTTCTAAGAGGTTTCTGCCTATAGTAAATTTTAGTTTATGGTTTGATCCCTAGAGTATACCTGCATTTGTTTCTCTACCTCTCACTGCTGCCAACCAGGGTTCATCCATGAGACAAATCCAATGTTCCATCCACAGTTCCGTCAAATTCTGGGTTATTGAGAAAGAGGGGGAACCTATTCAAGATACACAGTGGAATTGGTAAACAAAAACAGATTACCTCCCCATATTTGTAGTGGTTTTTATTCAAATTGTTTTAGTAACCTGAAATGGGATTCAGGTGATGAGAGGGGTGGGACCAATATCAAACCCCTCAACCTTGACAGGATGAAGCCCAGTTGATTTTTGACTCCTGACCTACATTTGAATGCATCCGATCAGCTGTTCACCCAAAACAGGTGGCAACTGGCCAGCGGGTCAGAGTGGAAATTTGGTGGCAGGGACCCTGCTGGTCAGCAGAAAAGTTAGGCTCGCCAGCAAGCCACAGAGGGAGTTTTGGGGAGGAAGGAATGGAACCTGAAGCAGGGGAAACCTAAACTTCTATTGTAGCACATCTGGAGGAGCACCCTGCTTCTCCTGGCCCCAGAAAATATGCATACTTTATGGCCTTTTCTGGTCATGGATCATCTTCCTGTTGCCTTCACTGGGCAGGAAGGCCACAATGGGGGTACAAAAGAAAACTAGGTTTTTTCCCCAACTAATTTGGATTATGCTGTGATGTTTCAAAAATAAAGACAATTACAAGTAATAAATGGAAAACCTGAAATCCTTCAGAAATTTCTAACTTTGTCATGAAGAGATAGTAGCTGAAGATTTCATCAAAAACATTAACAATTGTAGATTATTTGTATCTGTCCTATTTTAGAAGAAACAGTGAGTAAATTGTAATTTTCTGTCTTTTGTCTTATCCTTATAGGCATATTGCCTTGGGCATTGTTGTTCTCATTGATAAGAACTAACATGATACTTAGAAATAAAAAAAATATCATTCTGGGACTTAGGATGAATAAGGGCGTCAATGAAAGGTACACCTTAAAAATTAAGACATTTACCTTTAAGGCAAGTAATTTGCTCTACATCATATAATTCATCATCCCTGTCCTCACTGACTTAAATTAACTCCCAGGCAGAATTTAACCCAGGTGATGTGGGTCTTGCTTGCTGGCTGTAGAGCCATCGAGAACCCCACGTTGCCCCCTTTGGAAAGGCCTGCTGTATTAACTGCCAATAAAGCACATAAATGACCAGCAGTGGGCCTTCCCTGGGATCAAGGACCCCAGAGACGGAAATCCTGCCCCCCAGAGCAGCAAGCCAATCAGAGCCCAGCAGCTCTTCATTGCAGCAATTGACACTGGGAGTGATGGTAGCTGCTGGTAATGCATTCATCAAAGGGCCAAGATCAATGATGGACCACAGGTAAGTGAGGGTGGGATGGGAGTTGCAGGGAGGGGTTGGCTGGTTGTGGGAGGGCGACGATGGGCAGAGGGTTGCAAGAAAGGGCAAGGGGTGGCTCTGATGGTACCCCTCCCCCCTCATCTCTACCTCTCTTCTCCATCCCCCTCCTCCTTCCCAAAATTAGGTCCTTCAATCAGGCACTCAATGCCAGACAATGAGGGACCCCCTCAACCCACTGCTTCCTGCATGGCAAATGCCCTGCCCACTGCTGCTATTGAATCAGTGGCACAAGATAAGGACCTTGAATGGGCTTAATTGCCCACTTAAGGGCCTCAGTTGGTTTTGGGGCAGGAAAGCAGTCCTTGAGCCTTCCGACACCAAACTTAATCAGGGCAGAGTCGGGAAGGCCCACACCATATCCTCCAGCCCAATTAAATGCCTCCCTGTCTCCAAACTCACCTTGGGAGGGCATTACATTCCACTCCCACTCTCTAAATTCCTCAAATTTAAGGTGGTCATTGTTATGTTTAAAGCACCTTCATCGTCTTGTCTGTGTATCATTGTAACCTCCTCCATCCTGAACTCTCTATTACTGTGACTCTGCAGTTTTGAGATTCCTCCTAGCGGAAGGCGGAAGAGATGATGCTGGTTTTAAATGAGAGGGGGTTAGTATTTGAGTTAAGGGAACCATTTATAATATCTGCAAGAAGGGTAATTGGGTGGCCAGTAGTTTAATGAGAGAAAGAGTGTCAAAGGAACAGAAAGTGGGTCTTATGGACTAAAGGAGCTTTGGGAGGAGTTGGAAGAAAAAGTAGAAAAACATACTAATTCAGGTGCTAGGGCAGAGTTTAATGGGCTGTTTGGCATGGTAGGTAAAGGGAATTTGACAGAATGTATTTACGAAAAGTAAAATTTATGTACTTGAAGGTGTCATCGGAGAGTCAACTCAGGGATACCAGCAAAAATATGCAAGCATAGAATTGCTGCGCTTCCACAGTTGGTCATATAAATAGAGAGAAATGTTAAATCACTCCAAAGCCAGATGTTGAATTAGGAAACCAGGTGCCAATCTTTTTACTTAATACCAGATTTATTTATAGAATGCAACATTATGTACATCTGCCTCCTCCCTAACCAACACTGTGTCCCAGCAATCTTTCTTTATTGTGCTACTTTTATGACCATCAGATATCTCAGAGCACTTTTCAGACAATGAAATACTTTTGAAGAGCAGTCACTGTTGTAATAGGAGAAGGCCATTCAACCCGTTCAGTCTTGCTCCATCATTCAATTTTTTCTAAGGGTATCTTCACAAACATTTCTTTTCCCTTTGGGGAATGGTGAGGAGTTGGTGGAAGGATTCCTGGGTTGATTATCAGCCTGTTGAACCACGTCATGAACACTCCTTCTGTGGCCACCGAATCTTGTTATGGAACTTGCCTAGTGTTAGGAATAGTACCACTGCACCACGAGACTTCCTAATCAGTCTTTCTTTATACTCTTTTGAGCAAACTAAAACCAAATTAACTAATTAACAACCCTTAAACCACCTTGATGGGAGTCAGAGCAGAGTGGACCTGAAGGAGACAGTCGGGACCTGAGGAGTGCCTATAAATACAGACTGGGGATTGCAGAGCGGCCTATCTAGCTGGGAGTTGGAACAGAGCTGAGGAGCGAACCTGCGGGAGACAGTGGGGAGCCGAGGAACGGACCAGCGGGAGACAGTGGGGAGCCGAGGAATGGACCAGCGGAAGACAGTGGGGAGCCAAGGAGCAGACCTGCGGGAGAGTGGGGAGCCGAGGAACGGACCTGCCGGAGACAGTCGGTAGACAATGGGTTGCTGTTTCAGCTGCTGTGAGGCTGCAGTCGGGAGGAAGAGAAAAAAGCAATTGTGACATCACAGCAAGCTAGTAAGTTGGTTGGCCGGTAAGTGCTCAGTCTAAGGTACAGTGTGTGAGAAGCCAGCATGGGACGGGCGTGTTAAGGTGGATCTATAAATAAAAAGAATTAAAACTTTAAAATAATAAACCAGAGTTCAAAAACTTTAAAATTAAACGATAAAGATAAAAAAGCAATAAAAATAAAGTAATTTAAACAAACATCTGAAACACAAACCTTGTAGTTAAGCATATAACCTTTAGTTGTCAGTGGTACTAGCATTCAATAAACACAGTAAATTGCAGCATACATAAGAAAATAATTAAAGTAAATTAACTAAATAACATAAGTTAGAAAGTTGGGAAGGTGTTATGTTGCAGCTGTGGATGTGGGATATGGGATGCCAAGGCAATCCATGATAAACATATTTGCAGGAAGTCTAAGCAGCTTGAGGAATTCCAGATCAGGATTATTGATTGGAAGCCAAAATGTAGACACTGTGCAACATAAGGGAGGGGGTGGAAATACCTGTATACTTTGTTCCAGAAGACAGTCATACCTCTCAGAAGAGGGTCATCTGTTTTGATCAGCAGTGAGGGATAGGAGGATGTGACTTGTCAGTGAGGCAGGTAATGGGACAGAGCAGACAGTAGTGGAGGAACCTCAGACTTTGCAATTGTCAAACAGGTTTGAGGTGCTCACAACCTGTGAGGATGAAAGTGAAGCCTGCAGGGTGGATGAGCTGGCTGGCCATGGCACTGTGGTACAGAAAGCCATTCAAGCAGGGGCAGCAAAAAGGAATGTAGTGTTAGTAGGGGATAGAATAGTGAGGGGGGATTGACACTGTTCTCTGCAGCGAAGAGCAAGAGTCCAGATGGCTATGTTGCCTGCCTGGTGCCAAGGTTCAGGACATCTGCTCATGCTGGAGAGGAACTTGCAGTGGGAGGGGGAGAATTCAGTTGTCGTGAGCCATGTAGGTATCAATGACATAGGTAGAACTAGGAAAGAGGTTCTGTAAAGTCAGTACGAGGAGCTAACTACCAAATTAAGAAGCAGAACCTCAAAGGTAATAATCCCTGGATTATTACCTGAGCTGCGTGCAAATTGGCATAGGGCAAATAAGATTAGAGAGACAATTGCATGGCTCAATGACTGGTGTGGGGGAAGTGGGTTCCAGTTTGTGGGGTACTGGTATCAGTACTGGGGAAAGTGGGGACTGTACCTTTGGATCAGTTTACACCTGAACCATGCTGAGATGAGTGTTCTTGCAAATTGCATAACTAGGGAAGTGGAGAGTGTTTTAAACTAAACAAAAGGGGTGACGGATCAAGCTTGAGTAGAGGTACCAATTCAAGGTGTAGAGCCAAGACAGGAAAACAAAATATTAAATGAGAAATGAGAGTCAGGAAGGGACAGACAGGAAAAAAAAACCTAAGAATACATCAACAGTCAAGACTAGATGTTACAAAGGTAATAAAAAGACAAAACCGAAGGCTGTATCTGAATGCACGTAGCATTCATAACAAAGTAAATGAATTGATAGCCCACATTGAAGTAAATAAATATGATCTGATAACAATTACGGAGAAATGGCTGCAGGACGACAAAGATTGGGTCCCTAATATTGAGGGGTACATGACGTTCAAGAATGATAAAAAGATAGGTAAATGTGGAGGGGTAACACTGTTCATCAAATAGGGCATTGATGCAGTAGTTAGAGATGACCTTGGTACAGGAGAGCAGGATGTAGAATCGGATTGGGTGGAGATGAGGAATAGTAGGGGGGAAAAAGTCATTAGTGGGAGTGATCTAGAGGCCCCCTAACAGTAGCCACAGCGTAGGACGAAGTATTCAAGAGAAAATATTGTGTGCTTGCGATAAAGGGATGGCAATAATCATGGGTGATTTTAACCTACACATAAACTGGAAAAATCAGATTGGCAGTAGTAGCTAGGATGATGAGTTCTTAGAATGCTTTTGAGATAGTTTCTTAGAGCAGCATGTTCTGGAACCAACCAGAGAGCAGGTTATATTAACATTGGTACCATGTAACATGACAGGATTAATTAATGACCTTAGAGTAAAGGTACCTCTAGGTAGCAGCGACCACAATATGACCAAATTTTACATCCAGTTTGAAAAGGAGAATGGTGAGTCTAAGACTAGTACCTTAAATAAGGACAACTATGTGGGGATGAAAGCTGAGCTAACTGAAGTGAACTGGGAAACTAGGCTAGAGGATAGATCAATAGAGAAGCAGTGGCAGACGTTTAAGGGGATAATTCAGAGTATTCAGAATGAGTACATTCCTATTATAGAGACAAATTCTAAGGGGAGGGCCCACCATCCATAGTTAACGAAAAAAGTTCAGGAAAGCATTAAACTTAAAGAAAAAGTGTACAACTCCGCAAAGCTGAGTGGCAGGACAGATAATTGGACAGAATGTAAAGAATAGCAGAGAATGACTAGAAGGTTAATCAGGAGAAAGACAGAATATGAGAGGAAGCTACCTAGAAACATAAAAACGTGGATAGCAAGAGATTCTACAGCTATTTAAAAAGAAGAGTAAGTAAAATGTGTTGCTCCTCTAATGAGTGACAGTTAATAGTTAATAGTAGATAATAAGGAAATGGCAGAAGAAATAAACAAATATTTTACTTCTGTGCTCAGTATAGAGGATGCAAAAACCATTCTAGTATAGCTGCAAATTAGGAGGTGAACAGGAAAAAGGAACTTGGTGAAATTGAAATCACTAGGGAAACAGTACTGAGAAAATTGATGGAGCTGCAGGCTGGGAAGTCTCCCGGTCCTGGTAGACTACTTCCTAGGATCTTAAAGAGGTGGCTAATGAGGTAGTCGATGTGTTGGTGTTAATTTTCCAAAATTCGCTAGATTCTGGAAAGGTTCCATCAGATTGAAAAGTAGCAAATATAATCCTCTGTTCAAGAAGGGAGGGAGGTAGAAAACTGGAAACTATAAGCCAGTTAGCTTGTCATGGGGCAGTTATTAGAAACGATCATTAAGGAGACTATAGCTAAGCACTTGGAAGAGCTCAAGGCAATTGGGAAGAGTTAGCATGGTTTTGAGAAAGGAAAATCATGTTTAACCAATTTATTGGAGTTTTTTGAAGGAATAACATGCTCAGTGGATAAAGGGGAGCCTGTAGACGTGCTGCACTTGGATTTCCAGGAGGCATTTGATAAGGTGCCACATCAAAGGTTATTAAGGAAAATAAAAGCGTATGGTGTGGGGTTAACATATTAGCATGGATAGAAGATTGGCTGGCTAGCAGAAATTATGCATAAATGGGTCTTTTTTGGATTGGCAGGATGTGACGAGTATGACACGGGTCTGTACTGGGACTTCAACTTTTAATGATTTACATCAATGACTTTGATGAGGGGAGTGAAGACATGATACACAAAGATAGGTGGGAAAGTATGTTGTGAAGAGGACATGAAGTTGCATTTGGATAGAGATAGGTTGTGAGTGGGAAAAAAATCTGACAAATGGGGTTTTAATGTGGGAAAATGTAAAGTTGTTCACACTGGCAGGAAGAATAAAAAGGTAGAGTATTACTTAAATGGAGAACAGTTTTGCATAATTCTGAGGTGCATAGGGTTCTAAGTGTTCTAGTACATGTGTCACAAAAAGTTGGTATGCAGGTACAGGAAGTAATCAAGAAGGCTAATGGAATGCTATCTTTTATTACAAGAGGGATTGAATATAAAAGTAAGGATGTCATGCTTTAGTTGTACAGGACATTAGCGAGACCACATCTCGAATACTAAGTGAAGTTTTGGTCTCCTTATTTAAGGAAGGATGTAAATGCATCGGAGGCGGTTCAAAGGAAGTTTACTAGATTGATACCTAGAATGAGTGGGTTGTCTTATGAGGAAAGGTTGGACAGACTGGGCTTGGATAGAAGATTGGCTGGCTAGCAGAAATTATGCATAAATGGGTCTTTTTTGGATTGGCAGGATGTGACGAGTGTGACACAGGGGTCTGTACTGGGACTTCAACTTTTAATGATTTACATCAATGACTTTGATGAGGGGAGTGAAGACATGATACACAAAGATAGGTGGGAAAGTATGTTGTGAAGAGGGAGTTTAGAAGAGCGAGGGGTGATTTGATTGATGTATACAAGATCCTGAACGGCCTTGACAAGGTGGACGTCGAAAGGATGTTTCCACTTGTGGATGAGTCCAGCACTAGGGGGCACTGTTTTAAAATTAGGGGTCACCCTTTTAGGACACGGATGAGGAGAAATTTTTTCTGAGGGTTATGCAACTTTGGAACTCTGCCTCAGAAGGTGGTAGAGGCTGGGTCATTGAATATTTTTAAGGCAGAGGTAGATAGATTCTTGTTAGGCGAGGGAATCAAAGGTTATCGGGATTAGATGCGAATGTGGAAATCGAAACACAAGATGATCAGCCATTATCTTATTGAATGGTGGAGCAGGCTCAAGGGGCTGAATGGTCTATTCCTGTTCTTATTTCTTATGTTCTTAAAGGGGCAAGTCTGTCTTTTTACTCTTGAGTATCCAATGACAAGTAAACCACCCCTCATAAGGGGAAGTGTCTCTTTATACTCTAGAGTAAATGAGAATATTACGATTGGTATGGGAGGAGTGCATGAATTAAAGCCCCACTAGTCTGCAGTACCATTAATTTAAATGTTTAATTTTCTCACCGAAATGGCCAATTGGGTACCTATACTTTTAGTGCCTAGAAGAAGAGACTCTGACCAGGCTTCTTTCAAAAGCCCAATGCTTCATTTATTTTAAAGCAAAACTTCTTTTAACAAGTTGCAAGTACTGATTGACACGCAATTATAATCAGGAAATATAACTGTCCATCTCTTCCTAAAGAATTCCCCCAGCGCGCGCACAGACACACACACAGACAAACAAAGGAGGGGCATTATAAGATAAAGGATAAAGTCCGTAGAGTCTCGACACTGTCGACCTGGAGTTCTCTTGTGTGAAGACAGGCTGCTGGTCCCAGTGGATGTCTGGAAGTTCTCACCAACTGGTCTCAGCTTTGTAGGTCCAAATGCAGACTGGTTACACTCAGATGAGGATTCTCTGGCTATGGGTTGATAGCTTCACACAATTTTAGGCAAGGCCGAGAGAGGGAGCCAGCTAGTCTTCCGTCCTCGGCTGTCCCCCAACAAGCAGGATCACAAATTAAGCTTTTTCCCTCTCACCCATGTGATTTCCAGCAAGTTTTCAACCTCCTTTTCAGTTTTTTCTCCATCAATTTAAGCGATTGCAGTTCAAAACAAACAACCAAATCTTCCTCCAGTACCATAGAGGTCAGGTGATTTCTTGGAAGAGGCCTGCTTGCTGACAGTTCCAAGGTGAACTCATGACCACCTTTTTGAAAAAAAATCCAGGTTAACATCAAATGTCCAAAACATGCCATATTCATCCATTTTGTAAAATAAAAATTCCGTCTTGGGAGATATGATTCTAACAAGAAACAAATGAACTAATTAACACCCCATAAAGAGTCACTGTAACAAAAATCAAAACTTTTAAAGGAAACTTATTTAAATTCAAATAATTTTTTTGGTGGGGGAGGTGGGGAGATGGTGAGCTCCATCCCTTGTAATGCCTACCAATCGCAGAAGGCCTTAAGCTTACCAGTGGACATAGTGTGCTGCCTGTCCAGGTGTGTAACCTTGGAAGTGAAGCAGTTGGGTCAGACAACCCCCTCAACTGCCTGCTGCCTGTATCTGTTTATGGACACCTTGACCAGGCCCAGGAGCAGGCTAATAAGGAGGTCTTCTAATCTGCCTGCCCCCCTCCACATCGAGTGCCCAAAGGTCAGGGGCGTAGGACTGAAGTGCAACCAAAAGTTGAAGAACAGCCCCCTCAAGTAGTCATAAAAGGGTTGCAAACTTGCAAAACCTATATGTACATGGAATGCTGATTCCTCAATGCCATAGGAAATATAGATGGCTTGTGATTCCATGAACCATCTTCATCTTCTGTTGCACGGGGCTCTCATAACATGGCTGATTCTTAAAAGTCCTAGCAAGCCACTCAGTATTCAGGAAGGGCTTTTACCACCATCTTCTTAAGAAGAGCAATTAGGGATTGGCCATTTTTGGTCCCGCCCCGCCCCCCGGTGAATAGTGTGGAAAGTTGGTGGATTCCCAGACTGATTATCAGTCTGTTGAACCACGTCATGCTTCTGTGGCCAACAAGTTCTGGCATGTGACTTGAACCCAGAGCTTCTGGGCTACAGGTAGGGAATCTTTTTATAGCGATGGTAGAGGCTCCAATTTCTTTCCATCACATGACTGGGCAGGAATCTCTCCCATTTACAAGTTGATACTCAACTTGTTTGACTGCATTATGAATGTACCTTCCTTAGCCATCAAGACCTGGAATGGGACTTGAGGTAGGGATGCTACCCACTGTGCCACAAGATCAGTCTTTCTTTGTACTCTTTTGAGTACACCAAATAGACAAAGGAACTAATAATATAATTAACAAATTAACTGCCTTTTAAAGGGGCAAGCCTTTATATGTGCTCAAGATACTTAATCTGTCAATGCCTGTTGCCTGCGTGTCCTTAACCTTGATAGTACAATTAACTAGGAATATTAATCTCCAAAGCGCAGCAATTAGAATAATTTGAGCATGTTCTGTGGAAATGGAAAGAGGTAATTGATTATTGAAACAAATAGAAGGGGGCAGAAAATTACTGAAACAGAAGTTCCATTTTAATACAGCTGGCTTGTTTGGGTTGGAATGCCAGCAAAAACATACGGGCAGAGCTGTCCCTTCAATAATTATGTTCCGCTAGAGTAGGAGCAACAAAGAAGGTTTGTTATACTTTGGGCTGGGGCCCTCCTCTTCTGCCTCACCGTGTATAGCAAGGGGAGTTGGTTAATCAAGTGAGTTTACCTCCTCTGTCTGTAGATCATGGATGCAGATGAGAAATGTTTTCAGACTTGAGGAAGCTTGTCAGGAAAAAAGATTGTTTGTAGTTATCCACGAAAATTAAATATATTTTCATGGAGCAATGGTGACACGGGCACAACCTCTGCATCTTCTCACATTTGCACTTTCATATGAATAATGTTTCAGCTTGAAATTGAGTGGCACATAAAATTACCTTAAATGGCACACAATGTTGTAACACCAAGTAAAAATGCCACCTGAAACCACTGCTCCGTCACCTATTCATACAAAATAGGGTGTGAGGTGCGATAGTATTTTTTTTTGTCAATGTTTATATTTAAATCATAAGGCTATATACAACCGGAGCATACTTGTCTATAAGCAGGCTCTAAATTTTGAATTGGCATGAGTTGATCCTTAAGTTGTAGGCATTGAGAAAATAGAGGACGTAGGCCAGGGAGAACTTGGCTGCCTTGTGGAAATCCTATAGGGAAAGCATCCTATTAACTTCTTTGTGCTCCCTCTTTAAACTCACTCACTCACATGCAGGTGCATTAGTCTGGTGTCACTTGGCACTCAAATGTTGTGCCATTGGGACTGTATCTGCTGCCATTTAAAGCCAGCACCATAGTAACACATATTCCTTTTCTTTTTGTGTAGGGACTTCCCAAGATGATGTCCCTGCCACCAGACACTAGCAGGAGGCTGCGCCATCTCATGACCATGGGTCATATACTCCTGAGCATGCAGGTACCTGCTCAGATATATGCACCTCAGGGAAATTAGATAGAGAGAATCGGGAGAGAGAAACTGGTGAAGCATACAGCAAAAATAAGAAGGAACAAATGGAGGTGACTGCCTAGGAGCAGAATATCCTGGATGGCCAGGCTGAGCTGTTCCTCTACTGTAAATACACAGGTTCTTACCAAATGAGAGGCAGCTTGGGTGGGGAGTGCTGGGTTATGTATTGGAGCTCAATAATAAGCAGAGGAACTTCAGGCACTTCTTTTAGAATGCTCAGACTCCCCTACAAGGTATTTCAGAGATGATATGGAACTGCTATTTTAAATTTTATTCAAATATGTAAAAGGATTGTGGAAACATGCAGGCTACCACAGAACCAGTGGCAACTCCAAAGACATCTGCTGGGCACCTCTGATGGTAGAGGTCCAAAGCACACTTGTACTTTCCCTCAGAAACATGATGACTGAGCCTTTTGAGATCTGAGTCCCAAATTTAAAGGAGGCTCTCATTTGTAGTTGAGAGAGGATTGGCTCAAGAGAGTTTTGGGCTTTGTACTTCTTAGTGGCAAGTAAAGGACTCTCACAACTGATGCATGATAGAGGAAGCATGAATAAGACTACTTCTCAATGTGATGCTACATGCACCCAACTCAACCAACCCTTAGAGACTGAAGACGTGATTAGTGGACATGAGAAGCTAGTTGTCACAATGTCTAAAGCGGTGGGAACAGTTGCAGGATCAGAGCATGACGCAGAATAAAGATGTAGTGCATCACTATTTGCCAAGAGGCCTCGTTAAGGCTGCTATCACTTCCTGTTGCGGGAGCATTTACAAGGAGCACAAAATTAGGTAGGACATGCTGCATACTTCGAACCCTCGGAGTAGTAGGGAAATAAATTGGTTGCATGTTCTTTAAATTGTAGTGGTGAAATTTATTCACAGAAGGGACATACTAATATAGTCAGCAATAGGTTGATAGGTATGTGTGGTAGGAAAGAGATTGTTAACTGAGCAGTGTCTGTTCATTGGGCTGGTAGATTGTGCTTAATACTGTAGGACTTCATGAAAGGACACATTTTAAACAGTTAAGTAAAAGCTTTGTCAAACAGTGATTGTTATATCACTCCTCTGGCTGCATAATACTGCCAAACATTTTTTTTTCTTTCCCCATATTGCTGCATTACCTCCTATACCAATGCTTCAGACTCTATCTTTTGAATTCATCTTCCTGGATTGTGACATTAATGAATATATGGTACAGAGTATTTTGGACACTTTGTTTAAACAATAGCAAAGCATCGTGACCTTCCTACAAATCTGTTGCAACATTAGAATCTCTGGTTCAGCAGGTAGGGATTGTAGGTTATAGCACTGGACTATTAACAGAGAGCTCTTCAGTTTAAATCCAACCATGATAAACTGGTGAAGTTGAATTTAATACTTCTGATAATTTATGGGTTGACACATGACAAAATGATCATGGAAGTTACTGTCCCTGTAGAAGTTTGAGCTTAGAGGTTCAACTAGGTGGTATAAATCCAATAGCTTCTTGTGTGCAGCAAGACATATCTGCCCAGACTTCCCCATTTAGCATGCTGAGGTCTGAAGTTCACTGTGGGGATGAGACCAGATGGGTGCCAAATATCTGAGGTGCAGTTGAAGTTTTTTTTCCCCTTCATATAAACTCTTCATCTTACAAATTCTTTATCACTATTGAGATGCTCAATGGAATCCCCATGTCGAACATTTTTAGTGCTAAAGGAGCTGCGGTATTTAACAGCGCTGTGGGAAAAGATATCTGTAAAAGTACTTTTGCAGTGTGACAGCAAACACTAGCAGCAAGTACTATAGCAAAGATAATGCTGATGCATCTTTGTGATGAGCAGAAAAGACTTAAAATGCTACATTCAACTTTCAATCGCATTTTCAAAAATCAAATGTCTGAAGGCAGTGCAGGAAATCCCAGCCATGGCTGTTTTAAGTGGGTGAGCAGGATTTAAGAAAGAACATTTTTAAAAAGAAAATGTTGATGTTGGCACTGGACCAATTTAAATACGGTTGACTAATATCAAGATGTATACTTAGGCCTCAGCAGAGCATGTGTGAGCATATGTAAAAAAAAAGGAACAATTTTTCACCTATAAAATTTATGAATTAGGTGCAAAAACAATTAAGTAAAGTTCTCTGGCTTCATCAGTCCAAATCTTCCAGATTTGTGAAAATCTCGGGCATTGGGACCATTTCCTGGTCTTGACCCCACTGGTACATGAGGTCAGCCTCCTGATGTGCTCCTACTGGAGATGGCCAATTAACAGACTGCTTCTGCCTCTGCGATCCCTGCTGAATTGGGGATGGTACCAGGTTCCAGAGTCAGGAGGTGCATTCAGTGTGTGGCCTATGGGTAGGGCCAACTGCTGCCTCCCTGGTGTGAATGCTGCTGAGGGGCCTGGAGCAGGAGCGGCAGTGGCACAATGGAGCTGCCTTCAATTGGTGGGGAGCAGCTGTCATTGCATCATGTACATCAGTAGCAGAGACAACAGCCTCCATGAACTCACTGCAACGGCATACCTTCTTCCTGGGGATGCTTGAGCTTTCAGAATTACTGCCGTCAAATGATTTAAAGGACCTCAAATGTAATGCAGCTTGGACCTCCCACAGTGAAGCCACATCCTTTGCATTGCTAGTGTCCTGACACAATGCATGGCCCATGCGTGACCATGAAACTTGCCTCCCTGTATGAAAATGGCCATTAATTGAGGCCTTAAATGTTTTAATTGCCTGTTGTTTTCTTGTGGGCAGGCGACTGATTCCACTCTCAGCCTGGTCCTAGGAAAGTTACTCAGAGGCAGGAACATGTTGGGGAAGCTGACTTGACGTGCTGTGGTGTAAATTTTCATGCCACCCGCCCTGCCCACCGCCACCACCCCCAGTCTCCAAAGCCACCTTCTCGGGGCTGGAAAAATTATTGTGCATCCACTTCATCACAGAAAAGAGTGTGAAAGCTCCTGGATGCCTCACAGTCATACTGAGCTACCCCAGCTAGAGTGGTACCTTGCCATCAAATCTATTGCCCTGTAATCCCCTAATTTTTCAGGACAGTTTCCTCCTCTTGCAACAAAATTAATCAAATTAGCTGAAGGCTAACCATTATGGATGTTTCCCAGGTGCCATCGGATAGCTGATGTAACAGATCCGCCATTAAACTGAAACAAGGGGTTTTAAGCCATTGACCTTCCTCCAATTAAGTATTTTACTGTGGATTTCATCATGTCCTTTTCCATGACTGAACTAAACTTTTATGACACTATGATCACAGTTCCCTCAATGTACCCCTACTGACTCTTGAGCCACTTGACTCACCTCATTTCCCAGAACCAGATCCAGCAATGCATCCTTCCTTATTCAGTTAGAAATGCACTGGCCAATAAAATCTCCTGAACACACTTCAGAAATTCTTCTCCCTCTCTGCAATTTGCAATATTATTACCCCAGTCTGTATTGGGATAATTGTAGCCCCCCCATTATCACAACTGTATAGTTCATGTACCCTATAATTTCACTGAAAGATTGCTTTGCTATATCTTTCTCACTAGTTAGTGGCCATAAATACACCCAGTAGTGTAATGATATCTTTATTGTTTCTTGGCTCTAACTAAATAGATTCTAAAACAACCTCTAACTTGTATGTTCAAATGTATATGAATTATATGTTTATACCCAAGGAAGAAAAGCCAGCAGGCTGGTGTGTTACCTTGCCTGTCCACACCAGGTCATAGAACTGTGGGTGAAAAAATTCAATCATTATAAAGCTGACAGTTAAAACTTAGTGCTTCTGATAAAAGCTTCCATATGAACGGTAGACACTTGCCCGAGGTTTTCTCCCATGAACACCTACCAGTCTTTTTTCCTTTTATATTTTATCCAAGTGGCTCTGAAGGTAAGTCTTAAAATTTTCTGCTCTTCTTTCCTACTGCTTTTCAATGCCCTGCTTCCCTTGTAGGGTGTCTCTACCCAATTCTTGCCTTGAAGGCATGCTTTGAAAGTACTACAAAATCTTTCATTGACCCTTTTATTTATTATGCATATCTGAAGGTTACTTCAGTCTGGCTAAATAATCAGTACTTAACCTTCTTCACCCCAAGTCTGTTGAAATCCTAAGTCAATCTAGCTACACCTTTAAAGTCCTGCATCGACAGTTTGCTTCTTCCCAACTCAAAAGTCCCTTGTTATCTTGGAGCTCCACTTACCTGTTGCCAGTAAATATTTAAATAAGCTTACCTTCTGTCACGTAATATTTAAGTAAGCTGACCCTACTGTTTACAGTGTTGTCTAATTACAACCTGTTTAATTTCAATTTTATTAGCTTCAAGTAAGCAGTGGTCTATTTGGATATATTAAAGATGGATATATTGAATTGGGAGCCGAAGGATAAGGGAGCACAATGTTTGCCAGAGCACACTTTCCAGAAATTGCAAGTATTGGAAAAGGGGAGGGTGATGCTCGTTCTTTGGAGCACTGTATTGTCCCACACTTGTAGCTGGTGTAAAAAGGATGCACAGCAACATTTGTTTTACTAGTGACCTGAATCCCAAATTTTTTGTGGTTGGTTTGAAGGCCTACCTCCAACTATTTGTAGCTGATGTGTCGCTTGGTCTCTTGCAGATGGATCTTTGCTGCAACTGTATATTTTTAGGGGTGGTCCAAATTGTGTCTTCAATCTTGCATGTCATATCTGTTCTTGAAATATTGGCTCAAGAATACATGTAGGTTTCTTCCCTTTTCCTTCAGATTCTCTTTCTACCTTCTCAAAGGCAATTAGGGTTGAGCAATAAATGCTGATCTTACTAGTGATATCTGCATCCCATGAATGAATAAAAAAGAGTAAAAATCGCAACAGCTTTTTATATTCATTTGAAGAGGTTTCCCTGTCTTAGGATATATAGATACAGACATAGAAATTATATTTGACATTTACACAGATTATCTGTTAAGTTTTTATCTCTAAAACTTTATTTCTATTCAGAATTGTGTATCCAGAATCAACAAGATGATGTTGATTAAAGTTCTTCTTTATAAATGCAACTGAAGCAGCTTGTAGTCTATTACATTTACAA